>NC_083285.1:15577845-15889778 GCF_963506605.1 Zootoca vivipara
CTCCCACCACCCCCTTCTTCAAATAGCTTGTAGGGCGGGCAAGCATTGATCCAGATTGAAACCCTGGCGTAAGGAGAAGTACATAGGAGTAACCCTTTGTCTTCCAGTGCAGACTGGATCATGCTATTAAAATTGCACTTGAAGGCCACGTCACATGACTGGTGTAACATGTAGTTTGCCCATGAGATGCCACAAAACATCAGATGCATGCTGCACCGTGGGTGACTGACCACATTCAGTGCTCTGTTTCTGTATTTTGGAACATTAACCAGACACTTGCAGAAATTTCAGCATTTTCAGTGGCGATAGCCTCATCCTTTGGGCATTCACCCATACATTTGAAAATTTCAGTAAAAGATAAATAAAAAAGGAATACAGTCCTTGGCTCTTCAAACCCAAAGTTGTAAAGTACAGAGGAGGGGAGGCTGGAATTTTGCTTTGTTAAATGATTACTATTGATTAGATTATTAGCGTACTATGGCATTTGTGTCAATGGATATTTTTATTCTGAAATACACAAATGAATATGGGGGAAATCAAACAAGATGCAGCCAGGAATTTACTAACTGCTAGGGTTTATATACTTTTTTAAAGTAAATAATTTCATAGGAACAAACAGCAAAATAAATATAGTTATCTAAAAGAAGTAATAATTTTGGAGGCAGGGGGACAGATAAACCCATGAAACCCGATTAGTTGATTTTTACTTCACAAACAAGCTGAAGGTAATGTGATTAAAAGCTTATTTTTCCTTGTGTCTGGTCACATCACAGTGCTGGATAGTCCTATCACACTTTGTTTGAACTGGTAAATTGAAATATTGTAATGCTTAGGTAGGAGATGACCTTCCCTTCCCTTTGAAAATGCAACTTATTAAAAACTGGAATTATCACTAGCAAGATAAAAAAAATGGTTGAAGGTCCTTTCTGTGTATATATTATGCATGTTCTAGTTATCTCTTTGGCTTCATTTTCAAGGTGAGATCCTAAGGTCCAAGTGTTTCCTTCCATGTGTTCACTACCTAGAAGTTCTGGCCACCAAAATTCTTTCCTGTACAATCATCTTGTAACCTAGAAATAAGACCCTCGGGAACCACGCAAGGGCCTTCAGTCAGAAGTTGAAAATAGGGAGATTTCCCACACATGCATGGAAGGGAGCACTTAAGGTCTCTGTTCACAGACAGCACATACTTATTACACACATCTTTTTGATCCATGGGCACAGTGTTCACATCATGACACTGTTTCTTTGCCTTTTGGCTAAGATCAAGTGTAATATCATAACCAGATGATGTCTTTTATTTGGATTGTTGGTCTTCATGACTTTATGACTCAGAAGATCCAGATTGTAGTAAGGGGATTGCATAAAGCCAGTCACAGCAGCGTCTTTTTTTTAAAAAAAATATTGTATGAGGAATGTTACAATAGCAATAATAGCAGTTATTATTATTATTTTATTTATACCCTGCCCATCTGGCTGAGTTTCCCAGAAATATTTATATTTTAGGAGCTTATCACACTTTGAGAAATGCTACTTGAATAGGTGATTCATTATTTAAAACCATTTATATTTCACCTCCAAACTAAAGAAAGATGATCAATTAGTCAGCCAATTATTTGTGTAATCTTGGTCCAGAAAAACCAGGAAAGTGTATCCTTTGGGGCCAGTCTTGCACGAGCATTTTTAGATCTCTGCTAGAGACACCAGCAGCCTTCTTTGATTCCACCCTGTTGCCAACACTGTTTCGACTCTCAGCACAGAGAGATGGGGTGAGATCTGGTGAAGCCGGAATCTCAAAGCTCCTTGTGACCTTCACAAAAGATAGTTAGATCAGAAGGGCAAATAAAACCTACTTCTCCACAATTCTGTGATTCTAAGCGCAGTTAGTTCAAAGTGAACTAAACTGGCTTTGGTAAACCCTTTTAAAGCAAATGTTCTTAGAATTGAAGCCTTAATCTGGAAAAAATAAAAATGTGCCAGTTTTAAAAGGAGAATGGATTTTGTTTCATACCAGGTATGGGATGGCACAAAATGTCCCTTTCCTTATTGGAAGGTGCTTGTTAAAGAAGATGACCTTGAAGGTGACAGCGTTCTCATTCATCGACTAAGAAACCTGACCGTTGATGTTGTTGTTTACGATAATCATGTCCAGTTGGCAAAATCACTGAAGGTAAGTCCTCGGCAATGCTTTACGTTATGCGTGTGATCTCACCAGAAGCTAGCTACCCAGCTCTATATTTATTTAAATTGCATACTTATATCTTGTTTAATCCTCCTACCAAGCCAAACCTTCTAACCTGCCACCTGCCCGCAAAAGACTAATTGCTTTAATATGCCACAAATAAGTGTTCTCCTAATTAAGCAGCTTTATTCCAGATATTGTGGTATCATGTTGTGAACATATGTGAAATGTCTTCCATGACTTTAAATTATTTCTTGTAAATGAGATAAAACATAGTTTAATTTGTAGTCCCCATTATAAGCAATATTTTTATACTCTTTAAAAGCCTATTGCTCATTAAAACTGCCATTAATAACTGTTTGAATGTGCAGTCCACCATTTCTTAAGTGGCTTTGCAATCTTGATAATTCTCAAGGAACGAGAACAGTTTTAACTAACGTTGCTGAAGTGTATCTTGGCACTTTTGTGCCCAGTCCCCTGTCCTTAGTTGCTCTAACCTGCAGAGTTTAGTATAATCCTCGAAAGCATTTAGCCTATGTCAGTATATCAGATAGGCTAGATCAATTCTGGCTGCTGCAAGCGAGGGGAAGCCCAACTCGACTCCGAAGTGAGCTGCCGGTGTCCTGCAGGGAAGCCCCCAAATCTGCCTCCTAAATTTATTTTGTGGGATCTCTATTTCAGATTTAATGCCAGTTTCCCATATCTCAGCCCTGTAGAGCAGTTGGGTGATGATTTTAGAGACAAAGCTCTTAATAGCTGGGTTGATTAGCTGCCCGCCATTTGAATGGAAGAACCTATATAGCTGCCCAGTAGAATGGCCAGATATTAGCTTAATTGCTTCCAGATGGGGTTTCCATGATGACTTCCCATCAATAAGTAATCCTAGATATTTAAATCTGGGTACTTGTTCTAGGGTGTGACCATCTAGAGTTCACCTGGACTTGGTAGTCCTCTTGCCAAATACAGTGACCTTGGTTTTATCGTAGTTAATTTTTAGTAGATGCTCTTTTTTTTACAGAACTCTCCCAATTTAACCGGCATTCTTTTAAATCTGTTCTGAGATAGCAAAACTTAAGTCGTCGGCGTAGAGCAGATTTAGCACTTTATGGTTCCCAAGGTTGGGGACAAAAAAGGAGGGGATGCCATATCAGGGATTATTTATATAGTAATCAAATTGGAAGGGTGCCAGTATACATCCTTGTTTGACACCTCTGTTAGTTGGAATTGCCTGTGAGAGGGCGCTTTGAAGGCCCAGTCTCACTTGCATTTTATTTGCACTGTATTTTATTTTTCTGTTGGAAGCCGCCCAGAGTGGCTGGGGAAACCCAGTCAGATGGGCGGGGTATAAATATTATTGTTGTTGTTGTTGTTGTTGTTGTTGCATGAGGTCCCCTCGATGCAGTTATTGGATGAGCCTGTCACAGGAGCGCTGGCGGCTACTCTAGAGTAACGACTCTCCGACACGCTGCCTTTTCATGCTTTTATTATGTGCAGACTATTTACAGTGCAGAAGCTGTACAACGTACATGTTCTCAGTCTGGGTCAGTACCCCGGAATGGTGATTCCCGCGTCTTTTTCCAACAAAGTAGTCTGGGAATCCCCAATCTCTGCCCCCGTTTCTTCTTGCGCAGCTCCGGAACTGGAGGGAGGGGTCTCCTAGCCGTGTTTTCCTGCCTCCCCTTTTTCCTCTCCCTTCCTTCCTCTCCCGGGCGGAGCAGGGGCTCTGTGACCCTGTCAGAGCCCTGCCCTCTACTTCCTGCTTCTCCGCTAGACTCATCACCTTCCCCGCTCCCGCTTGTGCTCGGGGAAGAACTGGTTGTCATGATGGGAGGGGGTAGTCTATAGCTCCTGTCCCTCACAGAGCCAAATAAGTCTTTTAATTATATTTGAATGGGGCCCCCAACTAGTTATTCCATATAAATACTTCCTACATACAGACTTTCCTTACAACTTAATGGTAAGATGCTTCTCATTATACATTGTGCTCACCATGTGAGAGCTCTGTATTAAGAATTCCCCCGAGACCTCCAGGTATAGGGCAGTATATAAATTCTCTTGTTGTTGTTGTTGTTGTTGTTGTTGTTGTTGTTGTTGTTACTACTACTACTACTACTGTAATAATCCCAAACATGGACGGAGAACACTGGAAGGGATAGAAATTATACAGCCCAAAGAAAAGCCATTGGCTTCCTTTCTCTGTCCACTCTTCTCCCAGGGCCTTAAGCAAGCTGCCCCGGTAGGCTCTGGCAGTGCCACCTTGGCAAAAATAAATAAATAAATCCCCTGGCATCATCTTGGCAACTGCATCACCCCCATTAGGGTTACTGGGCAGGAGCAAGCAAGAACTTTAGAGCCCGTTGCTGAAAAGAGCCAGAGGGCTGCAGCGCCACCTTTTTCATTTGTCCACAACTCCTCAGGGCCCCGACACAATGTCACTGTTAGGGAACAGGCCTCAAGCCATAGTGGGGCAGGCGGGCATAAAGATAGCAAACATTTGCAGCCACCAAACTCAGTACAGTAATACCTTGATTCTCGAACGCGGCAAACCCAGAAGTAAGTCTTCTGGTTTGTGAATGTTTTTCAGAAGCCCAACGTCCCACATGGCTTCTGCTTGAGTGCAGGAAGCTCCTGCAGCCAATCGGAAGCTGCGCCTTGGTTTTCGAATGGTTTCGGGAGTCGAATGGACTTCCGGAACAGATAAAGTTCGAGCACCAAGGTCTTACTTTGCTTCCCTTTCCAGTGCCAGAATCTAATGTTCAGTACAGGATGTGTGCATCAGCACCAGTGGGCTATGCCAGTCGCTTATGCTAGACGTCTTGCTCTACGTATTGCTTCATTTATCAGGAGGCAGTGTTTCTGCTCCCTCCAGCCTTTTCTGCTTCTTCTGGGAAGCAGAAAAGGTTCTTGCATGGTAGCAACCCTTCGCAATACTTTTGTGTTTGTTTTTCCCCCAAACGGAAATATACATGTTAAACTGTTTTCCTGAACAAAGGCCACAGCCATAGGGGTGGTTTTTAACCTCTTTTCTGCATTTGGAATTTCTTCAGGATTGAGTTGCTGTGTAACTTGTTTGTCAAATGGCAGGTGACTCTATTCAATAGCATCATGTTCATTTTTGCAGTAACAGCTGGAGTTTGGAAATGGTGGTTTAATGTATAAAACTGCTTTGTGCTGTCGTGCTGCCACAAAGACAATAGCGAAGTCTGTATGAAAATGACATGTTTAATTTTAGTTTTAAATTATACATACTTGAAAACTTGGTGCTCAGTGTGAAGGCACATAGGAAGCAGAAAATATTGGAAAACTGGGTGGTGGGAAGTACATTATGTTTCACTTAATAACAGCACAGTGTGAAATTTATATCGCTGTGTTCCTGCCAACAGCAGTTTGTCTTAAAACACTGCATATTGAATGCAATACAAAACTTTAATTTCACTAAATTGCATGCTACTTGAATGGTAAATTATGTTGGTGATTTTTATTTGCTACTGATGAAAATAGGTTAGCGGTATTGATGACTATATTTACATTTCGGGTCTTGTATGTTTTCCAGCCTCGTGTTGCATGGCACCTGTATATGCTGTTCACCAGAATAATATTTATTTTAGTAAAATAAAAAAATTCCTTCAGTAGCACCTTAAAGACCAACTAAGTTTATATTTTGGTATGAGCTTTTGTGTGCATGCACACTTCTTCAGATACACTAGAAACAGAAGTGTCAGACCCTATATATATACAGAGGGTGGTGGGGGTGGGTGGGAATGGGTGATGGGCTGATGGGAGTGGTAAACCTGTAGATGGCTGTTAATGGCTGCTGATGGCTGCAATTAGTCCTGGGCAGAGGTGCTATTATAGTATTTGTAGACCCATGCTTCAGCATATGCTCATGCTGTATACAGATGTTAGTATTTATGCATCATTGGTAAAGGCTGGTTGTAGCCAACACCCTCCCAGACAGCATGGCCAATAGTCAAGAGTGATTAGATTTGTGGTCCATTACAGCTGGAAGACCTTTCCAGTCTTTTTGGACCAGCAGGCCCATTTCGAATTTTCAGAAAATCTTGTGGGCTCCACTCACAAAATAGCTGCAGTGGGGATGTGGCCCCAATGCAACATTGGGCAGGGCATAGTACAAAATGAGAGAGAAGGCACCAGACAACCTCCATGGGAATTCAGCTGTAACCTCCTTGTTCTAAATGTGGAGATTGCACATCTGGGCCAACTTCCTGAAAGGCAGGAATCTCAACTAAAAACATCCATTCCTCACCCACCCTGCAACGGTCTGTGGCCATTCCATGCCCACTGAGTGCGCTCAGTCCTTTAACTGTTTTGTGTGTATGGGTTCCCCCTTTTTGGCTTTTACCAAAGAGAACATGGCTGGTAGGCTGGAACAGCGATCCTGCCAGGTACACTCCACACTGCCAAATTTTGTTTGACATCCCACTTAATGTAACTGTAGCAACATCCTGAGCTAACTCTTCTGCCTGGCATTTGTACAAGCATTTGTGGAATAGCACTGGTGGTTATTGTCTTTGTATCCAACCCAATTCTTAAACATAAAACTAGCTTGATTTTGGGTGGGTGGGTGTATGCAGACTCATGATTAGAATTTGCTCTTTGCAAGCTAGGAGTATACAATGCTGCCCTCCAATGGAAAATACTTACATAGCACATACTGCTACATGACTACAGCCTCTGCTGATTTGCTGGGCTATGTTATGAGATTGTGAACATTTTTTAAAAAAATCTGATTGCACCAGCTTAATTAGATGTAAACAAGACATAGCAAAAAAAGATACACACGAAACATTTATTTCTGTTAGAAATAAAATACCATTTTATCATTTTATAGTTTGAATGACTATTCTTTAATAATTGTGAATTCTCAATGTTGCACAGCAAGTATCTTCCGAAACTGAGTGGAACTTCAAAAGCAGTTTATGTTGTGGGGCCTCTACTGTTTAAAAATGGGGAGGCATTAAAATGGCATGCTGGATGCGATTAAAGCTCTTCAATTACTTATCCATCTCCTGGAAAAAGTAAAGAGAAGCCAGGCCAGCAGATTCCAGTTAGGCTCCCGACGGCCAAGTCCCCACTCTGTAAGAGCAACAACCTCCTGCTGCAGACCCCTAAAGGAGGGTAGGGCAACCATGCCTCTTCTCAAGGGCCCAGCCAGGCCTGTTTTTAGAACTTTGAGCAGTCTGCTTCCACCCCAATTGATGAATATGAGAACCTGGTAACATAAGTTTGCTTGCTTCATCTTCCCTTCTGCCCCCTTTTTTCTGGGCTGTAACTTTTTAGATTGCACTAGTTTGTGGTTCCCAGTTAAATTGAGGTGCAAGCCTTTCCGGCGGAAGAGTGTGATACAAATGCTTTGAATGAATGAAGTTTTAGGGTCCAGAGGATTACTTTGCCGGCCGAGCAAACATGGTGCCCCCTACCACCACCGATTTTGTTGAATTACAGTGCCCACCCTGACCGTTGGACCTGTTGTCAGAGGATGATCAGATGTTGCTGAGCTACAACTCCTGTATGTTATCCTGCAAAGCCCCAAAGTTGATATGTTATCCTGCAAAGCCCCAAAGTTTCAGGGAGATTACCTCCACTTTCCGTGCGCCAGTAGGACTTCAACTTCCCTCGCCCTATTGAGTGACAGAAACCGATGCCAAACGGCTTATGAAATCCCCCTTGGCTTCTGGAGATGTTTGCATTGCCACAAGGGGGAAATGCAACATTTAGTTTGCATCCCCTTACACTCATGGGACTAATTGCATGGTTCTTTGCCTCAGAGACATAGATTCCTATAGAGGCAAACCTCTCTCTTTGAGTTATGCTGCCATAAGATGTGCTTTAATAACATTCCTGCAAACTTCCATTTTCAAGGCCTGCCCGGCAGCTATAAAGATCACCCTTTAAGGATATTTATTTTTGTTCTACCGCACGAATTGTCCATAAAGTAGGATTTTTGAGTTTAAAAAAGGCCAGTTGCTGAAAATCCAAGAGTCCTAATTTTTATGTGGTTTTATTTCTCGCTGAGATGCAGGAAGCGTTTGTGATACATTAACACCATCTAATGGATGTTAAAGGAAGCAGCAATACCTTTTAGAGAGAGTTCCATTGGCATGGTGCTAAAAGAAAGGGGGGGTACTCACCTTTATTTAGGTGACTAAGAATCCACCACAGCAATAAATAAACATCTCCAGTTAATTAATGCAATTCTGAGTACCGTAAATAAATGTTTACTAGACACCATCCCTGACCATTTGCCTTGCTTGTCCAGCAGCAACTAGAGGACCTTGGGTTCCTATAGGAACTGTTGGAAGCTGACTTCAGAGAAGGAAGTTGAATGAAAACTTAATTGAATGACAATTGAATGAAAAATTAGCAGACTGCTGCTTGATGCATAAAAGACAGGGCCCTTTCTATTGTTGCACCCTGACTGTGAATCTTATCCACAACCATAGAGATTCGGTTGGTCCTTTCTCCTTTAAGTTTTAGGTGAGCTTTTATTTTGTTTAACTGACCGTCTACTGTGGGATGAAAATTCTGCACCCCTGTTTTTATACTGAGTTTTTTTTTATCCTGGTCCTGGTTTTAACATGCAAAATCAATTTTAGTAATTTGAACTGTTTTATGGTGTGCTAATGTATTTTACGTTTCTTTTTTGTAAGCTATTCTGAGTTAATTTTCTAAGAGATGGTGCGATATAAACTCATGTCGTATTTTATTTTATTGACGTGCTGGTTTTGAACAAAAAGTTCTGAAAGCAGTTTGCATGCTAGAAAGGAGACAACATGTTCAGAAAAGTTTTCTCTGGCACAGTCCGGCCTAGTTGCATGGCATCATCTTCCTTAACTCTCTTTTATAGATGAAAACGAGGAGTCTTGTTTTGCCTTCTGAAATAATTGTTTTATATATTTCAAGGTTGGAAGCTTTATTAGATTGTACAGTTTGCATGCAAAATTCCAAAGTCCGGAAGGTGAGCCTGATGTTTCATATCTACAATTTAATCTTCATGGTGGTACCACGTACGGCCGTGGGATTACAAACCTGCCGGAAGGCCACGCCGATGTTGAGGATCTAAAGAAGTAAGTAAATAGAATTCAAGATAGGGTTGTGCCATATGCCCGGAATTTCCCGGACATAGCTGGAATACTGCAGTTGGAAGCAGTGTCCAGGGAGAAATTGCAAAAGCGTCCCAGAAAATCTGGACATATGGCAACCCATGTTGCTTTTGACGATTTATCTAAATTGTTCAACAACTTTGGCAACCCTAATTCAAGACAGCTGTCATTTGGAAGAAGAGTAGGGAATGAGAGAAGCCCTTCATTTTACTAATGGTTAGCCTTTGTTTCCCAGTAATCTTAGTGATGGTTACTTCTAAACTCTATACGCATGTTATTCTAATGAATCAATATGCATAACAGCCATTGTTGTGGTATGATTGTGCATAGAATAAAAATCAAGCAACATTAAGGAACCACAGAAAAATAGCTGTGTTTTGAGGCCCTGTCTTTTAGGGGGATGCTATCATTTTATCAGTGCATGCCGGTACTACTTTGTATTTTTAAAACTCAAGTCCAGCAGCGCTAACAATCTGGCTGTATTAGCATGTGAATTCAGGGAGTCATTGCAGCGTGTTCAAATTCTGTTATTGAACATGGAATGGAATGAAAAGCACAAAGTAGATTTCATCTGAGTTAAACAAAATCCCATCTGCAAGGCCATTTATTTGTTTACTTCTGTGTTTTGATTATTTTCTTCAAAACCTTTTTCATTTTCAGATTCCTGAACTCTGTAGACTTGATGGAAGATGAGTCTTCAGAAAGTCCTTCGGAACCTGACAATGCTTACTTTACATGTAAATAAACTTGAAAACAACACTCAGCTCTGTCTTCCTCGTTTTATAATATAGTACTTCAATGTTCTTTCTATGGAGTTGTCTACTGTTTCTTTTTACGCAAGATAAAAATATTCAGGGAACCCTAAAAATGTGTGGATGTGAGCTGTAGTCCATCACTGACTTCTTTGATCTCAACAGCTGATTAAAAAAAGGCTGAATTACTCAATATAGTTTTGCTTTCTTTGTTAATGTGCAATATTGTTTTCTCTGTCATGTCTGGTAAGAAAATGTATCCTAAGATTATAGGAAGTTTAAGTGACAAGCAGATGGCAACATTTTGCACCTCATATCAGGTTATTTGGGACCACGTTACTTTTTCTACCAAATATGTAATCTACGCGTGAAGCATGATTGATCATATCTAAAAAGATTTTTTCGGTGTTTTAAGATTTTATAACACAGGTGGCGCTGTGGGTTAAACCACAGAGCCTAGGGCTTGCCAATCAGAAGGTCGGCGGTTCGAATCCCCACGACAGGGTGAGCTCCCATTGCTCGGTCCCAGCTCCTCCCAACCTAGCAATTCAAAAGCACGTCAAAGTGCAAGTAGATAAATAGGTACCGCTACAGCGGGAAGGTAAACGGCGTTTGTGTGCTGCTCTGGTTCACCAGAAGCAGCTTAGTCATGCTGGCCACATGACCTGGAAGCTGTACGCCGGCTCCCTCGGCCAATAACGCGAGATGAGTGCTGCAACCCCAGAGTCGGTCATGACTGAACCTAATGGTCAGGGGTCCCTTTACCTTTACCTAATGTTATAATATGTGAATGATTTCATTGTACATTATCATACCTTATAAGAATCATAGAATTGTACCATTGCAAGGGTCTCCAAGGGTCATCTAGTCCAATCCCCTGCAATGCAGGAATAATTTAATGAGTTGGAATTTTAGAAATACCCTTATAAATAAAAAATAAGTGATAATGCTGTAAGTAGTCAAAGCTCATGGGTGCTGTTGCTCAAACATACAGCTTATTGTCATCTTAAAACAATACGTTTCAGTCTGTTTTAAAATTTGTTGTGGCATATTGATGTCTCTTGCAGTTTACAGGGAAATGTAAATAGGACAAAATTAATTCCCCCTTTCTTTTCTTTTTTAAAGTAGGATCTTGTTTAGAAGGATGCCAGCAGTTATCCGTTACAGGTAGGACTCATAGATGCAGTATACCTTTGATTCAAAGAAGCTCTTCTAGCATAGTGTTGTTTCTTGCAAAGTGTTCTCCCCTGAAGCACTCTGTGCTTCACCAAGCCCACTTTTCCAGGCTGTACCCCCTGCTCACCTAAGGCATCTTTTTTATTGATTGTAGGGAGGCCTGAGATATTTGAACTTTGCGAATTTTGATAGGTACTGACCTGTTCCATATCTCCCTGACTAACATGCTGATCAAAACATAATATCCATCAGATTTACCGTATTTTTCACCCATAGGATGCACCTGACCATAGGACGCACCTAGTTTTTTTAAAAGAAGAAAACAAGAAAAAATTTTTTTTGCTTTCTTTAAGTGTCCTAGGCATAGCAGCCAACTCCTAGAGGCCTAGGTGCCTCCTCCCCCCAATTAAATATTTGAGGAAGCTTCTTTTGCAAAGGGGGAAAGCTCCATTATATATATATTTTAGTTGTGCAGCTTTTTTTGCAAATGGGAAAAGCCCGATTTTTGGGGGGGGGGTCCACCTCAGAGTTGTGCATCTTTTTTTGCAAAGGGGGAAAGCTCTATTTTTTAGGATCAGCTCAAAGTTGCTGAGTTTCCTTGCAAAGGGGGAAAATCCTGTTTTATGGGGTTCAACTCACAGTTCTGCAACTTCTCTAGGAAAGGCACCCATTTCTACTGTTTTCAGACAGATAATCTAATCAGCCAGTCACATGTCTCCCTCTGCAGACAATAATTGAGGCCTAGGCAAGGGGCTGGGAGGGGCCGGGAAGGGAGCTAGCCCTCTTATCTCCGTCTGGATCTCTTGCAATCAGCTGCTGAGTGGGTTCCTTTCTCTTTCCCTCTTGTTAGCCTTTAGCTCTTTCTTTAAAAAAAAAAAGCACGATCTACCTTTAGCCCCTTGGCAATTCAGCTCCAGGAACCACGCATTTACTCCATAAGACACAGACATTTCCTCTTACTTTTTAGGAGAAAAAAGTGCGTCTTATGGAACGAAAAATACGGTACACTGTCCAAATATCCCAGCACTGTCCTCTGCTCAAAACATATCACAATACGTTTTTGAAACGCACATGAAATTTTGTTTTGAAATCCACATTTTGAGATGGGGAAAATTTTAAAACCTTTATTTGGATGCATTTTGGGTGGAATAAAAAAAGTAGCAGATGAGATTGCATATACAGACTTAATGAGTGAACACATGCAAAACTGACATGGATCAGAAATAAATTGGTTTTACCCATCGAAACACTTGATATTTCTGCCTGTTAGGCCATCGGTTGTGCAGAGCAAGGGTGTGCCCACTCTTAGTTTGGTAAAGAGCTAGACACAACAGATGTGTGTATTTTTAATTTCAAAACATGATGTGTCTATTCACATAAGTGCATATTCAGAATTGTCACGTCCAGACAACAGAATGAATCCAGAACATCCAACAATTAAATAAAGCTTTGTTTAAATTTACTTCCGAGCTGCTGTTTTCCTCTCATTTTATGTTTGTTCACATCGATACAAGCCTTGATATCTTTGTGCTTTACAGTGCTGAGAGATCACCAGCATTTTGAAGTGACTGCACTGAGTACTATTTTGAACAGCAGGAGTCCTCAGCCATATCGCATCCGAGCTAAGCTGAGACAATTTGAACCTGAAAAGCTTCACCAGTCTGTTAAACTTCATTGTCCCCAGTGCAATTTGTTGTAAGTGCTACAATATATTTTTCTCTCATGCTGCTTTGGAGATGTTGCTTACATAGTTCCCTAGATTTTTGGATCAGTGGAACTTGGATGTACAGCAATGTCAAGGGCTGGTTATCGTATCCTTTTGTCATTATATATTCCACCCTAAAAATATGCTGAAGTGCCTGTCTAGATAAAGGAACATGATATTAGCACCTTAAAAATTCACTGCTGTTAAAATATAACATGCACAGTAGAGATTTGTTTATTATTAACAAATGTCTAATTTGCCCTTGCACAAATAGCAAATACAGTTGTACCTCTACTTACGTATCCCTCTGGATACGGAATCTTTGGGTTACGGCTACGGAAAACCCGGAAGTGTATACTTCCGGGTTTCACCGTGCTTGCATTCGCAGAAGCGATCAATCGCGCCCCAATTTACGTTATTTTGGGGGTGCAAATGGACCCCCGGAATGAATTAAGTTCGTATCCGAAGGGTCTACTGTATTACCTTTTTTTTTTTTTACTGGGTAAGGTGTTTTTGCTTCATTGTGTGGTGGGTGACATTTATGGTATCAGGCAAATTGACTGACAGACTGGAGAAGCTTGCAAGTATTTCAGGGTGTTCCCTTCCCCCATTTTTTTAATTGAGAGACTTCCGTATAGAAGGCAGAGAATCCCTAATATTGACTTGGCTTCTTAATTACTCTGCCTTATTAAGTAGCAGTCTTTGCTTTCACTTTTAACCAAAAGCAAAAGAAGCTGGGGTGATCACTTTGATTCATGCTTAGTCCTAACTTCCTTTTTAATGTGGAATGCTCCAGTACTGAGTAATATAAGGACCTTAAAATTCCAGCAGCGTGCAGAAAGAGGGTTGAAAAGCACCACAAAGCAACAAAACAAAGAAGAGATCAGGTTTCAGCACTTAGTGGTAGAAGGCTTTTATTTTACCTCTACATATTTTGGACTTCAATACACCTTCAGGAACATGAAGTGTGTACCAGTTCTTTAAATTTAGAAACACTTTTTAATGAAAATCTGAATTATTCCTTTACCCACCCTCAGTACCACGGTTCACTGCGGAGAAAATAAAATGGTGTCTTATAACTTGTTTAAAGGTTGTTCTGAAGCTCAGATTTTCAGAACAAGGTGTTTCTGAGCCTGTTCTCCGTTTTCTTAAAGGACCGCAGCCTGCTTTTGCCAATTACTTTGTGTCCAAACACGCACACAGAAAAATCTAGCTGTTTTTAGAAACGGCATCGTTTAGAAATTTAGAAACGATGCCTTATAAGGAACGGCTTAGGGAGCTGGGTATGTTTAGCCTGGAGAAGAGAAGGTTAAGGGGTGATATGATAGCCATGTTCAAATATATAAAAGGATGTCATATAGAGGAGGGTGAAAGGTTGTTTTCTGCTGCTCCAGAGAAGCGGACAAGGAGCAATGGAGTCAAACTACAAGAAAGAAGATTCCACCTAAACATTAGGAAGAACTTCCTGACAGTAAGAGCTGTTCGACAGTGGAATTTGCTGCCAAGGAGTGTGGTGGAGTCTCCTTCTTTGGAGGTCTTTAAGCAGAGGCTTGACAGCCATATGTCAAGAATGCTTTGGTGGTGTTTCCTGCTTGGCAGGGGGTTGGACTGGATGTCCCTTGTGGTCTCTTCCAACCCTATGATTCTATGTAGGATTTCTAGTCCGGGTGGCCCAGAGCTGCAGCAAGATTCTCCCAGCAGCAGAGTCAGGGGCGCTTACCAGGAGGGGCAACTTGGCAGCAAGGTCAGGGCTGTGTTGATGTGCCAGCAGAGCCAACTCAGCTTTTCATCCAGTGTGCCCACAAAGCCCTTACCTTATTGCCACTGAACCCTTTCCAGTAACAGGCAGTGAGTCCCCCGCTGGGAGCCTATTGCTGCAGCTTTGCCCACTGGGCAAGCTACTCCTGAATTGCATGTTCTGTTAAAATCTAATACCATATTGGCCCGAATATAAGCCGCACCTTTAAAATTGATTGGGGAGGGGAGAGAGAGAGAAGAAACCCAAATATAAGTTGTTCCATTCCTTGCTGCTCTTGGCTTCATACTTGGGGTGGGGTGGGGAGCCACGCTGCATTGCCAGTGGCCTTTCCCCTTCCTTGCTCTCTCCTTTCCCGGCCTGGGGGAAAGATCTGAGACTATGCACGGGGCGGGCGCTGCTTCGCCGTGCTCCTGGCGCTGTTTGCCCCGCACTCATGGCTGCATACCATAAGGTCGCAAATGTAAGTCGCACTTTAACTTTTCACGGTCAGAATTTTATGGGGGGGGGAGTGGCTTATTTTCAGGCCAATACGGCATATTCCACAATATAATTTTGAGCAGGCTTCTGTAGTTTGCTTCAGGCTGTAATTTATTTATTTTTTCCAGGCAAGAGGTTCCGGATGGGAATGAGCTTGAACTAATTATACAAGAGGCTTCAGCTACGTGTCCAATGCCCGATTTACAAAATACATCTTTCTGCGAATCTGTTGTGTGGGATACTGAAAACCAGGGACAGCGACGTGTGGTTATTCACTTTGTAAAGCATGATGAACTACTGCAAGACCCAGAAGACAGTTTGATTATGATAGAAGGTTAGTTAATACAATAGTATGTCAGAGATTGGATGGTATGCTGCAAAATATTTTTTTAAAAAAAGTTTTAAGAAATATTTACTGTATTTAAAAACGTTTTGATCCTGAGAAAAAGTATCTGTCTCTTGCTGTTACCCTCATGTGATTCCACTAAACCAGAAAAACTTCACAAGAGAAAATGTTTGCAGCATATATATACAAGTTTTGTTTTCAAATTGATGTGTGCACTTAAAAAGAAATCAGTTTCTGAGCAAACGTCATGCACTATGGAATAGTTAATTGGCAAGCCCTGTATATATAATGGACTCGTGCATAAAATGCATTGCATGAATCATTCCCATGGAGTCTTTGCCTCCTCAAAATCTTACCTTGAATTTTGCCCCCAAATAAATCTGCTTTCTTTCTCATAGTTCTGCAAAATACTTAATGGTGTTTGTATATAGGGGTAAAATACAGAAAACTAAGCAGGAAATTTAGGTAGCACTCCTTGATTTGAATCTGTGAAATACATTTAAACACGAGAAGAGAAATGGGGAGGACAAGAATAATCTTAGGAGAGAATTGCTATATAGTAAATTGTGAATGCGACAATGAATAATAAATCCAAAGCTTTATTTCTTTTCTTTTTTTACAAATGTCTTTGTACAATTTACCTTTGGTTCCATTTTAGTTGGAATTCATATTCTGCCCTCTAAGAAAGTCTTTACTTCTTCTAGTAGCTGGATAATATACAAGCCCAAAAGCCTTTCCTGCTATTTCTTTCCTGTTGCAAACATACTGTTCTTAGTCATCCTCTGGATGTCAGTGTTTTCACAGAGATAAAGCTGTGGTACTGTGAGAAAAGCAGGAGGCAAGCTATGTTTTGTTTTTATTCATGAGGTGTAGCTCATGTATTTTGGGCACACAAGCCTCTTATATGAATGGCATCACCCCAAGAAAAGGAATTCCTTAGCCGCCATTCATTTTGTGGGCTTTTGCGAGAGAACCTCCTAGTGGACTGTGCCCATCTGTTTCTATTATAGCTTTTCAAACACAGTTGTTTGTTCCAGGAGCTCTATATTTTTTTTGCGAAAAATGCAAGTAATAATGATTGAAACAGATTTGATATTCATTGTATAATTATTTATGAATCACCCCTCAGAGCATACTTCACCTTCTAAAGTGGTATTCAAAATACAATATAAAACCAAAAATGTGAAATCAACAACTCTTATCGGCTTGCTTCACAACTGGGCTAAGCAAATCGACCTATGCTGGAAGCTAGATAGAAGAAGTACCATATTTTTCCGTCTATTTTGGGGGACTCAGATTTTAGAAAATGGGGGGGGGATTTATCCGTGTATAAGACGCCCCCTAATTTTTGACATTCTTTTAAAGGAAAAACCTAGTCTTAAACACGGAAAAATACAGGTTCTGGGTTCAGCTGGATTAATTGATTGGTCCTCGGCTGCCGAGTCTTGAACTTGCAACATACCACCCACTGGTATCTTCCATGAAATACATTTCATCGTGTTTGCCAGTTTATGAAATTCTAATGAACCGTATCTTATGTTTGTGTATTTTATATTTTTAAGCTTGCATTCCATGCATGGTATACAATAGCACATTTATTTCAGTAATTTCTATACCACCTTCAGGATACCAATCATCCCAAGGTGGCTTACAAGTAATGCAACTGTCTTCTACTTCCACTCTCTGGAAACCACAGGAAGGGCCAGTGCTGTTGCAATCGGGTCCTATTTGCGGACTTCCCATAGGCATTTTACTGGTTATTCTTATGTCCTTGACAATAAAATGGTAGTTTAATAAGATTATTGTGATTTTATTCAGGTGCCTTTCTACAGAGTAGTTGGTGGTAGGATGCCTGGTGCTGGCAGTGGGGTACAAGCCAGCTGGAGCAGGCCCTGGGGGTCATCTTCACCTGGCTCCTTCTGGCTTCTGGAATCCTTCGTCCAGCTGGAACAGACTTTCAGGTGGACTTTGCCCACCTGTCTGCTTAATGGCTGGATAGCTCACTTGGTTAGAGCATGGTGCTGATAATGCCAAGGTTGCAGGTTCAGTCCCCATATGGTGCATATTCCTACATTCCTACAGCGGGTTGGACTAGATGATCCTTAGGGTCCCTTCCAACCCTACAATTGTATGATTGTCTGTCTGTCTCTCTTGAGATCCAAATATATATGTACACACATTATAGACACAAGGGCGGCCAGTGATAAATTTGATAATTTTGCTCGCTGCTGTTATTTAGCATGTTATGAGAGTATTAAAGTAACCTAAATGTAGCTATTTCTATTTATTAATAGGAGGCACACTGAAGGAAATCTTGAAGCTCTCGAAAAAATTTAAAGGAATTATACCCGTAAGAGCCACAGAAGACAATCTTGTGTTGCTGGATCTTTCAGCTCCATTTCTTTGGCAAGGGAATATACAACACTATGGGTAAATCTAACACACACACCAATATTAAATCTGGCTTCTTAACTCCAGTTCTGATGCTGAAACCTTTGATCGGTTGTTAGACCTTTGGAAAATTAGTTACTTTATCTGTCCTTATAGCAAATATTAAAATTGAAGAAGACAGGATGATATGTTCCTAGCTGGGTCGAAATTTACATGCTGGTGTTATTTTTATGCCTGTGCTATGGGCAGGGTAGCCATCTTAAGTGTGCAAAGTGCATAACTTCTGCCCCCTTTGAATTAAATTGGGAAGTCGTTTCATGCACTAGAGTTGTGCATGCGTTACCACTACTCTCAGATGTGCCATGTGCCACTAGATCACTGGAGCAGGATTTAATCCGTGTCAACAAAACCTGCAAAGATGGTAAAGGCCATTTTATGGAGGCATTTCTAAGCCACAAAAGGTAACATCGCATTAGTTGTGCCTCATCTGTAGTACCGTGTCCACCTCTGGGCAAAACCATTTGAAGAAGTAGTTCAGGATGACAATGAAATCTTATAAGGAAAGCAAGTCCTATAAGGAAAAGGTGGTAGGAACTGGATATATTTAACCTCCAGAAGAGAAGACTAAGGATGGACATAATAGCACTGTTCAAATACTTGAAATACATGGAAAGGGTGCAAAGTCTTTCTTGCTGCTGCTGCTACCCCCAGAGGGTTAGATCTACGTAATGAGTTTCAGTTATAGGAGGGTAGAATTTGATCAGACATTAGAAACGGTAACAAAGCGAATTTCTTGAGGGTTGGAAACTCTTCCTTGCTACAAGGGAAGAAGTCAGTGGAACTAATGAAACTGAAATCACAGTCTTAATTCGTCTTGACTTAGACCCAGTTATACTGGACAATAACATTCACTTTCTCTACACTAACAACACTTGGTTTATTTTCTGCAGTCATCAAAAGTTAAAAGATGCCTTTTTAAGCATGCTATACAAGCATTTGCATACTTTTCTTACCTGGAAAAATAGTTTTGTTGCAGCTCTCTTTTTAAAATCTACAAACACCATTTTTATGTTGATGATTTTTATGGCTATAAAAATGTTCTTTTTTTAACACTGCTGAGGTACTAAAGAATAAAATTATTTACTTGTTAGGTCATGGGTAAATTATTAATTAAGTCATGTTTTAACATATTGTACCATACCAGATTGATTACTTCTATTGTGTGAAGCAGTTTTGTGTCATTAAACAACAAAGAGCAGTGTTTAAAAAATATATGCTTAGCAATGTATCAATTTGCCTGACATTCTTCAGTTCAACTGACCAAGGAATTTATTTTTATCGACAGTAACTTATAAAAGGCATTAAAAGTTTACTGCTTTTCTAGGCCATATAAAATATCTGTCTATAAAGCAGCAGGAAAATGTTCTTCTGACAAGTTTGATTCTGAGAAAACCTAAATATACAGAACAGTTAATACTATTGTTTTTTTTTCAAACATTAGGTGCAAACACTGTTCAAATCCAAAGGCAATAGCAAGCCTGAGTCCCTTTGCTGCAGAGAAAGATCCATCGTGGGAGCCCTCTACCATAGCACAAGGTTAGATTTTGCTATTATCCAGATTTTTTATTCATAAGTATTTTCATTCAGAAGTCCATGTTTGGAGAAAGCTGCATAAATCTGAAGATTTAAAAAGTTATTGAGTCCAGGAGAAAGAGGAAGACTTGCGTTTCATTCAAAAATAATTGTTATTTTGAAGATGCTTCTCTCATCATTTGTGCCTTGTTCACGTAGGAGAGCAAAGTTATATCAAGTTGAATAAAGTGTCTCTGACATTAATCTCAAATTAGATTGACTCAGGGTACTCAAAGCAGCACATTAGGCAGTGCTCAAAGCCTGCCCCCCTTTGTGAACAGGCCTCTTCTTGTTTAAATAAGGGCACCATTGAGATGTAATAAATGGCTGAGTTGGTAGAGCATGAGACTCTTAATGTCAGGGCCGTGTGTTCGAGCCCTACATTGGGCAAGAGATTCCTGCCTTTCAGAGGGTTGGACTAGGTGAGACGACCCTCATGGTCGCTTCCAACTCTAGAATTCAATGCCTGCAAGAGGCAATTTGAATTTAGCATACAGAGCTTTCCTGGCAAAGAGCAGGAAGGTCCCTAGCTAAATCTCAATCTGATACGTATTAGTCTGACTTCTGATGCGTAGGAAATAAAATATGTAACTTTTAAGTTCTACAGAGTCCAGTGCTATTACAGTGGTAAAGGACACCTGACCATTAGGTCCAGTCATGACCGACTCTGGGGTTGCGCGCTCATCTCGCATTATTGGCCAAGGGAGCCGGCATATAGCTTCCAGGTCATGTGGCCAGCATGACAAAGCCGCTTCTGGCAAACCAGAGCAGCGCACGGAAACGCCGTTTACCTTCCCGCTGTAGCGGTTCCTATTTATCTACTTGCATTTTGACGTGCTTTCGAACCGCTAGGTTGGCAGGAGCTGGGACCGAGCAACGGGAGCTCACCCCGTCACAGGGATTCGAACCGCCGACCTTCTGATCAGCAAGCCCTAGGCTCAGTGGTTTAACCACAGCGCCACCTGGGTCCCTATTACAGTGCTATTACAGTGGTACCTCGGTTTAAGTACACAATTGGTTCTGGAAGTCTGTACGTAACCTGAAGCCTACTTAACCTGAAGCGAACTTTCCCATTGAAAGTAATGGAAAGTGGATTAATCCGTTCCAGACAGGTCTGCAGAGTACTTAAACTGAAAGTACTCAAACCGGAGCGTACTTAAACCGAGGTATGGCTGTATTATATGCACGCTTCCCAAAAATATCCTGCAGAATCATTTGATCTGAATTAAGTAATAGGGCTTTTCTGTTAGCCCCGAAACAGAGTGCAATGGTGTGTAGGCATTATTATTATTTTGTAGGGACTTCCGGGAATGGTTAGGTTCGAAACACAGCATTTCGTGCTGCGGTCCCTGTGCCCCCATGGAAGTGTGTTATGTGAATTCCCGAATTTCTGGAAGTAAAATAAAGCATGATTAACTTCATCACAAGTAATAAATGCAGGGGAAGCTGATTTTGATAGTTGATTTATGTAATTATTCACAAATTATCGCAAGTTCTATTTAGGGTGGCTTTTGTTCTCAAGAAATGACCTTGATGCTGATTTATGTAAATAAGAACAAATGTTGGTTTCTCTGTTGCATAGCATTCACCTTTCAAAAGATCTGCATTTGAGCAGGCAAGAGGAGCTCAACTCCTCTATTTTGCTCCATGCCTGCACTATATTCACTCGTATGAATTATGTCCTAGCAGAGGACATAATGGCGAAACACAACCAGCAGCATTCTGTTCTCCCGCCCCGCCGTAATCTACCTAAGCAACGACAGCAACAAAAATGAAACCAGAATTGTGTGTTAAAACACTAACATGGAACCAGAAAACTTAATTCAGTGGCTGTGTTCATATCTTCATTGGACTCTGCTTTAAGAATTTAAGCTATACAAAATAAATTGGTGGGTTATTTTAATGGGATACGTAGCAGAGCAGTTCTCTGCAGGGGACCATTCTTCTACCAAAGAATTAGTAGCACTTTCCCTTTCAGATTTCCTTAGGAATGGAACTGGGCAGAACAAAATGAAGCCACAATAAAGCTGCCAAGATATCTACTAGCTACAGAGAAATAACTTATAAAGCCTACACGAAATTAAAATTTTCACTGGATGCAATTGTGTGTGTAAATGCTATTGAGCATCTTCCACAGCAGCGTTACTATGTTACTAAGGTGCAGTATAGATAGCTTGGGTGCACATCACTGCGCAATTCACTTCAGTAGAGGGAGCAGTTTAGTTGGGAGCTGTTCATTTCATTCACACTGGAATCCTCTACAGCAGAAATAAATCAGTGGATGACAGTGGTGATTATGTTGACTGTATCTCACCAATAATATAAAAGTTTTAGCTTCTCTAAATACAACTACTTATTTCCCGCCTGCTTAGCTTTAGGACTTGTGCCCCTTGAATATGTCTTCGTGATGAAGTTTGTGCTGGATGATGGGACCGGAACCCTGGATGTGTATCTCATGGATTGTGTAAGAGATGAAAGAATTGTACTGTACTCTGAAAATATTCAGTTTGAATATAAGTGTGTGCTTGTATATGGCTGTTCTCTCAAGCAACATGGAGAGAGAGCAGAGTTACAGTAGAAACAGTAAGAACTATGCACTAGTTTAAAAAATTCATTAGTTAAGCGCACGTGAAATTGAATGAAAATAGCCATTTTCAAACCTTGATTTTTAGATCATATACAGCAGCAGCAAAAGACATATCAGGCCGACATTGAGAGGGCCTGACCCCAATGCTAAATGCTGGGCACAAGCAGTTGAGCCTGTTGTTCCTCTTGACACTGGATGACAGCTAACTTTTCTTTGCCCAGATTTGGAACATTTTGGAGCATCTGTCGTTTTAATTCCCCCAGTGTCTCTCTCTGGTGTTATGACATGCCACCATGCTGGAACTACAACTACTACACACTGTACTTGATTCCTTTTGTATCCTGCTCTCATCCCCCTTTCTCTGTCTTAGTTTCTCTCTCCTCCCTTCCTTTCCAGCTGAAGGAAAAGGCTAGAAAGAATTCCTAAAAAAATACTTGGGGAAGCTGCCATGGGATACAGTGGTGGCCACCAACTTGGATGGCTTTAAAAGAGAATTAGACAAATTCATGGGGGAAAGGGCTGTTGGTGGCTACTAGCCATGCTGTCTGTGTTCTGCCTCTGTGGTCACAGGCAGTATATCCTTCTGAATATCAGCTGCTGGGAGGCACAGGAGAGGAGAGAGTGTTCTTGCACTCAGGAAACCTACAAACATTTGGTTGGCTACTATGAGAACAGGAGGTTGGACTAGATGGGTCTCTTGCCTGATCTAGCAGACTCTTCTTGTGTTAATTTAAAATTCTCTAGAAAAGAAAAGGAAAAAGGAATACTAACTAGCGATCCCTTTCTAGTTGGGGACAGTTTGCCCATCACTATTTAGAATTTAAGCAAAGCTGAAGAAACAAGACAAAAAATATTTCTTGTTTTATAAAAAATGATAGAATGGCAGCCAACTCCCTCACAGAGGAATGTGGGGAGCATGTATAAACTTGTCAGTCTGGCATGCTTCAACAAAAATGTACAAGTACAGTGGTGCCTCGCTAGACGAAATTAATTCGTTCCACGGGTCAATTCATGTAACAAATTTTTCGTCTAGCGAATCCCAGTTTCCCATAGGAATGCATTGAAACTTAATCAATGTGTTCCTATAGGCTCTGGGGGACTGGCAGTGGCATGCAACGGGGCTTCGGAGAAGGTCTCCGAAGCCCCGTCCGATGCCGGCTGTGTGCAAGGCGGCGGGGGGAGAAGTTCTCTTCTCCCAGCCACCGCCTTGCCTGCCTCCCCCGACACGGAATGCAACTTCGGAGGTCTCTGAAGTTGCGCTCCGTGCCGGGGGTGCAGGGCGAGAGGCGGCAGTGGGGGAAGACCTCCTGCCGCCGCCTCTCGCCTGCCTCCCCCGACACAGAGCGCAACTTCGGAGGTCTCCGAAGTTGCGCTCCGTGCCGGTGGTGCGGGGCGGTGCGGTGGCTCCGGGGGATGGAGCCGAATCGCAGTGGGCGCTGCTTGCCCCCAGCAGTCTTCCCCAAGCCAAGGGGAAGACAGGCAGGGGCAGCCGCCGCACCGCCGCGTTTTGGCTCCGTCCCCCCCTGGCAAAGGAAGATTAGCCGCTTTCTATGGCAGCGCTTCGTAAGACGAAGCAGCAGTCGTAGAAAATTTTGTCATCTTACAAATGCCTTGCGCAACGCAAAACTCTTTCGTCTAGCGAGTTTTTCGTTGTGCGAGGCATTCGTAAAGCAAGGCACCACTGTAAGGTTTTTACAAATAGATGGACATGAAAATTACAGGGGGGAATGTTTTAATTTCTCTTTAACTTACCAGTTCTTTATATGCTGAAGTGTTGCAACAAGGTACAGCAGTATAACTTACAAAAATATTTAGAATCTGAACTCTTCAATTACATAGAAGCTATAAAACAGAGATAATGTTATTACATCTACTCATACCGAATAGCACTAATTGGCACCTGTAATTTCTGTTATTTTTAACTCCAAAGTGTTGGCACGCGGGCTTATAGTGTAGTAGACGAGACTACAGTGTATTCTGCGAGTTAAACTGCATATTGGTGGTAGAAATTGCTCAACATACACTTGAGACATACATTCATGTTTTATTAAGATCTAGTCTACAAATGTGGTAGATTATTTCTATTTTAGCTATGAATTTTAATAAAGCTAAGGCTGGCATGAATTCCTTTGAGAGGGTGAGTGTAAATTCACTTTTGAATTAGATTAAAGTGAAGATGTTTTTTTAAAGGTGCTCCTTCTTGTTATACGAGAACGTTAAAAACAGATTTAAATATCAGGCTGCTTATGTGAATAAAGAATGCTATTCTCTTCTGTTTTTTAAATTTGCATTGTGTTAAAAAACATGATGTGTGAAACATGTTTTTGTAACATGAAATTTTCATTTCTTTGCCAAATATCTATTGACTAATTTAATTATATCTGCCTCATTTTTCCTGTTCTCCAGAAAGATTTCTTCCAAATTCCAGCTTCTGAAGTTCTGATCAATAATATTTTTCAAGAGAACATAGAAAGGATCATGAACAAACTTTGCCCTTCAGGCACAAATCTAGGTGAGATACTTATCATAAATTTGGAAGAATGGTTAAAATCTACACAAGTTTATCTTTTTAATTTTTGCACTCTGTAGGAAAGATAATTAAATTACATCTTTTCCTGCTGCACCACAAAACTCTACACTGGTTTGTAGCTCTATTTTTTTTAAAAAAAAAGTTTTGTTGTTGTTTAATCGTTTAGGCACTCCTGTCTTCCACTGCCTCCTACAGTTTGGGAAACTATCTATAAAGCCTTAAGGACCTCTGTGCATTTGCCAGCCACATTTAGTCCAGTTGGTTGCCAGAGTAATTTAAAGTTGCCTTTTCCTGTACAAGAATGTGACTGCCTGTATACATTTCTGAATTAAAACTATTTGTGTTTGTTGATGACAAATGCTAGCTTCTTCTGCCTGTGTATTATTGAGCCCAGTTTCATAGTGTGAGACTATTGTGGATTGTTTTGAGATTTTTTTCCTCCCTAATAGAACTTGAGAAATACATTTTGGCCTTCAGAATTTAACTGTGCATAGTGCAAATATCTGATAGACTCAGCAACAACCATGACACTTTATTGATTTTATGCCGAATTTGGGGGGGAGGAAAAATGAGAAAAGTAATATCTGCCATGCTAGCAAACACAGGAACATTGATTTCACTTGGCAGCGGTTCATGTATAAAGGTCATTTTTTCGATGCAGAGTGCTTCAAACAAGCCCAGCTGAATTTTTCATGACTTACCTAACCATGTTTTTGTTTCACGTGAAATAGGATAAGTGCTTTCTTTGGCATCTTAAATATGTATACAGTCATACCTTGGATCCTGAACACCTTGTGAGTTGAACATTTTGGCTCCCGAACACTGAGTGTTCAGGTTTGTGAACGTTCTTTGGAACCCGAACGTCCGACGCACCTTCCAATTGGCTGCAGGAGCTTTCTGCAGCCAATTAGAAGCCACACTTTGGTTTCCAAGCGTTTTGGAAGTCGGACTTCCAGAATGGATTCCATTCAACTTCCAAGGTGCAACTATAGTGTCTTGTAGTCCGTGGTGCTGTTCCCTTCTGCGCTACATGAATACCCTTGTGATTATAGCCACATTGTATGTGCCACTGTTTCTGTCCCACTGCTGTGATTCTGATTTATGCTTAATGTTTCGAGGCCTATACAAGTTTTTTTTTAATCACAATTCTTAAATACAGAAACGCACATTAAAACCAGTCATTTGCTTTTGATTGTAGACGACTTGCCGTGGCTGGACTGTTTTATCAAATCCTACTATGTCACGGATGGAATAGAGCAGCAACTTTGCTATCGGGTTTTTGACACGACGATTGCTGAAGATGTCTGATATCCAACTACTTGGAATATTTAAGGGTTTGTAATGTTTGTTGATTTCATTGGAATATATAAACGATCCAGGGGGTGCTGTAAGGTGTTTGCTTTTTATTAAATGTGTGAAGAAGTCCTTTGTTCTGAATCAACATATAACTTAAAATGGATTTTTTTATATACTGTTGTTCGTCATGGAAAATTGCCATATGTTCTTTGCATTTCTCCAGGTAATACACAAGAGTCGTAACTCACAATTCCCGCCCCCTCAAAAAAAGCTTATTAGTTTGTTATCCTCTAGTCTAGCATGACTTTCAGAGTCAAACAAAAGTCCTTAAAGAAACTCTTGACTTTGTCCTACAAGCCACAGTGTGGGGCCGTTCTCTAAAATGGTGCACGCTGTCTTTGATTAGAAAATACTGTTGCAGTGCAAAGTCCATGTGCAAAAAGCTTCGGGTTATGCCACAATACAGATAGGATTTTATTAGCTTCTTATCGCTGTTGAAGCATACAAAACGATGCCATCGCTTTCAGACAGAGAAGAAAATATCAAGAGTATCAGGCACATGCATGCATACAGTACAGTAATAGTATTTGAACCTGAACTATTCTGTACATACAAAATGAGTGCAAAATACCTATCAGCTAAGTGCTGTTTGCGATAACACGTTCAATTGTGTTTGCCTCTCAGATCATGTTGCATGTGACCCAGGCAGCTAAATTTGGTGTTGGCTACACACTCCAGCTGATCTTCTTTTCTCCTTTGCATAATCTGATTTGGGAACCAGTTTTAGACCCGTGGAGTTTCAGGCCAGTAAGTCACTGTACTAATTGGCTCTTAGAGTGAAACAAATTGCTCCGGGTTTGTTGATCTGCAGTCCGGTGTACATATGCTCATGCAAGACTTTAACACAAAAAGTTTTCATCCAGTGGGCAAGAATTGTATCTTATTAAAATGTATTGCATGCTGGCAGCTACAACACTGCATTCCAAGCCATGTAAAATATTTAATATAGTCTTCATGGTAAATTTGTCTTGATGCATATCATGTGGCTTTTTTATTATTATTTAGGTAATTAAGAATGGATTGTTATTGCAGTTGTTTGTGGACTTTTTCTATAATGGACATGATTTCTGATCCCCCAAAGCTCTTAACTGCAAATCTACTGAATATAAGGGCTTTGAGCTTAGTTCTTTGCCTAGGAATGTATGACTGGCAATATTTCTCAAGGCATCTGCTACTCAGCACTGCAAAAGCAACGAGAAACGGGAAAAATTAATCAGTGGGAATTAATGTTTGCAGGGGAGGGGTCTTAAAATCTCGTCCTGTTGCAAGGATTAGTCAAGGGCCACAATCCCAAACTCCATGCAAGCAGACTGTCCTATTTATTATAGACTACCTATGCACCTGAATAAACCTAACATTGCTGAAAGTTGAAGAAAATGGGACAGACCCTGTCTGCATAGAGCACCCAATGTATGTCAGAGCTGCTGTGTGCACAGTGGAATCAGTGGAGTAAAAATTAATTGTGCACAATTTATATCTGTGGAATCAGGTCCAAAAAGCTCATTTCCAAATATTTATTCCTTTGTACTTGCACTTAATAGCTTAAGTGGGTTTAAGCACAGCAACCGCAGCTTGTCCTTCTGTTGCAAACGTTTTGTGTACGTGCAACATTATATCCTCTTGTGTTTTATTATATGGGTTATTTAAAAGCATTATTTGGCATACTGAGCTCAATTCAGTGCATTTTGTGTTGACTTTGTCAAACCTTTTCAGATTTATGTTTGTGTAATATAAGACTTGGATATGTCAGGATGCTCAATATTGTAAATACGCACATGTTTAATAAACACTTTTCTTTTTTTCCAAAATAAAAATAAATTCTTAATGCCTTTTTTTAATGTTCACCTTGCATTTGTAATCTAGTTGGCAAATGAAAATGGTCTCCAAAAGGGAAAGTTTATGTAAATGGAAGAAAGTTGGTTCTTTTTCCTCCAGGCTATTGATGTAGAAATGTGTAGACAGGTGGGCTAGTAATATTTCATATTCCTATATGCCAGATAGAGGGGCTATTTGAGAACTAACTTTGTTCATCAATCCTTCTGTCACTCTGCAAATGCCTGTTTTTCCTTCTGAATGCATGCACTGGGAAGTGAAAGCCCAGATCACTGCATGTGCCCAGACTGAAATAGGCACTCAAATCCCTGTCCACCCACTACAATCATGCTGTTATCAACACACATATTAATAACGGGGGGAAGCAGGGCATAAAACAGCTCCATACATGAAGAAAACTGGCTTATGGGTTATATTCTGACATACTGATTTCTCAAGTGTAAAGACAAAAAAAAACCCTCTTCTGCTGCATAGTATATTCTGTTGGGCCAAATTCAGTGTACATACAAATGTACGTATATGGCTTATGACCCACATATTGGGTGGAATACCTTCTCCCCCATTTGTGGAGCTCCTTCCCCCTTCAAATGTGATCAGTGTTGACCCTCATTTTCAACACAAATTAAAAAGCATATATTTTCACCCAGACCTTTTGCTGAGCTCCTCTGCACAAGCACTTTGCTTTTGTACCTATATTGAATACTGTTCATTGTTATTTTGAACTGTTTTTTTTAATCTGTGCTGAATATTTTTGTGTTGCTGATGTAAACCACTTTGGTAGACATACTGCCTGAAAGGTCATTATTAGTATTAGTATTTCACAGTGTCCTACACTTCCAATCGACAAGTTCACACAGAGGGCATTACTGACTATATTCCTTGTGGAGCCAGTTGCTTTGGGGCATTCAAATAAACTTGCCTCTAAGCAAGTGCATGCCAACATTTTTCAAAAATACCTTAGACAGACTGATTTGCCTTGGGCTGTAGGAGCTTCATTCAATATTTTGCTTCAGTGTTCAACTAGGTTATCGCCTTTTTAAAAAAGAAAAGTGAAGCTTTCCCTCTTTGCCAATTCTCTGCCATGTCTATTTGAATCAATGTCATTTGAACATCTATTTGCATGTAAAGGGGAATATTGTGTGTTTACATGTCATCTCACTTTAAGACAATCCAGAATCAATGAGTAGCACTGTAGTAATGTATTCTGAAATGGATTAGTTTAGCAAAAACCACGGCAAAATTGGAGCCAGTGATGCATTATGGGACAGGATGGAAGGGAGAGAAGGAAGAACACAGTAAAAGAAGGGAAACAGTCAGCCACCTCCTCACTTTCCTGGCTGCAGGGGAAAAATCTGCAAGTAGCTAATGCTGTACCTTAGTAACAGCCACTTTGGGAGGAGCGTGCAAAGGGGAGTGGGATTTGGAGAGGAAAGACACTGTTTATTTGGAGACCTGATAAGTAAAAGTGGCATGGAAGTTCTGTACTGTAAAGCAGAGATAGGGAAGCTGTGGATCTCCATGCATGGAATTCCAATTCCCATCAGCCCCAGCCAACATGGTCAATGGTCAGGGACTATGGAAGTTGTAGTTCAGCAATACCTGGCCGGCCACAGTTTCCCCATCCCCAATGTAAACCCTGCAGGATATAGTTGGATTTACTGATGAACAAGCATGCCTACAATAGGGTTGCAGGGACCTGAGTCAAGCAGGCTGGAAATAATCTAAAAATATATATAATGTGTTATGGTGACACCATCAGGCATCAATTGGCACATCCTTTGAAGAGCAATGGAAATAATGTTCAGTAGACTCTAGTAGTTCTCGTTTTATAAAAAGTTGCACAGTCCTAAAACAGTATTGTATGATTTTAAAAAGTTGAAAATTCCCCATTTTTCTACTGGAGAAAAAGGGGAGAGGTTACCATCCAAAGGCAAAATTTCAAATTTCCTGGACTTTTGCACAAGTTCCACCCCTTTACCACTCAACCACATCCCTGGGGACATTTGCTTTTGACGTCTCTTAATGACATCATGCCTTGCACCAAAATAACACTGTGCCCCTGTGCCATGAGTCTTTGACTTTGGGATGCTGGGAAACTGGGCAGCTTAGGCTAGGAATCCCTTGTGATATGATAAGCATCCTTACCACACACCTGAAATTTTCAAGTGAATAGCAACTAGCTTGCAGTGTGTTTAGTATTGCCAGGTTAATGGCAAACTTTCTGACACTTTGACCCCAAAGTCAAAAGCAGAAGAAGTGCTTTTTTTCTGGGGGGATGATGCAGGGGTACACATACCCCTTAACATTTTATGAATCTTTGTACTTTTGTCCATTTACTGTATGTATTTTTCCCAATTTGAACTATAAAATGGTGATTTTCTTGAGTCAAAATGAGACTACCCCTAAACATTTTTTTATAGAAAAAAAAAGCACTGAGCAAAAGTATATTGCAAGACGTCTGAACAGCTAATATAGCTAATGGTGAATTGGGTAATTCAAAATGCAACACTGAGCAGTAGTATAAAGGAAGAAAAATGCTCAAAATGAAGCCAGAATGGTTCTCTAATGCACACCTGTATCTGCTTCCGTGTACGTCAGTGCCATGTTTAAATAACCACACAGTAAAGGACATTTGATTACGACTACAAATATTATGAACGGCAGCCAGCCTAAATGCAGAGCATTTTCCTTTTGATGGGCTTTCAGGCACCAACACATTACCGAAAGCTTAAGGGGCATATTTGTCCTTTTAATATCTGCACATAATTTCACCTAGTGGGCAGCTGGCTTTAATGGGATTTAGACATTTTCATCAGGAAAAGAATTTAGCATCCGGGCCTAAATTCCACAAATAATCCACCTGACGTACAGAATGCACCATAAAAAAAAGAATCCGAATGCCAAATCACAGTTCCAGAAATGAGAAAAACCTGTTGCTACCAGTATTTATTGCCAAGTGATGCTTGCAAGATAGAAGCAGAAGCTGCCTTAGCATCATTTCTCAGGGTATTTGCCTTGCGTCGGTTTAATCCTCTTGTGGAAATTGTAAAATACCGATGCATTCCGAGGGAGATTTCTTTATTTACTTGCGAAGGCACAGTGTCAGAGCGGTCGAGCATGTTTGATCATTCTGTAAGTCCAATCACGTCTTGCCACAGGGAACGCCTTTCAAAAAGATTCTCTCAGTTCTCTGTTTACAGAGCTTCTGGTCTTGACACCTTCACACCTGTAACTCCGAAGCAGCAGGGGAAATTGCTCTAAAGGAAAATATGTACTGTACTTCCAGGTCTGTGCTAGATACCGAAACCTCTCAAAAGCTGTACGTGGCATTTCCCATATAGCCTGCACATCTAGCATACAACCTGTGAGGGACAGAAGTTACAGGCAGGTCCCTCCCATCTTAAGCAGCAGCTCGTCTCCCAGCGCTAGTGCTAGTGGAGAGGGAGAGCTTTCCAGCGGAGACTCAGGAAGTGGTGACCGAGGCTCTGGCAAGGTAGCGGAGCCCATGCCCAGTGTGGGAAGGGAAGTGGGAGGCAAGGGAAGAAGGCCGATCCCCCCAACCCCAGAACTGAGAAGGAAACGACGGGGGCGGAGATTCAGTATCCCTAGATTACTTTGCTGGAGGAAAACTTGCGAACCTCCATTCGGAGGTTCTGACGCCTGACCGACAATATGTACATAGTACTGCTCTGCACTGTAAATAATCAGCACTGAATAAAAGCATGAAAAGACAACGCCTGGAGGAGTCGTTACTCTAGAGTAGCCACCCACGCGCCTGTGACACAACCAAAATGCATTTTCCCCTTCTACAGAATCCCAGGAACGGTAGTTTGCTAAGGGTGTTGGGAATTATAGCTCTGTGAGAAGTAAATGACAGTTCCCAGGATTCAGGGGGTGCTTAAAGGTGCTTTAAATGTAAATGTATTTGGAGCGGCTGGCGAGACCATGTAACACTGGTCTTGAAAGACCGGCCTTGGCTCCCAGTACATTTCCGAGCACAATTCAAAGTGTTGGTGCTGACCTAAACAGCCTCAGCCCAGTATACCTGAAGGAGCATCTCCACCCCCATCATTCAGCCCGGACACTGAGGGCCTTCTGGTGGTTTCCTCACTGCGAGAAGTGAGGTTACAGGGAACCAGGCAAAGGGCCTTCTCGGTAGTGGCGCCCGCCCTGTGGAACACCCTCCCATCAGATGGCAAAGAAATAAACAACTATCTGACGTTTAGAAGACATCTGGAAGCAGCCCTGTTTAGGGAAGTTTTTAATGACTCACGTTTTAATGTATTTTTAATCTTTTGTTGGAAGCCTCCCAGAGTGGCTGGGGAAACCCAGCCAGAAGGGCGGACTTTTAACAACAACAACAACAGTTGTGTACACAACAACAGTTGCTGTTGTTGTTGTTGCTGCTGCTGCTGTGTACACAGTCATAGTTTGTTCCTGAGTGCAAACTTTTCCTTCAACAAATTGCCAGTGTGGGCTGTGGTGGGGGAGAAGGAAAGGAAACAAATCTGAATTGGGACCCTGGCATAGGACTGAGGACGGGGGGCGGGGGTTAACTCTTTGCCTTTCCTGTAGTTGCGATCCAGACTGGGCCCTGGGCCTCTAATTTCCAAATAAAAAATGGGGGGGGGGTTGCTTGCCATCAGCTCTAATGGCAAATTTCTTCCAATGCAAATGGCAGAGGCACCAGGGAGGGCAATTTTGGTGAGGATGTTCATAGCTCAGTGACTTAACAAATGGATTCCTTGCAAGACCACAGTGATCGCTCATTGCTGCCTTAGTAGCTTCCTTGGGAAGCACAATGCAATGGCACCTAGTGACATTTCTAGATGTGCCCCATAACAATATGCAATAGAAAGTATCATGTCACTACAAAATAACAATGAAAACAACAGTTCTTTCTGCATACATCGACATTTAAGTGAGCACAAAGCTCCCCGGGTAGGTCAGGTAAAAATAACTAACAACTTCACATCCAAAAGTAGCCCCAAAGCTCTCTTGGGCTGGTACTGATTGGTGTGAAAGTGATCTCTGTATGTAAGCTTCCAAACCCCCACAGCCCTGTTGGGCTATAAAGGAGCACATTAATCATATTACGTGTTGGCTGGGATCCAAAGAACTACTCTAGATTCACACGAGGATCCTCCAGCCCTGTAGAATTGTTTTAATAGCCTGCCACTGACTGTGCCACATTGCAACCTTTTTTTAAAAAAAAATTCTCAGTTTCAAAAGCAGCGTGCCAAGGATACTGTTCAGGAAAAGCATGATGTAAAGCTCCTTTTGGGCTCGCACAACTAGTTTCATGGTTTTTGGATCCTGGCAACTGACTCTAGCGAGTCTGGACAGAAAGTTCTCGTTCAAATCCTCAGGGAAATGCGAAAAAAAACTTCTAATCAGCTATTTCCTGTACTTTATAAGATGCAATCAATTAGGCAGCCTTGGAAATGAACAGTCACTTTACCTTGAGTATCGACACACACACAGGTAACTGAAAATTGAGGGATGGCATAATATTTACATAAGCAATCATCTGAAATGCAAATGAAAGGTAAGCACTTGCTATCAAAAAATGGCCGCTTGTAAACGAATCATTCCTTTCATATGCTACCCCAATATATGTTGGAACTCAAACTCTGCTGAGAATGTTAAAAGTCCAACAAATTCCTCAATTGCCTCGCTGAAAAATTCATTTCCAAGGCAGTGGAAGAAACAAAAAGGGAGGTCATCTCTCTTAGACCTGGGCCTCACCAACAGGGAGGAACTTGGTGATGAAATGAAAGTACAGTGGTACCTTGGTCTAAGAACAGCCTAGTTTATGAACAACTTGGATTAAGAATGCTGCAAACCCGGAAGTAGGTGTTTTGGTTTGTGAACTTTGCCTTGGAAGAAGAACATGTCTCGCTTCCTGATGAGTGTTCCATTTGTAAATTGAATCCCCCGCTGCTGTGGGAAAGCACGCCTTGGTTTAAGTACGCTTTGGTTTAAGAACAGACTTCTGGAATGGATTAAGTTTGTAAACCAAGGTACCACTGTACGAGGAACCTTTGGAGGAAGTGATCATGTCCTCTTGGGTTTCATTATACATAGGCAAGGGACAACTGAGTGTCGTTGGACATGTACTTTTTGGCATTTACAAATGAACTGAGGTGTAAGAAATGCATGCATAAGAAATGGAAGAAAGAAGGAAAAGTATACAGGAGTAGCCAACAGTTGCAGGGAGAAGGTCAGGTGGGCCAAAGCTTGCAAGAGAGGTTGAAAATAATAAGAACGGTTTCTTCGGCTACATTCAAAGGAAGAGGAAGATCAAGTATAATAATAATAATAATAATAATAATAATAATAATAATAATAATAATATTTTATTATTTATTTATACCCCACCCATCTTGCTGGGTTTCCCCAGCCACTCTGGATGGTTTCCAACAAAATATTAAAATACAATACAAATACAAAATAGTAGGTCCCTTGCGTGGAGAAGACGGAGAAATGCTTTTGGGTGACAGTGAAAAGGCAGAACTGCTCAATGCCTACTTTGTCTCTGTCTTCGTCCAAAAGGAAAGCAGTGCTCAACCTCGTGATAACAGAAATGAATGATGCAAGGAGGGTGTGAAAGCCAAAGCTAGAGAAGGGATGGTAAGGGGACACATAGCTACTTTAAATGAATGCAAATCTCCAGGGCCTGATGAGCTACACCCAAACCCAAAAAGATGGGCGGGGTATAAATAATAACATTATTATTAAAATTATTGTTATTAAAATAGATCTGGTACAGGCCTTCAAACTAGCAGAAACTACTGTCAAATAATTTACTTCTTTTACTTGTATAATTATCCACTTGTCAAATAAAGTTCCTTCCATCTTTCAAAATACTGAAGTATTTAACTAGAGGTACCTAAAACCTTTTTAGCAAGTGTAGGAGCCAAGTTGTGGGATAATTCCTTCAAATCAAAATGCTAGTAATGTACGCTTTCACATTCCACAGATGGCCATCGACAGAATGTTAGCCTAATTTAAAGCTTTGATGTTCAATAGCAGAATTAAAGAGACTCCTTTTTATGCTATCCAACAAGTAACAATTGGGACTAAAGGAGTTTGTGGATGTAATCTCAGAACCTCTGTCTATAATCTTTGTGCGGAAGAGGGTGACCATGGTGATCAAGTGTCTGGAAGCCAAGTCTTATGAGGAATGGTTGAAGACTTGGGTATGTTTAGCCTGGTAAAGAGGAGATATGATAGCCATCTTCAAATATCTGGAGGGTTGTCACATGGAAGATGGAGCAAGCTTGTTTTTTCCTACACCAGAGGCTAGGACTCAAACCAAATGAATCAAGTTACGAAAAAGGAGATTCTGACTAAACATCAGGAATCACCTGCTGACAATAAGAACTGTTCGACATTGGAACAGACAAGAGGTGGTGGACTCTCTTTCCTTGGAGGTTTTTAAGCAGAGGTTGGATGGCCATCTTGTTGAGATTCCTGCATTGCAGGGGGTTGGACAAGATGACCCTCAAAGTCCCTCCCAACTCTACATTCCTGTGATTTTATGATTCTATGCTACTATCATATGTACCTTTCCCTGCCCATCCACCCCCCACCCCGCAAAAGGTCTACTTTCATTATTGTGCTTGGTGGTTAGCGGTTCCACTTCCAGCAGAAATCAGCGGCCACAACCCAGCACACATGGACAATCTGGGAGCAACAAACAGAGGGAAGCAATTTCGATAGGAAAATATAGGTCATGTTCATGTTGTCTGGTGGTTGTTAGGGGCAACGGAAATGAAGATGAAGACAATCCCGTTGATGGGTGACTTCTTAATATATATAAAATACTTCTTCTTCGCCGGCCCCATTGTTGAAGCCAATGTAAATAGGTTTTTTATTTCAGGGCAATTTCATTTTCCTGCTACATCTGAGCACCAGTCTAAATTGTCTTCAAAACCCTCTTTAAAGCTCAATTGGCTTCTCTATTGAGCATATTGAATGTTGTGAGAAAACATCAGAAATGTGTTAGTGCTAAAAGTGTTTTTAAGCTAGAAATATGTCTCACTCACTCACTCACTCACTCGCTCGCTCTCTGCTTTTCCCTGAGCACCAAATGTTATATGGAAGCAAATGCTATTTATTATCTACATACAAACAACTCTGATATCATTCTACAATTGAAAGCCTTTACCGGCTGAGGGGAAAATGTGTTATGGCCTTGTGGAACAGATTCATGCTCAGTTTTTGCTGCTGTAAAATTGTATTTATGTACAGTGTCTGACATGGCGTTGTTTTTCTGCGAGGGCTGTGGTAAGTCACTGAGTTTTATGAGAAATGCATGATAGCGATGTTTTGATTTTGTTTATATATATATATATTTATTTACTTCCTTTTGCATTTTGGTTAAAAAAGAAAAATGCCAGTCTGCGGAGCGAGCCAAAATATTTCCCCCTGTTGTAGTAAAATCAGTGAGGCTGGTACACAGAGAAGGGGGAGAGAAATCTTCCTTGCTAATCGCACTGACTTTTGCTCTCTATGTCGGTCCACTCATGATAATAAACATGTTTGTTTCCGAGACAGTTCTGTTACAGAACAGAGAGGACAAAATGGCCTGTTTCATAGTAATTTTACCACATCAAATTGTCTGTCAGCCCTGTGACTGTAAGATGATGAATGGGACCACGGTGGGAAATGATCGCTTGGGTTTTTGGAACAAATTGGACTGCATGAGGTGGTAGACAGACCACACAATCCCGCGGATGTGCTGAGTTCAACAGAGCTTCCTTCCACGGTGTAACAGAGGAATCCTACAAGGCTGGAGTAGGGAGCAGTTGTGATGGGCAAATCGCCCAATCCAAAGCCCTGTAGGGCTTGTGCTCATAGGCCGGGCCATGCAGAGCTTGTCTGAGGCCTGGGGCGAGAGTCTTGTTAGAATAAAGTTATAAACTCAATCTGAAAAGCGGCCAGTGCCTGGAGACCCACGCCTGGCCGGCTCAGCCCTCCAAAGCCCATGGCAAGTGTACCTGGCTTTCCTGGTACCAGCATAGTATAGCACAGGGACACGGGTGGCACTGTGGTCTAAGCCACTGAGCCTCTTGGGCTTGCCAATCGGAAGGTTGGCGGTTCGAATCCCTGCAATGGAGCGAGCTCCCGTTGCTCTGTCCCAGCTCCTGCCAACCTAGCAGTTCGAAAGCACGCCAGTGCAAGTAGATAAAGAGGTACCGCTGTGGCGGGAAGGTAAACAGCATTTCTGTGCACTCTGGATTCTGTCACGGTGTTCCGTTGCGCCAGAAGTGCTTTAGTCATGCTGGCCACATAATCCAGAGAGCTGTCTTTGGACAAACGCTGGCTCCCTCGGCCTGAAAGCGAGATGAGCGCCACAACCCCATAGTCACCTTTGACTGGACTTGACCATCCAGGGGTCCTTTACCTTTACCTTTAGTATAGCGCTCCAACTTTTCTCAGATGAAAATAGGGATGCTCTAAGGAAAAGCAGGGCCTTCCAGGGTCAAATCAGAAACTGGGACGGCTTCTGTAAATCCAGGACTGCCCCTGGAAAATAGGGGCACTGGGAGGATCTGTCCTGTTCACATGAAATGCTAGAGCTTTAAGGTGTATTTTCTCTTGTTCACGGGGAATGAGGTGGGGAGCTTTCGGGGTTTTCATGGGGTGTGTGTGTTGGGAGTAGGATGGGTTTGGATCCCAGAAATCTGAAACCTCCCCTGATCCACCCCAGGAATGTCCCACCCACAACAGTGGGCCTTCCCACAGTAGCCAGAAGGCTTCTGAAACCAGGGAGGTCTCTGGGGGACATTATGTTACCTGAGGGACTGTAGGATTGTGCTGGAAATGTGCGCACAATTGCAGCCTCAAGTAGTAAAATGTTATTTTTTAAGTCAGGGGTCAGCAACCTTTTTCAGCCATGTGGTGGGCCGGACTATATATTTTTTTTGGGGGGGTGAACGAATTCCTATGCCCCACAAATAACCCAGGGATGCATTTTAAATAAAAGCACATATTCTACTCATGTAAAAACATGCTGATTCCCAGACCATCCGCAGGCCGGATTGAGAAGGCGATTGGGCCACATTTGGCCCACAGGCCTTAGGTTGCCTACCCCTGAGCTAAGTCTACAGCTAGGTGCTCTACACAGCATTAGAATGCCTAAACAGGAATTCTGAGAGCATATTTGTGTTTTCTGTTGAAAGGCGGAGATCTGCACACGGCTTGCTGCCTCCTTTCCCTTGGGGGTAAGCATTTGAATGAAATACACCACTGCCGCCGCCCCCCCTCGTTAAGAAATTGCTAAAGCTACAATGCAGGAGAGAGCCTAGCCAAGCTAGCATTTTGTCTTGACAATTTTTAGGTGAGATCCCACTCAATTTGTTCCGCTTCTCTTCCCCGAAATGAAAATGAAGTTAAAGTTTTCCGGTGAGGAATTTATTCCATCAGAAGTGGCGGTGCGAATTGTCCATGTGTTTCCATTGTCTCAAACTATATAAATCTGATTTACTTTCAAACCTTACTCTCTACACTGTTCCACTTTAAAACCAGACATAAAATAACTGGAGCCAGCTGGGATTACAGTGGCATAAAGCAGGTTCTGTCTTCCGCCACAAACTATACACACACACACACACACACACACACCTTCTCTATTAAGAGTCTGCACTAAACGAATATTTATCTGGCTGAGGCTGAGTGAATATTGATGGTTCGTTTGCAGCAGCAAGCCCAGAATGCACGAAAGAATGATTGAAAAGACACTCTCCAGAAAGGCTGAGTGAACATAAGAATCTACCTTTGCAGGAGTGACTGGCGCTGCATTTCCCCTTACACTCTCAGCTGCAGAGGTTAGTCAAAAAGACAAGAGGTGGGCAGGGCAGCCCCACTGGAGAAGGAAAGCAACGTAACTGTTTGGAGGATAAAGGGTGTAGCTTTAGAGAGGGATCTAAGCAGGGAGGAAGCAAAGATGAGGAAGAAGTAGCAGCAAAATTAAAGACTAGAGAGCTAGGCTAATAACACAATGTGGAGAAAGGGAAAGTCAGAATTTCTGGGATTAGCTACTTCTGCCGTGAGTCGGGGAGGAGAAGGGTTAACTGAAAGAAGAGAGATGCTGCTTACATACCTGATAGAAGGATTACTGGGAAAGTCTGCTCATCTTCCCTGGGGGACGTTGTTGCGGCCAGCCATCTGGGACCTTCCAGTGACCCAGCTGGAGAGTGGAGGGATGCTGCCCGTATCATGGGGACTCCCGGCCGTGTCACACCCCCAGCTGTCCAATCGGCACAGCCAGGGGCGTGGCCCCAGTCTGCTTAAACTGCGGTGCGGCCTTTCGCCTCCTCGCCGGATCCCCCAGCCCACCCGCCCTCTTTTTATGCGTTGCTATGACAGCGACCTTGCTCTGGGCATATGTTGGCCGCCATATTGATGGGGCCGGGTAGGAATTTTTCCACTTGGCAAATTGGCACCAGCCATTTGGTTTTTACTTACCTTGTGGCAATCGTCACAACTTTGTGAGGTTAGGCATTGGGTAAACCTTTGTTTATGGGAGAGGAGGTTGTAGCCTCCGTCTGCCCCTCCTTGATAAGGGTATCCTGTTAAAGGGATCTGGAGGTATGGGTGCTGTCCAAAGCCTGGATGTGGGCTAGGGCCATGCCACAACCCCATCAGGGACCCTGGGGGTGCCCCAATTTTATGTATGTCATAGGGCATACATACTGGTGGTTTACCCTTAGTGAGACTCCCTGCGGATGTGCAGGAGTCAACAAAAGTGCTGTTAAAATCCACTTCTTGCAGCTGCTTATGAAAAGTTGTCTCCCTTCTGCTCACTAAGATTCCCAAAAAGGAGCCTCAGTGTTTTGTTTTGAGCATGAGGAAGTTTCAGCTCAGAGAGAGAGAGAGCGAGAGAGAGAGAGAGAGAGCAGGAATTGAGCAAGGAAACAGTGGTTCCATGGTGGTTATTCGTGGCCCAGCCTGGCCTGACCATCTCCTCTCATCTCTTTAAGGCGTAGTACCTTTTGGGGGAATGTGGGTAGCAGGAGAGGATATATTGATTAAATATTATCCTTCCTAACTCACACTAGTGAGTTTATTCATACAGCAGAATACATCCCCCCCCTTTACACAGCAGGAAGCTAGTTGCAGATTCGTTAGAATCTCTTTACTTAAGCAATCCAATCTGGCTTTGTTCAGATTTGGTTTGGTTCCTGGTAAGTCCCCTTTTATCCCTCCTAGAGAGAATAAAGACACAAGAAGCTTCTTTTAAAAGTAATAAGAAGTTTACTCACATTCAGTTCACAGCTGGGTCCCTGAAGGCATTCTTCAGCTTAGAGTTACAGAAGAGGGTTTGAGTTCATCCCATATGGGAATGAGCCCATGTCCTGGTGGCTGAGAGCCAGCAGAGAGAAAAATACATCCGTATCAAGAGAGCATGGCATCACGAGGAAGAAGAGTCAAGAGAGAGGGAGATGGCTGCATGACCGGACCTTTATTAGGTCACGCCCACCTACCTGGTCACATACAAAGGAAGGATGCTCCAGACCAGGTGTAACAGGGAGTTCAACTGGCTGGACCAACATTCCCCTGCATGTCCACTCTGGGCAAACAGGAAATGTTGTATTTGACTGCTTATGTTACATCCCACACCTTTTTGGACCTCTCTTTTCACGTTAAGCTGGTGGCCTTCTTCGAGACTTACAAGGCTGTGCTCTCCATTGCACAACAGTTCAGTTGCTTGAAACACACTTGCACAGACCACGCAGCTGATCTGCAGGAGATAAAGGCATCAGGACCCAAGATTCAGGGCTTGGAGTCCCCCAGGCCTAACTCTAATGATGACCCTACTAGAAGCTTGGCAGGCAAAGCTGGTGCTTGCTGTCCATTGAGCTACTATCTCTCTCTCCCCTCCCTTTCCATCATTAGTAATTATGACCCTACCCTGCCAACATCCCCTGGCAGGTAGCAGGTAGGATTATTGAGTCGCACCAAATGAAAATTTTTGCCAGGGGTGGTTTTTCCCACTGCTTAACCCTCTGTGATTTGGGGAACTGGGGAAATCAAAGAAACAGGCCACACATTCAAACATCGCCTCTGATCCCTTAGTGACAGGCAGAGCCTGTGGGCTAGCAACGACCAAGCAACCCTATGTCTGTGCTTCGGAATTTATTGTGTTGCTAGGTCATTCTTTATATTCCACCCCCCCATTCCAATAGCTGTTATCACGCTTGTTGCCCAACCAGCCAGCAGAGCAGCTGTAATTGTGGGAAAGAGGTGGAAAATGTCGTCTCCTAAATCAAAAATCCCGTGACAGTTGAGTAATGGACAAGTTGTTCCTCCGAGGCAGTTAATTCCTGGGAAATAATGTAGTAGAAATTCATGCTCTCCCGAGGCACTTCTGAAAGGGCCTCTCTCCGTGAACACGCCTTATCAACAGCCATGTTCCGTGAGAAGATGCATAGCATTACAGCACTGAGTGGAGCAAGAAAACATTCTCTCTCTTACTTATGCCAATATGTGTTATGATGCTCCAACTGAGAACTATACTAGAAGTGATGTTAATTGTGTGCAAGCAATTGCCATGCACGTTTTTGAAGGTTAAATAGCTGCCATGGAGGGGGCAGGCAGGGCTCCAAGCAAGACAAGGAGCCTAGGGAGAGGGAAGTTAACCCTTTTTTGGTGCTGATGAAAATCTCCTGGCACCACAAGCTCTTCTTAGACCTGGGAGAAAGGCTTTCAATGGGTCTAGTGAGAACTTCCACCCTGGAGGTAAATTTGGGGGTGAATTTCATGTCCTGATCCCCTGGACTACCTGGCAGACAGATAGTGTGCCAAGACGAAATTCCACGTCCAGAGGCCACAAGCAAAGTCCAAAGATCAGGAAACACAGTCCGTGGTCAGCAGTCAGGATACAGTCCAGAGTCACGCATACCTGCCAAGTCCTGGACTGCAAAATCCGGGATCGGCAGCCGTGTGACACCGGATGTTGCGTAGACGCAACTTCCGGTGTCGCTTTGCCCATCTATGGGCACCGAAAAGTGCTGGCAGAATGATGGGGGTGGAGACGCTCCTTCGGGGATACTGGACCGAGGCCATTTAGGGATTTAAAGGTCAGCACCAACACTTTGAATTGTGCTCGGAAACATACTGGGATCCAATGTAGATCTTTCAAGACCGGTGTTATGTGGTCTTGGCGGACGCTCCCAGTCACCAGTCTAGCTGCCGCATTCTGGATTAGTTGTAGTTTCCGGGTCACCTTCAAAGGTAGCCCCACGTAGAACACATTGCAGTAGTCCAAGCGGGAGATAACTAAAGCATGCACCACTCTGGCGAGACAGTCTGCAGGCAGGTAGGGTCTCAGCCTGCGTACCAGATGGAGCTGGTAGGCAGCTGCCCTGGACACAGAAACTAAATCTCCCATTAGCTGTGAAACGCAGCAGAGGCTTTGAGCAAGTCAGATTCTCGTTCATCGTAGCCGATCTCACAAGGCTGTGGCAATCCTATGCAAATCACCTTCAGTTCCCTCTTGGAAGGACAGGATAGAAATATGATTAATCAAATCTCACCAGCTTTCTGTTCAGGAAGAGAAAACCACTGGCATATGAGCACAGCCCTTTTCTGAGAAGAAAATTCAAGTTTATTTTATTCCTGAATGTTTGCTCATTATGTTCTTTCTCCTCCTTTCCTTCAGGGCTCAACTATTTATATAACCTACCTGCTGTGTCTTGTCTGAAAACATTGTACAGGTATATTTTATTAGAAATGAGCATTTGATTTCAGTACGGTGAAGGTCAAGATCTCACAGAGAGTTCTCAAACTCTACAGTTTTAAGAAAGACCCCCTCCCCCAAAAAAGTTTTCCTTCCCTCATATATATTTTTCTTATCTATATCTCCCATACCCACCTGTTTTTCAATACCCACCTGTGGAGCTTCTTGGGCTTCCTGACAAATATTTCATTTTAATTTAGCGGTACCTTAGAAATTCAGGGAGTGGTGGCTCAGTAGAGAGCATTCTCTGTGGCAATCCCTAAGCTGTGAAATTCCCTCTCCACAGAGGTGCATCTTGGCACCATTGTATAGCTTTCATCACACGCTGAATATGTTTACCTTGGCCTTTGTGTGTGTGTGTGTGTTGCACCTTCCATGTTCTTTAATTGTAAATAGTTCTAAAAGATTTTAATTTTGCATTTTTGCGCTGCTGTAACCTGCCCTGGTGAGGCTGAGCAAGAAATGAGCAACAGCAAGAGGCTAAAAGTTTATCTCAAAGTGAAGCCTGTTACAGGTAGGTAGCTGTGTTGGTCTGAGTCGAAGCAAAATAGAAAAAAATTCCTTCAGTAGCACCTTAAAGACCAACTAAGTTTTTAGTATCTGAAGAAGTGTGCATGCACCCGAAAGCTCATACCAAAATAAAAACTTAGTTGGTCTTTAAGGTGCTACTGAAGGAATTTTTTTCTATGAAGCCTGTTACTTTGCATTCCAGCCTTGAGGTGGGCAGTCTGCCAAATGTCAGTTATTATTATTTTTTCTCTTTACAAACTTTATTGAAATTTTTAAAAACAATTACCAAACACAGTTGTCTTCCAAGACAAATACCTGTACAGATGTTAAATCTTGCATGCAGTCCTCTGCATGGCACCAAAGCAAACTTGGAAAATCTTTTTTTGCATTACAGATTCAGCTCACACCCGCAGGGTATACTTCAATCTAAAGCATTAAGATAATTTCTCCACAGTGGCTGCAGCAACTGAGACAGAAAGGAGATTACTGTACTCTTGCTGATAAACGATCTAAATCAAGCCCATACAGAGCCAAACCCCATCTTCCTTTGTTATTCCTCTTATCACCCTCCAATGGTGAGTTAAGCATTCCATAAGTGCTATATTGTACTGGATCAAAGTTTCTGTGGTGGGAAAGGCTTTTTTCCCTCCCAGTTGGAAGCAACCATGTGTCTCGCTGCTGTCACAAGAAAGAAGACCAACTCTTTATGCTTAACATTTGGACTGGTATCGTTTTCCAATGACAGCAGGGCTTGCATGGGATTGGATACAAGATGGTGCCCCATAATGGCAGATGGCAATGAAAAAGTTCAGAAACACTGGCAACTATGAGTTAGACTCCTACAGTTATCTCCAAGTTGTCCATTGGCCTTACTACTTCACAGCTGGACCTGCTAGTTTATATGCTGGACAGGAGGACTTTTGATAGGCCAGCTAATGAACATTATTATTCATTATTAGCTCTCACTGACTTATAAATATAGGCTAATGGGCTGACAGATATAGAGAGATGGCGGAAGGTCAGAGAGTTTTGACTGAGAAAGTATAAAATGGCCACTGTTATGTACTGAGCTGAATCCTAGAACAATAGGATTCAGAATCAGCGGGAGCTACCCAATCCAACTCCAGGTGGAAGTGAATCCGCAACCTGATTGGCCTGCTGGAGCAGCCAATCAGGCGGCTGGCAGAAGTGAATCTGCTACCTGATTGGCCTGTAGGAGCAGCCAATCAGGCTGCAGGCAGAAGTCAATCCACAATATAATTGGCCCACAGGTGTAGCCCTGAAGTAGCCAATCACGCAAGGCCCATTGTGTAAATAATGTATATAAGCAGATGGTTTTGGGAAAAGAGCCATTCTTCTTCTCCTCTTCTCCTTGATGACTATGAGCTGAATAAAGAGCATGAAATTCACTCTCGACTCCGAGTACATTTCAGCCACCATAACAATATTTAGCGTCAGCGGAAACAGTTTGGTCAGTGTGTGCAGATTTACACATGGAAAAACCTGAGCTGGCAGCAAACCCTAGGCAAGAAGCTGAATACAAAGAGTTTCTGGGCCAACCACAAAAACTGTAGCTAATCTGTGCACACAGGCAGGGGCGTAGCATGGGCGTAGCACAGGGGTGGTTGCTCCGGGCACAAAATTGTTAGGGGCACAAAATTTTAACACCCAGTGCTGCCTCAATACAGCTGTGGACTTCCATAACTGGGCTCCGTTGAAAATGGTTTTTCCATTAGAACCTGGAAATGACCTCTTCAGACAATGGAACAACTCTTCTCTCCTTTATCTCTGCCACTGCAATCTTCTGGGTGATGTGGACGCTATTAGGCAGTAGAATGTTACACTGTCCATTTTCCTGCCGCCCCCCTCCATATAGCCCCCTGGCCCCTGGCAACCCACGCTATGGCACTGCTCAGAGGCATACCTAGACATTGGCCAGGTTGGGCTCCATCAAAGGTGCAGGCCCAGGGGGGTGCAAAAGTCAGAGAGACAAGAGACAGTGATTCCCAAGGGTGCAAGGGAGCCTAGGTACACCTCTGTATGCACTCACTTAATTGCAGAAGATAGGCAACAACTTCTTCTATTGGATATATTTTAACATCTGCCTTAACATGCACATCATTCAGAAAAGTAGCCATTTTGCTTGTGGAATGTTTGGTTCGTGAGTTGGTCATCTTGCCCAAGGCTTTGGAAGATTGTTGCTAATGTCAAATTTTCTTTGCAATACCAACAAATCCCTAATATCTAACCTATTTTCAGAAGTGAGGCAAAGATCCCATGGCATGACAGTTATGCCGAAGCTTCCTATTTCATTTGTTAAGCTGCTAGAACAGGAGAGATGATTTTTCAACTGGCGGCATAGCTTTTTTTTTAGGTCAGTATGAGAAGGTTACTGATAATGTTACTGAAAAGTTGTCATTCCTTCATGGGGAGGTTATCTAGATCTATATAGGTATTAAGGAATATTATTAATATGTATATTTTGTGAGACACCCTTTATTTTATAACACTTCATCTCATCAGAAATGCCTGACTAAGCTTCTGTGTGATCCTTATGAATGAATGGTAAGTTAGAAAGTCATTAGAAAGCATGTGCCACTTTTTCATTCATAGCTTATTAGTGATGTCATGCACATTTCACTTCAATGTAACTTTTTTACCAAGTAGGTAAAAATTGAATAAATCCTAGCTCTTAAGAATGAATGACAGAAAGTCGTGGTTAGCCCATGTTTTTCATTTAAAAGATTGTTTGACTCTATATTCTAGAATCACAGACCCACAATGTGACACACATGGAATTGGAAGGTTAGTTGGGAGACACAAAAATACACTATTATCAGGATGCAACAAGTAAGAACTTGTCAAACTGTTTCTGGAAATGTTAATTAGTTGCATTTGCAAACAATGGGGAATAAAGTGCTATTGGCTTGAATGGAAAGACTACCCCCTTGGCCAAGGAAAATCTCATAGCCCCACACATTTTACTATCAAAATATATGACATATAGGAGTCATATAGCAGAACAATATCCAAGCAGCAAGACAAATGTAAACCAGCCCTGGCTCCTGTCTTCATTCTGTACAACATAGCAGTTTGCTGATGCTAAATAAAGGTTATAAATGTGAAAGCAGAGATGCATAACCTCAGATGTTGCAGAAAAAGGCTTTGCAGGAGAGAGTGGCATTTTTGCGTGTGTGCATTATTATTTTTGCTGTTCCAATGAAATAGTCAAAGTTACAAATTATTGAACTATTCAGCCACACATAGAGATAAGAATAGCAAGGTGTGTGCCCAGTCTCCATGGAAACAGATGGCTTCTGCCAAATTGCTAGCCAGGAACCAAAGCAGAAAGACCTTGAGTGTCCATAAGGAGTCCTAGAAATGTGATATGAACACATTGACCATTTTTTCCTTTCCCCCAAAATTTGAATTCAATGTATTTTGTTAGGAGAAGAATGAATTAATAGAAATATTCTTGCAAAAATGAATAACTGCAAAGCTCATTGTTCATGTGTTCAGACCACAGATATGACTCCTTCTAGCATTAAATATATTAAGAATAATGAGAACAAGGACAGAGGCTGCCTTTGGATGCAGTTCGCCCAGTGTGATTGCAGTAAGAAAGACAGAGGGCTGGTCTTAGGGATCTGTGCCATAAATTCCTAGGATGCCCGTTGGAAATGGTGATTATGGTGACAGAAAGATATTTCTCCTTTGCCACCACTGTATCCACATAGTATTATGCTACCTGGACTTTTTCCAGTTAGGGAGAAAGCTGTTCATTGCTTCCATAAAGAGAACTATGTACAGTCATACCTTGGTTGATGAACGCCTTGCAAGTCGAACGTTTTGGCTTCCGAACGCCGCAAACCCGGAAGTGAGTGTCTTGGTTTGTGGACGTTCTTTGGAACCTGAACGTCTGGCGCGACTTCTGATTGGCTGCAGGAGCTTCCTGCAGCCAATTGGAAGCAGCACCTTGGTTTACGAAGGTTTTGAAAGTTGAATGGACTTCCAGAACAGATTCCCTTTGGCTTCCAAGGTATGACTGTATAGTCTTCTGCAACAAGTTTACAAATAATAATAATAATAATAATAATAATAATAATAATAATAATAATTTATTTATACCCCACCCATCTGGCTGGGTTTCCCCAGCCACTCTGGGCGGCTTACAACAGAGAAATGAAATAAAATAATCTATTAAAGATGAAAAGCCTCCCTAAACAGGGCTGCCGGCAGATGTCATCTAAAAATCTGGTAGCTGTTTTTCTCTTTGGCAAAACAAAACACTTCATTTGTTGATAAAAGTGCTTGAGTCTGTTCCATCATGGATGGCACAGGTAAAGCAGAGGCAAGCCATGAAAAATGTCCTCGCTTCTGTGAAAGGATTAAGTGGAATGGGCATTTGGAGATATACACAAATGGGGCCTGCAACACATCATTGCAGTGTGGTGTGTTCTTGTTCAAGGCTCTTCTCAAGTCCTTTGCCAGAATACTCCATTCCATTCCATTCCCACCCCATTTTATATTACACACAGAGAAAGAGAGAGAGTACTCTGTGACCACTGAATATGATTAATCCTCATTAGGTTGTTTTGAAGCCCTTCCTCTTGGAGTTTCCCCTCAGTTTTCCAAGGTGATTCTCCATAGCTAGTGATACCTCCCTCTTGTGAGTGGATAACAGTGTTTTTGCTACATAGGGATCCATAAAGACTTATAAGAGAACACATTTTCTATTACCGGTACTTTACAGTCTTGAACAGCTCTTAGTTGCTGCATGAGATTCTAAAAGTGACATATACTACTTCTGTAGTCCTCTCAAATGCTAATGCCAGACTAAAGCACAAAGATTAAACAAATATATTCAAACATGTATGAATCTTCTTCTTCTTCTTCTTCTTCTTCTTCTTCTTCTTCTTCTTCTTCTTCTTCTTCTTCTTCTTCTTCTTCTTCTTCTTCTTCTTCCCCTTAATGACAGGTGGGGCTTTTTAGCACCAACCACATAGCCCTGAGCTGAATAATTCTAAAGTTCTGAGAATGTGTTCCCAGGACCTGTGTATTCTGTAACCCAGTGGGACATTCATTATCATCTATCTTTCCCACACAACCAGATTCTTCTGCAGCTACTAAGCTCTGCTACGCCACACAATGTACTCACAGAACTTCAAAATGCATTTAAAATGCAGAACCGCCTACAACCCAAAGTATGCCGTTAATATTCCTGATTAATAGATAAAACATTATCTACGGATGACTTTGCAACCACGGCACATAAAAGTGTGGCCACTCATAGCCTAGTTATGAACTCTTCCTGTGGTTATTACATGCTTTGCTGCAGCTCTGAAACGGAGCTAGACTGAAGAGGCGCAGGCGTTTAGAGGAATCCACTCAGACAGAAATGGTCAAGTCCATGCAAGTGGGATTTGCAGCCTCCTTTTTGCTGAGCACAGTTTCTAACGGCAAATCCACAAGACCATTTCACATGGGCTCATTTCAGCTCCAAATGCTCTTAGCTGGAGCACAGAGAATATTCCTGATCTTGCTAAAGAGGCAAAAATCCCTGTATAAAAAATGAGAATCCAACAGGAGATTTTTGTCAAGAACTCCAGATGTACGACAACAATAAATTCAGTCAATGGATTGGATTTTATTTTAAAATCTGCTTTGTTGCTGTTCTTCTTCCCCCTTTCCTTTTAGTACACTGTTCTAAAATTGAAATCGTCATCGAAATGCATTGTTTAGATTGGAATGTAAACATTTAATAATCTTGGTTGAATATTCTTATCTATTTATTTTTCAAGCATGAGAACCCAGGATCTCCCGGTGATTCTATCATAGGCAATGATGCAAGAATTCTGGCTTGCTCTGGGCAGGATTTCTGGTGAGAACTTTTTTGTGGGGGGGGGAGGGGAGGCTGATAATAGGAGATCCTAGCAAGTTAGTGAGTCTCAAGAAAAAAGGACCCTGGTTGGCTTGAGTGGAGATGACATTTCTCTGATCTTCTGCAAGTTACCCAGCAAAAAAGATTGTCTGCACTGTGTCCCCTCCCCTTGCTGCTTGGTTTGGTTAAGAATATTATGGGCTGCTGCCCTGTGGAAAGTAGAGTTGGAAAGGATGAGTGTTTTATTTTTGTTTTGACATAAGCGCTACATCACTTTAAAACTAGGTCAGGGATAAAGGATATGCTTAAGTCTTTGTACACATGCCATACATTTAAAGCACACAAAATAATTCCGAAAAGTGCAGTTGGGCAAGGATTTTGGGAAGTGTAGCTCTGTGGGGGCAAACTACAGTTCCCAGGATTCTTGGTGAGAATGTGTGTTAAATGTAGGGTGTGCACACACCTTAAGAGTCACTGCTGCATGTTGTGAGAGGACATTGCTGAGGGAAATGGGCGGTTGTGTTCGTCCAAGGCACTTTCTTCAAGCAAAATGTCTTACGGTGTGGCTGTAAGAGAGAGGAGAAGAAAGGGAAATGGAGTTGCCCCCCCCCCCCTTCTCAGAATGAGAATTCAGAGGACAAAAAAAGTTGACGAATGATGAAGCACTGGATTGAGGATTGCAAATTAAAAGCCAGGCAATACTAAACATTCCTGAAGAAAGTAAGTACTGCCCAGGGATGGAGGAGAAATTCAATTCAGTTTGCATTTAAATGCAATCTTTCTGGAGCAACAATCTGAACCAAAACACAGTCAATCTTTGAAATTTGCACTTTATTGAATTTTGCAACACAGTTCTCCAGCCATGTAAGGTGTACAAGAATGCACATAAGGTACTCATGTGGATGCTTATATTGGTGAAAACTAGCTGGCCATGCCACGCGTTGCTGTGGCCTTTTGTGTTAAATGGACCCTTTTATGTTAAATGGACCTTCAGAGTCTCCATTCAGAGTCCCCTCACCTTCATAGTCCCCCTTCATTTTGCACACAATCATTCCCCCAATACGCGTGTTCTGTAAAATTTTGCCCTGTCCCAACCCTGACTCCCCTACCCATGTGTGTTCTGTGAAATTCCCCCACCCCGCCCCAACACATTCATCCTCCCCAAAGTCACTCAGCGCCCCCGTTCCTCACCCTTGTTGCGTGATGTCATGACACCCCTCTCTATCTCTCCCCCTCGGAAACCCCTGCAGTCTAGTCAGTTATCCTGGATTGGCAATGCTGGGCCTTGTTGCTGTGAAAGGCCCATTTTCAGTTGGTTGCCAAGTAATTTTGTGATGTCACCGATAGTCTGCAGCCAATGGAGACACAGCTTGTGGCTTCTATTTCCCAGCATGCACTTTCGTCTGAGTGGGGTGGTTTTGAACACGGGTTTTGGGGGTTTTTACGCGACCCAGGTGTCACGTTTGTCTTTGAAAACGGTCTGAGCTTGCTCTTGCAGTTGCATCTGACTTAGTGTCAAAATTTGAACGCAATCGGTCAAGTGGTTTTGTTGAATATTGGAGAGGAACACACATGCCCAGTTTACATTTTTTTATATATAGATAACATACAAAATGCCTTATATTAGGGGGAAGTGATTTACAAAAAGGTGCTTAATAGGTAAAATTCTATTCAAAAGTGTGTATACCAGGAGAAATTCACACTAAAATTATGAAGAATTTTCATGCAGAATGTTTTCAAGACATTGCAAATTGCTGACTGGAGGCTGAACAAGCGGGAAAGTGAGAGAAACAGTAATTCAGTCCATCTTAGTTCTGACAAGTGCAGACATTGAGCAACCAGCTTTGCAATGCAGCACAGTTGTTACTAACCCCACAAAGAGCCCTATGGAGAGATGGGATGCCCCCGACCATGTATGCTGCAAGAACTCAGTGCTTTGAGAAAGCATATTTGTCCTCTGAAATAAATAAAAATGATCTAAAATAAGAAAATGTTCTAAGGACTGCTGGCATGGTTAGAGACTTGGAGGGGAGATAAGCCTGGGAAAGGAACAATGGAAGAAAATTGTTACTACGGCAGCAAAGAGCCCTCATGGTTTTTTAATATAATAACACTATAAATATAAGACAGTGTGCCAGACACCAGGAGTGGGATGTCAGGATTTCAACAGCATTGTCATGTTCGTGTAATTTCCCCTCTGCTCATTGAAATTCTGTACACCAGAGAATACTGACGGGGTTTGCGATTCATCTGTCCTTGAGAATGCATCATATACTAATAACAGTATTATCTCAGAGCTCCTTGTAACAATCCTAGGGTAGGCAAGTATTATTATCCTGAAATGGTAGATGGAGGGGATAAGAACGAGAGATAGAAGCTTCGCCTGAACCAATGGCAGAGACACAGTTCCACTTGTGTAGTATAGATGGTTACATTCAAACTTAGGATACCTGTTCCCAATACAGTCCTCATCCTTAAGCTACCTTGATTAGCTGGTTTGCTTTCATTTACAGAACAAAAAGGTGAAAACCTTTCGTCCGTGGTATAACTCCAGTGGTGTGTATAGGGATTCCAGGAAGTCTCCCATTCAAAAACTGGCCAGATGTAGAGCAGGATGTCTTTGGCAAAGTTACTGTATCATGTGCTTTCAGCCATCAATTGTTCCTTTTCAACCCAGTGTTTACCTGCCCTGTTCCTGATGTCACAAATGAATGATTGGGGGGGCAGCTGGGTGTGGTTTGAGGGAAAGAGCCTCATGGTCCATGTTAGGATGCCACTGGGCTTAATTTGGTCTGCAGGCAGGACGCTCCCCAGTGCTGCTTTAGCCCATGCTTCTCCCATCCAGAGATGCCGAGTTGCGCCCAGCATTGAGGTGGCCCGTCATGTGCATGTGACATCTCACGCACGAGATGAGAGGAGGCGGACCATTGGGAAGTCCAACCTTTGCCCTGCGCATTCCTTTGACAATTGGGAAGGAGTGCTGGTGATCACAAGGGGATGCATAGGGCCAAGGCGCTTCGCCTTGGCACACCCCTTTTGACCCCAACATTCAGAGGGCTCGGCCCCCCTGCCCCATTGAGGGGGCCGAAGACACCTCAGCCCCATGGAGTTGGCACAGCTGCTCCCAATTTAACAATCCTAATCCCCGATTCACTCCACTGGAAGGGGTTAAGATACAGCTGAACAGAACCAGTGGAGCTCACTGCAAGCACAGGTGGGGAGAAGCTACCACCAGCTCTATCACTGTCAGCTGCAGCCAGCAGACACCTCTGAAATGGAGGAAGGGAGGGTCCTCTGGTGTCAGGAGTCCAGGTTCCTAGCTTGATAACACAGTAAGCATAGCTAATTAAAAAGGAGGATTTATTGCAAAAACAAACAGATAGCTCCGGGCGGCTCTAACAAAGCCTTTGGCATCATTACTCAAGATGACCCTTCTGAAGACTTCTTCCGGCGTCTCCAGCAGATATTGAACTTACGACCCTGACATCTCTTGTTTTGCTTCCTATCTAGCAATCCTCTCATTCACCAACTCCTCGGACTTATTGGATCAACTCCAACCTCTTCCAGTTCTGAGAGGCTGTCTCTTAGTTTATTCGCGTCTGACTGTGCTTCTGGCAAGCTTTGGCTGTGTTCTAGCCTGCTCTCAGCTACACTACTGCCTTATCAGCCTCTCCATCAAGGTCAGGAAGAGCCGAGGTCTGTAGCTGCCGGCTCTCCCCTGCCTGACTAAAATCAAAGCCCCTCTGTTCCTGGCTGCTTTCTGCAGTTGGCTGCAAACCTTCACTTGGAGCTGGCTTATTCCTGACATCTGGCTCCTATGCGAGAAAACTACTGAAGACAGGCCCAATTTGGGCCTCTTTGCTGTGCAGCCAGAAGTTTTTCCCACACAGAGAATCTGCTGGTGTTGCTGGCTTCATATGACGCAGTTGTTCTGTCACCCTGTGCATCATGACACATACATACAGTCATACCTCGGTTTAAGTACGCTTCGGTTTGAGTACTTTCAGTTTAAGTACTCCGTGGACCCGTCTGGAATGGATTAATCCACTTTCCATTACTTTCAATGGGAAAGTTCGCTTCAGGTTAAGTACACTTCAGGTTAAGTACGGACTTCCAGAACCAATTACACTCATACTTCGGGTTAACTACACTTCAGGTTGAGTACTCTGCGGACCTATCTGGAACAGATTAATCCACTTTCCATTACTTTCAATGGGAAAGTTCGCTTCAGGTTAAGTACGCTTCAGTTTAAGTACTCCGCGGAGCTGTCTGGAACAGATTAATCCACTTTCCATTACTTTCAATGGGAAAGTTCACTTCAGGTTAAGTGCGCTTCAGGTTAAGTACAGACTTCCAGAACCAATTGTGTACTTAAACCGAGGTACCACTGTACTCAGAAATACATTATACTGTGTTCAATGGGGCTTACTCCCAGGTATGTGTGCATGGTATTGCAGCCTACATACCTCACACGAACACCTCAGGGGCACAAAGGAAAATCTGTGAGTGCTATCGCTGTATGCAATATATTTTATTTACCTAGACACTTTTCTTGAACATTCTGTGTGCCATGTAATCTGCATGGCACACATTTGCGGAGTGGGAAAGAAGAGAATGCATTGGATACCCATATATGTAATTTATGTCAATATACATATGGGTAGAATATCTAGTGCTCAGGGGATAAACTTGATGGATTTGCTCTGACAGATTAGGCAGTGCGTACAATGCCTTATCCCCAAGAAATCAGCTCTCCTGCAGTGGTGGCTCATGGGATACTGAGATCATCACCATTAGCAACCATGCAGTGACTACATTTGTGAACAGACATTTCATTTAGAAATGACTTTTATTTCTATTTTAAACGTATCATAGGATATGCTACAAAGATGCAAACTGGGAATATTAATATGAATTTTGGAATCTTACTATATTCACTATTCCCCACCCCCCACCCCCAGCTACGGCCTTTCCGTTCTCCAAGAAAATGAAAGCTGTTCATTGCAACAGCCCTTCCAATAAGGGAGACCTTCCCCAACACACGCCATGGGTATTTAGCCTCTGCCTGTCGGAAGTCATTAATCAAAAGACCTTTAGCAAAGTCAGGACATTCATCTTTACCAATAAATTAAATGTATACACCTAATGTTTGTTTTTCTTGCCCTTGTTAAATCCGGCTAATGCCCCACAGGAAATAATGGTCTGCTCAATGTCATTTTCTGCCATGGAAGAGCATGTTGCTCAAGCAATGTATTTCAGTCCTCTTTGCAAAAACATGATGATTAAAGACAGCTGGAAGGGTTTCACAGACTCCTATGTAGCTGCTTCATTACCAGTAATGAGAGAGTTATCTTCCCTGCTTCTGCCTTTCCCCATCCTAAGTGTCGGGGCAGAGGGCTTCTTACTGTAACAGTTCTCTGTGCAAGTTTCTCATGGGGTAGATCTGCAGAAAGCAATGCTAAGAAGCATTGCAGGAAGCTGGCACACCCTGTTTAAATCAGAGCAATCTGGCAATCTATACCCTTCTTCATTTATGTCACTAGTGAGTAGATAGGAGGACATATTTATTTACCACAACCATAACCTGGCCAAGGGCCTGAAAGTCTAACCAATCGGGGATATTAGGAAGAGGGGAAGCAATAGTTGAAAATAAAACAGACATCTTTTAAAGATTTGCCTTCACCAGCAGAAAGAAGGTCCGGACACTTAATTATCAATTAGAAAATGCTAAGAAAATAGGGATGCTTTGAAAGAACCAATCCCTGGGCCTCCTTGGAATGAATGGCGAAGTCAGGAAGAGAATGAAGCTGCTTTTATCCATCCAGAGGACAATGGATCAATGAGTAAAGGCAGCAAGGATTGATAGAGTATATGTGGCAGATAAGCGCAAATGCCTTTTTAAAAATAAAAAAGTCCCAGAAACAACAAATGAGAAAAAGCACAGTGTGGTTTTAATAAAGGATTTGATGCAGCACTTCACAAAATGAATACAAATTGCACATGAGAGCTATCATGTAGGCAGATAAGGATATCATAAACAAGAGGTGTTGATAAATAAGAACGCTGTATGTGCATTTTGGAAAGATTTTTATGGCGCACTGCTGTGTGGTTCCACAGCGGGTCTGGAAGAAAGGAAAAGAAAGGAGCAGGTGGGAGGGAAATCATGTGGTATTAAAAAAGGTAACAGTATAACTGAGTCTTAAAATAAACAAGTTAAACAATGCTAAAATATCAATTGCTAACATGGGGAAACCAGAACAAAACATCCCATGTCGATTTAAAAAAACAGAAGGCAGCAGGCAGTGAATAATCTACACCTGAGAACTATGTTACCAGCGGAGACTCATCATTCAATGATATGAGATAAATTGACATGTGTGCAAGCATTGCATAACGCCTGCTCAAAAGGCTTTGTGGTTCCAAACACTCATGGAAAGACATGGAAATGAATGGTGTTTCGGTTCCTATGTTTGCCATGCTGCCTAGACAGCGGGGTTTTGCTGGATCCCAGTCATGCCACCCATGTCCATTTGCTGGACTATTAGGAAAAGGAAAAGGCTTCCTAGATTTGTGCTGCGTAGTTCCAGAGGTATCAGGGGGGGGGGGAATATATGCACGCAGTATTCCTCTGAGCAACTATTCAGTAAATAAGTCAACCTGTTCCTGCCATCAAGCATTATACCCACTCTGTAGAAGCTACAGTACTAGGAAGGCTCACACAAGCGTCCACACACATACACAAATGCCCAAAGAGGACAGAATCGTGTCTGCTGGAATGATAAGCATGCTGGGCATGACCCCTTGGCGATGTGCATTTGGCATCACTATGACAGGGCTGTATGTGTATGTGTTTATGCAGGTGGTGCTGTGGTCTAAACCACTGAGCCTCTTGGGCTTGCTGATCGAAAGGTCGGCAACAGAGTGAGCTCCCGTTGCTCTGTCTCAGCTCCTGCCGGCCTAGCAGTTTGAAAGCATGCCAGTGCAAGTAGATAAATAGGTACCACTGTGGTGGGGAGGTAAATAGCGTTTCCATGTGCTCTGGCTTCCATTGTGCCAGAAGTGGTTTAGTCACGCTGGTCACCAGTGGTGGAGGAAGCCACTTGGGCACCTGGGGTGGTGTGCCCAGGGGCGGGGCACACCAGGGGGCCTCTGCAGTCTGTCTGCCTCCTCCCACTCAGCCACCCTACAGCTGGGGGGGGGAGGCAGCGGGCAGACCGTTTGGGCAGCGCAGAGCCTGTGGGCACCCAAGCCACAGCGTCATTCCCTGGAGAGACACGTGGCTTGGGCATGCTGCAGGCGCCATGGTGAGTGCCGCCTGTCATTTCGTCACCACCCTCAGTGGTGACACCCAGGGCGGCCCACAGCCACCACACACCCCTTCCTCCACCCTTGCTGGTCACATGACCCAGGAAGCTGTGGACAAATGGCGGCTCCCTCGGCCTGAAAGCGAGATGAGCGGCGCAACCCCATAGTCGCTTTTGACTGGACTAAACCGTCCAGGGGTCCTTTACCTTTACCCTTTTAGCTGTACTGGTGTACACAAGCAGGGCTTCTCCACATGCGGCTGAACCCTGGTTGGCTCAAGTTTCCCCACTGCGTGGAGGAGCCACATAAGCATACATCTGAACCTGGCTTGCTTGCTTGGCTGCTTGCCATCATCTGTTGGTTACTACCTCAGAAGACATTACTATTTATCTCTCGCCCCTCCACTGTAGGCAGACTAGTTGTGCTGTTTATCACTCTAACAGCAAAAAAAAGGGGGGAGGTCACGAGATGTTAGGAGCCTGTCTCATCCTTGTGGTCTTCAAGTGATCAAAATGTGGGTAAGAGGCAGATCTAGAGCCCTTGGTGGACTGTGAAGTGGTAGAGGAGAGATTTGGGAGGAAACTGACACCCAGGTTAGGAGTGTCTAGGACTGCAGCATTAATTTTCTGCTTTCCACACTATACTGAAGTAAAACACTACAGAGAACATTAATTGCTCATCCAGATTCCAATAGTTCTTCCACTCGAACCAAGTGCAGTAGATCGCACAAGCAACACCACACCATGGCAATTCCCAGAGACATACATTGGTTAAATAAATGTTAATTATTTGTATTACCGTACTTTAATGAGCTGGTTAATTTTGAACATGAGGAAATACAGCAGTTCTAAAAAATGCTCTTCTCTTGCGCTCCTGTAAAACATAAAGCAATTGGGAGAAATTACCAAATCCATGCCCTTAATTTGCATGGATTAAATGGATTTGGGAGTTGGGAAATGGCAACCCGATCAGTACCTGAACCACAGAACTGCATACTATGAATGTGGAACCCTGATCATTTAGCAATAGTTTTCAAAACAGTTTTTGAGGAAAACCTATCATTGATGGAATTGTTGGGTTGAGGGTCAGTAAGAACTGGAAATATACAGAAGGAAACAATGTGGATTTGACTTTCACTCCAGTTGGAACCAGTAAAATCTTGATTGTCCCGAAGACCAATTGCCAGTTTTATATGAACAAAACTACTAGTGGATTTTTCTAAGGTAATCTGAATTTGAAGCATCAATAAGCAGGACCATCCGCTCAATAAATCTATGGAATCTATGCTCTTTTTCCGAATCAGTCTATGTAGTCTGAATTACAGCATACTTCATGCAGAAAGAGAAATGAATTTTAGGTTCGGGTATGATTTATTATTAACCTATTTGGGTATGTATTTGGGAGAATTTCTCTCACACAGAACTCAAGCACTCAAGTTTGAAATATATAGTATTAAGAGTTTTCCTATGAAAAAATACATCTTGAGATCTACAGTTAGATCCTAAGAATACATTGTTTGTGGAGATTTTACCCGCAGATCTGTGTTAAGGCTAAACTAGTCAGTTTCATCAAGATAAATGATATGATCAACCCACTGACACCATAAAGAGCAAGTGCCAATCAACTTAGTTTGAATCAGCCCTATGGACATCAGTGAAATTACATTGCTTGATGGTAGGTTTCAAATATCAGTTCTGGAAAGAGAACAGGGTGATTTCTGATATAATGTGATTTACCGTATACAACACAGGAAAGGGTGAGACACTGTTAAGAAGAAGGGATCTAAACAATGCTAGCAAGGTCAGAAGGGATGATTTTGCTAGATAAATTTTACTTCTCTTCCTTTATCTTCTTGCCGTTTAGTTATTAAATGGAAACAAAACAGGACTGCCTCTCCCCATGTGAACTGACTCAGACCCTGGGATCATCACCTGAGGTCCTTCTTTGTGTGCTTTCTCCACAAGAGGTCCAGAGGGTGGCTCCCTGCTTGTGGAATGCTCTCCCCAGAAAGGATTGCCTCACACCTTTGCAGGGGCGTAGGAAGATTGGGGCGGTGGGGGCGGGCCGCCCCGAGCAACGCGATCCCAGGGGCGCCATCACGGCTGCCCACCCCACGCCCAAAACACGTGCCCCGCCCCTGCGTGCGGCACACTCCGCCCCAAAACGCACACAAGGTGGCCTCACGCTTGTGGGTGGCGTGATGCCCCTCGCTGGCCCACCCTTCGCCTCCGTCCAGGGAGAGCACTCTCAGCAGCAGGTAGAGAGTGTGCGGCTGCCGGGACTGGCTTGCTCCCTCGGCCGACATGCGCTCTCCCTTCCTGCTGCGGTGCGTGCTCTCCGTGGACGGAGTCGAGGGGCGGGCCAGCGAGAGCCCGCACCGCAGCAGGAAGGGAGAACGTGCGTTGGCCGAGGGAGCAAGCCAGTCCTGGCAGCTGCCCGGTGAAAACCTCGCTAGGCGCTGCAGGGCTTGCTCAGCCAACACGCTCTCTCCCTGGATGGAGGCGAGGGGTGGGCCAGCGAGGGGTGTTACGCCCGTGCATCGTGACGTTACGATGCTGCAGAGCAGCACCCCGTCCCCGGGGGGTGCCTGCTTTGATGCCCCGGGTGCCAAAGCGGCTAGCAACACCCCTGCACCTTTGTTAAATATCTTTAGGTGCCAGGTGAAAACATTCCTCTTCTTCTGGGCCTTTGGCTAATTAAACAATCTATGGCAGGGGTCTCCAAACTTACCGCGCTTCAGGCCGGTGCCTGCAGCGCTGATCGAGCAGCAGGCTGGAAGGCGGGAGAGCACGCAGGAGCGCGCGCCCATACGCATGACCACACACTATTTCCAGCGCACCTCTGGGTCACAGGAGCACCGGAAATAGCTTGTGTGCATGTGCACGGGCCTCCTCCGACCCGGAAGTGTGCTGACAATGATGCTTGAGCATGCGCACAAGCTATTTCCAGTGCTCCTGCAACCTGGAAGTGGTGTGTATTTTTGTGTTTTTGTATTATAAATCACCCTGTGATCCTCAGATGAAAGGCGGTATAGAAATTTAATAATAATAATAAACTTTCTTTCTTTCTTTCTTTCTTTCTTTCTTTCTTTCTCAATAGCTGTCTGTAAAAACATTTCCATGTTACAATTTTAACACAGTACCCTGTCAGACTATTGGAGGTGTGGCTGAGAGTCTGTCACAATGAGTGGAACTCCCAGAGAATGATGGAAGCATATTCTGACTTTGATAATCATATAAGGCGACTCCTATGATCGGCAATAAGTAACATGTTATTCCTTCTAAAACACACAGAGAAAGAAACCTAAACAAGCATCTAGAATAAACCTGCAAGTTGGCCTTCAAGACAAACAACAGGGAGGCTTCCGGGTTCAGCGCCAGCGCCGATCGGCGGGGTTTCGTCTCGTCTCCGAGACGGCCCGTCCCTGCTAGGAGTGGGGAGGGCAGCGAGAGCGATGCTGCGCCCCTTAGAACCTCGGGAAGGGCGTCCCGGGGGCAATTTGCTCGGCACAGCCCCAATCCGGACTCCCCAACTCTTCGGTTAGCTCTAATAAGAGCTCCGGAGCGAGGAGGGTAGAAGTCGCGGGGGCCATTTTGAGCGGCAACGTTATTCTAGCAGGGAGAAGCTTCAAGCCGAAGGCGGAGAGCGCTGGATTCTTCCGAAAATAAAACGATTGGAAAAGACTGTAAGTAACCTCACGATTTGGATTATAAAACAATTTGGATCTGGGAGAGAGGGGAGAAAAGAGGAAGCCACCCCCCCCCACGGCAACAAAAGAGACAGTAAATAGAAACCCGAAGCCATAAACAGAAGATTTGCAATTCAAAAGGATCCCTCAAAGGCATCAAAGAGAATCTCCCCTTTGATGCAGGGTGAGAAGGGGAGAGAGACTGTGGTTTATGACTGCCCTGCAGCAAGAGGTAAAGACTGAGAAAAATCTTTCTTTTCCTCGGGAGCCGGCAGCCCAGACAACCCAGTGAGTTGATCAGGATTTATGAGTCAACTTTTATTTCACTTTGTATTTCTGGATTTTGTGGAATTTCTTTTTTGGTTTAAATGTTTGTGAAATGTGAGTTCGAACTTTATTGTTAATAAGACTTGAAGAATGCAGCCAGCTTGTTAAAATGGAGTCGAGAAAATAAACTGTGATCATATTCCACCCCACGTGACAAGTTTTGACCTTGGCAGGATTGAATTATGTCAACAAAAAAGTGTTCCCCTGAGTTCCAGCGGTCTGTTTTGACCTTAATGTGGGAAACAAGAATAGAGCTATGTCAAGAGGAGACACGACGGCAAGAGTTACAGCAAAAATTTCAGATGGTGATGGCAGAATATGATTTTTTAGGAGATGAAGCTTTTGACACTGAAAAAGATGAATGTGAGAATGACAATGATGATGACTGTGATTTGGAAGGAAAGGATGAAGATGAGGACTGTGATGATTCAACACAAAATGAAGCACACCACGAAAAAAATGATGACTTTACTCTACAAAAAGTTGGATGGAGTGCCCTGCTTTTGAGGGGGGCACGATTGGTATTATTGGAACTCCAGAACGCCCACAGGGAAGAAGGAAAAAATATGCAGAGAAGAGAAGAAATTCAGGGGTCCTGTATGGTGGCCTGGATGGCAAAAGACTGTAAACAGGGGGTGGGGTGAAGGGAAAGTGATGTTGTGATTATATGGATGGATTAACAGGTTTATAACTGGTCTGCTGATTATGGAATTTGCTGGATTGGGGGGGGGGTGGAGCCGGTAATCGGGGATGTAAGGTTAAATTGAGAATAGTTATAGTTTTAAAAGTGAATGGATTTTGGAAAATGTGAAAATATGGAGGCTTATACCGTGTTTCTCATATTATAAGACATGTCTTATATTTATTTTTTCCTCAAAAAAACACACTATGGCTTATTTTCAAGGGATGTCTTATTTTTTTCCTGCTCCTCCTGCCGCAGCCGGCATTGCTGCTGCGCCTATCACTATGTCTTATTTTCGGGGTATGGCTTATATTCCTTGAATGCTTAAAAATCCTGCTATGGCTTATTTTATGGGTATGTCTTAAAATATGAGAAACAGGGTAGAGGGAGAAAAAATTAGGCACGGGAAGATAAAATGGGAGTTTGATTTTTCAGTGATTTGAATATTAGATGAAAATGTTAACAATTGATTTATAAGTTGTATAAGATACAAAGGCGTATTTTTATAAAGTAAGAAACTGTTGCAGATGATAAAAAAGGGATGAAAACCGGGGAAGGGGGGGGAGGGGAAGCCCACAAAATATGGTTTTACAATCATGAATGTAAGAAAATTTTTTCTGTTTTGTATTGTTTTTTTCTCTTTTTTTGCCCTTTCTTTTTTTTCTTTTTTCCTATTTCTATTTTTCTCTTTTTTTGGTATGACAATAGATGGTTGGATGGATGGCCTCCTGTGTACTGCCCTGGTTTGCTGGAGCTCCCTGGTGGCAGGGGGGGGGGGCTTTGGGGTCAGGGGAGGGGGAGGAGGACAGAAATCCAAGCATAAAATGGACCATCTCTGACTGTTCACATACATGGGATACTTCTGTGGCAGGGGAGGACCCATGTGGGTGGGTAGGAAGGAGGTGGAAAAGGTGTTTATGTATGTACCTTTTTTTTGTCTTTTTTGTATTCTGTAAAATTAATAAAAAGTATGTTTAAAAAGACAAACAACAGGGATACTTAATGCTGATTTCTGTTCTGACTCATGCTCATTGTATGCAGTGCTGTTTCTTTTTCACTGCAGTTTGACTTCTGGGAAAAGCTCCAATAATCCTCTCACTGTCCCCTGTGGCAGAATTTTTCATAATTAATTGCATAATGCATTATGTAATTATGTAATTATTACATTATTCTACGCCAGGCATCCCCAAACTGCAGCCCTCCAGATGTTTTGGCCTACAACTCCCATGATCCCTAGCTAACAGGACCAGTGGTCGGGGAAGATGGGAATTGAAGTCCAAAACATCTGGAGGGCCGAAGTTTGGGGATGGCTGTTCTACGCTATTCATTTCAATGCAAAGAAAACAATGCAAATGGGAGGGAGAAATGTCATCAATTGCATATCATTAGCAGAGTGACAACAACAACAACAACAACAACAACAACAACAACAACAACAACAACAACAACAGTGAATACAGATTGTAGTCAAGGGATTGATTTCCATTCTGGACTTGGGATGAAAAAGTAAACATTGACAATCTCCACACCTGTTTCTGTTGGAATTATCTGATACCCCTAGCTGGGAGTGGTGGAGATGAAGGAGGGGTACTATTCTGATCAACCACGATATTTTCTACCTTTGTAAACAACCCTCTTGACCAATATTTTGCTCCCTAAATTTGAAATTTGTTAACCGGCTCTCCTGTAAGGGATGGGATAGCAGCTCCTTTGAAATGAAGTTTAAAATTCATGCTTATGTTTCTTCTCTCTCCCAGATAGAATGAAAAGTGCCTCTGACCCTAGCAGATGGACTTTCTCTGAATCAAAACTGTTGGGATTTTAGATTACTTAAAACAAGCATGAGAGCCAGAGACTAGTACCTGCTGCTTCTTTCAATGGCGCTTTGAGAAAGCAGCTTCCATTGTTTTCTTGGTTTTGTGTTTGTGCAATAATTCACTAGTGCAGGAAAACCCAATTGTCATGTGATTCCCTCCTATGCTGATCGCATAGCTCACATTAGTTCTGCATCAGGTGTTGCAAGAACAGGTGGGATACTCGTGCATAGGAAAGTGCAGAATTATATTTACTGAAAGGGAATGGATGAATCCATGCCTCCCTTCAAAACTGCACCTTATAAAACTGTACCCTGCAACCATTAACCAGAAGCCCACTGGCTTAATATCAATAATCTTGATTTCAGCAAGGCCTTTGACAAGGTGCCCCATGATATTCTGGTAAAGAAGCTGGTAAAATGTGGGCTAGACAATGCTACCATTCAGTGGATTTGTAACTGGCTTACTTACCGAACCCAAAGGGTGCTCATCAATGGCTCTCCTTCATCCAGTGGTGACTAGTGGGGTGCCACAGGGTTCTGTCTTGGGCCCAGTCTTATTCAACATCTTTATCAATGACTTGGATGATGGGCTTGAGGGCATCCTGAGCAAGTTTGCAGACGACACCAAATTGGGAGGGGTGGCTAATACCATAGAGGACAGGATCACACTTCAAAATGACCTTAACAGATTAGACAACTGGGCCAAAGCAAACAAGATGAATTTTAACAAGGAGAAATGTAAGGTACTACACTTGGGCAAAAAATAAAAATGAAAATGAAAGGCACAAATACAGGATGGGTGACACCTGGCTTGAGAGCAATACATGTGAAAAGGATCTAGGAGTCTTGGTAGACCACAAACTTGACATGAGTCAACAGTGTGATGCAGCAGCTAAAAAAGCCAATGCAATTCTGGGCTGCATCAATAGGAGTATAGCATCTAGATCAAGGCAAATAATAGTACCACTGTATTCTGCTCTGGTCAGACCTCACCTGGAGTACTGTGTCCAGTTCTGGGCACCACAGTTCAAGAAGGATACTGACAAGCTGGAATCTGTCCAGAAGAGGGCTTAGGGAGCTGGGTATGTTTAGCCTGGAGAAGAGAAGGTTAAGGGGTGATATGATAGCCATGTTCAAATATATGAAAGGATGTCATATGGAGGAGGGAGAAAGATTGTTTTCTGCTGCTCCAGAGAAGCGGACACGGAGCAATGGATTCAAAGTTCAAGAAAGAAGATTCCACCTAAACATTAGGAAGAACTTCCTGACAGTAAGAGCTGTTCGGCAGTGGAATTTGCTGCCAAGGAGTGTGGTGGAGTCTCCTTCTTTGGAGGTCTTTAAGCAGAGGCTTGACAGGCATATGTCAAGAATGCTTTGATGGTGTTTCCTGCTTGGCAGGGGGTTGGACTGGATGGCCCTTGTGGTCTCTTCCAACTCTATGATTCTATGATCCTGCTATCGTCATAGGAAACTATTTGAGCATAACAATGGCTGGTGCCAGAGTTGCATATCCATTCATATCAAAAGGATCACCCCGCCTCCGTGGGGCTTGGGTGAACAACACATTGAAAGCAGGGGTACAAATCTAGATGTACATTCACATTAGCAGTACAGGGGGGAGGCTGTATATGTCTGAGACCTGTCTTGCTGATCAGGGCAGCACCCTCTCAGAAAGCGCCACACATTTATCATATGCATTTGCAAAGCCCCTTTGGGAGCCTGGAGGAAAGGCAGCATCATAAGCTCATTATGATCATTACCTCTTTTCATGCCAGCTGAGCACAGAGAAATCAGAGGCAACACACATCACACTGTGTATATTTCTGTCCGCTTCCTTCTTGCTGGTTTTTTTTTTAATGCAAACAGAGGTGGGGGTTAAAGTGTGCATTGTACACACAGAAAGGAGTCACACAGCACCCACAGACTAACCCATTTATAGTGCAAGCCTAAACGCATTACTCAGATGGAATAACACTTATAATTTAACGGTGACTTTTGGATGCAATGGAGATGTAAAAGGTTTGGATTATTATAAAAGATGCAGGAGGAAATGACTAACAATAGGACCCACAAAGGGGAGGAAGGGAGACCAGGAGATTCTTTGGAATCTTGTTTTTATGTTGGATATGGGATTGAAAAACGTTAATTTGAAAAACACATTACGTACTCAGAAGTAAGCCCCATTGAACGCAATGCCTGTGTTACCAGGTGAGCGTGCATAAGACTGGCGCCTCATTGAAGAATGAGTTCTCAAGGGCAAAATCCTTTCTCAGATACTCCATATATTTCCCATAGTCAATCCCATAGATTTTGCTGTCTCCAGGAAAGCACAGTACTGCAGAATATTAGAACATTGGTGTAACTCTAGAAGTCTTGACATAATACGTTTTCTGCATAAATCATCGCCTAGCCTTTTCATCAGGGCTGTCTTATGTTTCCCCTCTCCAGCCCCACGACTAGACATTAAATACCCCCAAAATGTATCCATCACTCCAGTTTCCTCAGCAAGGCAGTGCCAAATGCTTTACACAGGATGACTCATAGACCAGAGCATAACCTCTGGTGCCACATGACCCAGAAGTGCCATTTCCAGTTCCTCTCATCACGACCATGTTTTGTCTGTACAACGGGCTCATGGCTGAGATACAGCAGAAAAACCAGCTATACGTAAGATAAATATAGAACAGCTTTGGTCACTTTTCTGTCAGAAGGGGATCAGTGACGAAAACATAACATTCTCAAAAAGGAAATATTTGTAATGGTTGGGTTTGAAATGTCCTTGAAGTGGAAATCTTTCTGTATCTGCCCAATCTTTAGAGTGTTTACACCAGGGGTCTTCAAACTTTTTCAGCAGGGGGCCAGTCCACTGTCCCTCATACCTTGTGGGGGGGCGGACTATATTTTGGGGGGGGATGAATGAGGGATGATGAGCGGTGTGTGAAAGGGCTCTGGAGAGGGGCTGCTTTAAATGGCGGCCATTTGAGAGGGGCAGTCAACCAACCGCGGCTCCTGTGCCTTGTGAGCGGCAGGGGCTGGTGGCGGCAGCAGAGGGACGATGAGTGGTGCATGAAAGGGCTCCGGAGAGGGGCTGGCACCAAAGTCCAGCCCCCTTCCTCCTCTAGGCAGGGCGGCGAGAAGCCAAGAGGAGGGAGGGAGGGAGGAGGCACCGCTGGTGCCGCCACCGTGTAAGGGAGAGGGAAAGAACATGCACACTGACAACCCACGCGCTGGCGATCCACGCGGCGCTTCCCGGACCATCCGTGGCCCAGATTTAGAATGCAATTGGGCCTGGTCCGGCCCATGGGCCTTAGTTTGCAACCCATGGTTTACACAGCAAGTCCCTACTTCCACTGAAGTGACTACAGGATTGCAACTACTAAAGCGTAAACTTTATGCAACTCAGGGAAGCCTACTTATGAATAAATACAGGTGAATACAGGTGAAAGTTAGGATTGCAGTTCGAAAGCAGTATATTCTGTAAGAATTGGTACAAAGATTGCGAGGAACTGAAAGAACATAGGGAGAATTTTCTAATAATAATAAAAGAACAGGAAGTAGTAAGGTAAAGGGGGCATTGCTGCAAAAGGTGTAAAAACATGGATGAGTAAAGGAGGTGAGAAAACGTTAATAATCCCTAGCTGAATTCATTGCATGTTACTTTCCTTTGCTTTTATATAGTAATGAAAAACATTTCCAATGAAAGATTTGGTTTTTTTTAAATGGAAAGTGTTGAAACAGAGGGAGAAGTGACACAGCTGGATGGAGAGAGACTTAAGGCTGCAATCCTATGAACAACTCCCACTACACTCAGCAGAACTTACTTTTTCAGTGGAAACACATACTGTAGTATCATATACTGTTGATGTTCTTGAGGGGGTCAGATACCTAGGTTTCACTGAAGAAGGGCAGCAACCAGCAACCTCTTAAGACGGAGGTGTGTGTGGATTGCTAGGGGCAAGGCCAGCCCATTTTGGCACCTGACATTTCCCCTTCCCTGCCAGGGAAGAAGGGTCAGGGTGAAAGCTGCATTGGGAAAAAGGTAGGATCGCTCAGTTGGTAAAGCATGGGACTCTTAATCTCAGGCTTGTGGGTTTGAGCCCCATGTTGGGCAAAAGGATTCCTGCATTGCAATGGGTTGGACTAAATGATCCTCACGGTCCCTTCAAATACTACAGTTCTTTTTAAAAATAATAATAATAATAATAATAATTTGTATTAAAGATTTTCTTGGGTTACCAAAGTACGTGCATTGTCTCAAGCCAGGATTCATTTTAGGGGACTGGCTTTACGTTGGGGTGGGGAAGCAGAACCGAGTTATCTGTGACGCAATTGGTCAGTTTATTATTTTTATTATTTTTACTTGATTGAAGGGGGCAGCTGCCCTCCTGGTTACGCCCATGCAGTCTCTCTTTTCAGGTTGTAGAGACTTTTCTTTAGATCAGTTACATCTGATGTGAGACGTCAATGTTGTATGCAGTCTCCCCACCACCAATCTCTCTCAATGTCAAGGAAAAATAATTAGTGAATAGCAAGAGAACCTACCCGAGTGAAGCTGACACAAAAACTGCACACATACAGTAAGGAAAAGAATGCAGGTTTGCCACCACCACCCCATCTCCCCACCTCTCTTCTTCCCCCAAACAACTCTGCAGTTCTATGAATTCTATTATCTACATCAGGATTTGCTACCCCCGCAGGTTCTGCTCGTCTCACCTTGCTTAATGGGTCACTCGGGCTGCAGCGCTCCTAATTCTTGGTGGTGGAGAAGGAATGATTTAGGTGGTGGTTTGTTTGTTTGGAGGGGGGATGAGGATGGGATTAATTAAAATACACGGAAAACGGCACCTCACATACCCTTGCTCCACGGTTATAGCACCCCGGGCCAGGTTAAGCTGGCTCCCTGGTTCATCCTTGACCTGCAAGGGGGAGCAACTTTGGGGGGGGGCCAGATAAGCCCTTCCCTGCAGAATCCATCACAAGATACAGCACGTGCACACTATTTGAATGGCAAGATCCATTAACTTGGGGGGGGGGCAGCTTCATGGGTATAAAAGGTAAAGGGACCCCTGACCGGTAAGTCCAGTTGCGGACGACTCTGGGGTTGCGGCGCTCATCTCGCTTTACTGGCTGAGAGAGCCGATGTACAGCTTCCAGGACATGTGGCCAGCATGACTAAGCCACTTCTGGCGAACCAGAGCAGTGCACGGAAACGGCGTTTACCTATTTATCTACTTGCACTTTGACGCGCTTTCAAACTGCTTGGTTGGCAGGAGCAGGGACCGAGCAACGGGAGCTCACCCCGTCGCGGCGATTTGAACCGCTGATCGATCGGAAAGCCCTAGGCTCTGTGGTTTAGACCACAGCACCACCGGCGTCCACTGGTATAGCCAGTGCTTTTTTCTGGGGGGACGGGGGACGGCAGAGGTATGCATACCCCTAAACATTTTGTGAATCTAAGTTTGGCCTCATTGAGGGGCAGTATTTCAATATGAGTAGGAAAATGAGAGTACTGTACCCCTAAACATTTTTTTTAGAAAAAAAGCACTGGGTATAGCCCATTTTGGATAGCAGTTCTTATGTTGGAGGGGCGCAGTAGAACTGAGTTATCTGTGACGCAATTGGTCAGTTAGTTAAGTTGTTGTTGTTTAGTCGTTTGGTCGTGTCCGACTCTTCGTGACCCCATGGACCAGAGCACGCCAGGCACTCCTGTCTTCCACTGCCTCCCGCAGTTTGGTCAAACTCATGTTCGTAGCTTCGAGAACACTGTCCAACCATCCTGTCCTCTGTCGTCCCCTTCTCCTTGTGCCCTCAATCTTTCCCAGCATCAGGGTCTTTTCAAGGGAGTCTTCTCTTCTCATGAGGTGGCCAAAGTATTGGAGCCTCAGCTTCACGATCTGTCCTTCCAGTGAGCATTCAGGGCTGATTTCCTTCAGAATGGATAGGTTTGATCTTCTTGCAGTCCATGGGACTCTCAAGAGTCTCCTCCAGCACCATAATTCAAAAGCATCAATTCTTCGGCGATCAGCCTTCTTTATGGTCCAACTCTCACTTCCATACATGACTACTGGGAAAACCATAGCTTTAACTATACGGACCTTTGTAGGCAAGGTGATGTCTCTGCTTTTCAATATGCTGTCTAGGTTTGTCATTGCTTTTCTCCCAAGAAGCAGGCGTCTTTTAATTTCATGACTGCTGTCACCACCTGCAGTGATCAAGGAGCCCAAGAAAGTAAAATCTCTCACTGCCTCCATTTCGTCCCCTTCTATTTGCCAGGAGGAGCCCATGGGCAGCCTCCTCAAATATTTTATGGGGAGGAGGGTCGAATGTCTTATGTGGAGGAGGGTCGAATGCCATCTTCATCCCTGTTCCCAGGAGAGCATCCGCCTAAGAGAGAGAGGGAGGGAGACAGAGAGAGAAATAGGCGCCATGAATAGAAACGCCCGCGAGGCGCCTCCGGCTCGCTCCTCTCAGGATCTGGGGCGAGAGGGACAAGCGCCGCTCGCGACGGACCCCTGGGGGAGCGGCGCGTGCGCACTGCCGCCCGCCTCTCTTCCCGCCCCCCCTTCCCTCTTCTCGCTACAGAAGCCGCCACAAAGCGCGCAAGGAAGGGGGGAGCTCGCGTGAGGGCTCGGCGGAGGAGAGCGTAAGCCGCCAGGGGAAGCCGTGCGCTCGCGTCTGGTAGCCCGGAGGCGGGGAGAGGGAGGGAAGAGCCCAAGCTAAGAAAGCCGAGCCGAGCTGCGTCTCCCTCACAGGCTTCCCAGAGCCGCGCACGGACAGCAGCATCGGCGGCGGCGGGTCCCTCTTCCGCTCAGTCCGCCCAGCCGCTTAGACTGGAGGGAGCAGCAACACGTTGCTGTGGGCGCCCCTGCCAGCCAACTTGGCGCCGCTACCCAAGGCAACTTTGCAGGCGCCAGTGGGGCGGGAAGCCGCTCTCGTTTCATTGTCCTCCTCCTTATTCTGAAATGCTTCGTTCGGTGGCCGCCGCAGCTCCGCCTCAGCTCCTTCGCCGGCGCAGCTGTTGGGCTTCTCCTCCTCCCGAGGCGCACGAAGCGCCTTGATCGCGCGCGCGCCGGCGACCCGCTTGTGTGCGCGACCCGCTGGGAGCGGCGACGATGGAGCGCTTGGCTCGCGGCTTCCCCCCGGGGATCGCGCCCCGATGGCGAGCCAGCGGCTGAGGGCGAGCTCGGAAGGGCGCGAGCAAAACCCCCCAGGCAACCGTCGCTGGGAAAGGCGGAGCGCCGGGTGGCTCTCCGTGCGTGGCTCCAGCAGGACCGTCTGCACTCGCAGCCTCCGTTCGCGATCGGGGTTGATGCAACTTTTGAAGACCTGTCCCGAGAGGCTGCAGGAGGGGGTGGAAAAGACACACACACACCCCTCTCTCCTGGGCAAGGAGATTTCTTTCTTTTATTTTTCTGGGTGAGGTTGGGCTCTTCTCTTGTCTCCAAATCGTGGATACGTTTGCTGAGGACATGAGTCGAACTTGATGAAGCCTGTGCAAAGGAAGGAACCCTATGATTTATTATCCACCATTCTCCGGATCATTCTGCTTATCTTTTTTTTTCAGGTCAGCTCAGTGCTGTTTTTCTAGACCCTTGTTCTCTTAATATGGCAATGGTGCCCATCTGAGCGTTGCTGGGACTGGAAAGGAGTCCTGGGTCCAGCTTATGGGTGAAATGGGTGTGACTGGGAGCTCCACCAGCTTGGGCAGTGGGTGTTACTAAAGAAGCATTGGAGGGGACCCAGCTCCTACCCTAAACCATGCAGCTTGTCAAGACGACACCCCTTGGCCTGGTTTGGCTTCTGGGCGCCCTGTCTGCCTTTGCCCATGGAACATCTCCCCAGGTGCCAGTAAAAGGAGATGGCCTTGATGTTGGCAGAAAGGGCAGGGAGTGTGGATCGTGGTGCCAGGCGGTCACTCCACTGCCCTGGCGAGTGGTGGCACCCAGGACTATGGGTGGCTTCCCTTTGGGGAGTGTTGCTCAGGCTTCCCTGCAGAAAGGGCGTTTAGCTAGATCCAAGGCTACAGCTAGAGATTTGGGGGACTGGGGTCCCTTGGAGAGTTATGATCGTGCCAGGGGCTGGACTGCAGCACAAACTGGCCAACAAAGAACTCACCCGCTGAAAGCCACACATCATTCCAATGGCCCTTTGCAAGGAAGTGGCGAGAGCCAGCTGAATAAAGACCTTTCTGTAGTCTTGGAGGCTGGGAGATACTCTGATCTCCCTGGGGCACAGGTACAGAAGAAGGAAAGCAGTAGAAACCCAGGAAGCATTAGCTCCAAAAGGCATGTAAGAACCAAGAGGGGAGCTGGGCAGCCCCAGGACAGAGGGAGATCAAGAGAAGTCAAGGCTCTCACGGATAGCCTTGTAAGGAACTTCAGTGACTCAATGGACAGCCAGATGACTCCTTCTCCTGGGCCAGAAAATGATTTTCCCCAGGCGTTGCCTTTGAATGGTTCCACAGATGGCTCTTTCAGGAATGGTACATTCCGACCAGCCCGGGTCAAGAACCCTTTCTACCCGCTGACTGAGGAATCATATGGTGCCTACGCGGTCATGTGCCTGTCGGTAGTGATCTTTGGCATTGGGATAATGGGCAACATGGCAGTGATGTGCATCGTGTGTCACAACTACTACATGAGAAGCATCTCCAACTCCTTGCTGGCCAACCTAGCCTTCTGGGATTTTCTCATCATTTTTTTCTGCTTGCCTTTGGTAATCTTTCAAGAGCTCACCAAAAAGTGGCTGCTGGACGATTTCTCCTGCAAAATTGTACCGTACATCGAGGTAAGCACAATGAATGCAATAACCTGTAATCTCATAATGGCTTTCACAGGCTGGAATCATTTGTCCTGTTGCTCTTTGGTCTCCCATAATGGCTGAACAGTTACAGTAGTTAAGAATTATCCCTCTCCTGGGGTGAGAATTCTTCCAGGAACGTTCTGTTCACTCCCATCAGTTGTTCTTCATAACCTAATGGTTGGATGTTGCCATGTTCATTTGGAGACGTGAAATATTTCTTCTTGCTTATTTATTTGACTCAGGTGGTGCTTAGCGGCTTCATAATTCTTCCACCCACCTTTGACTAGTTCAGCGAGAGTATTTATGTTTTGAGTTGCTGTAGTCCTGTTGGCTTCAGCGAGATCAGCACCTTGATTGTAAGCTCATGATGTGAATGTAAGTCGATTGAAGTTGGCTCTGATCCTCATGCATGGGAGCTTCCTTCTCTGCTGCATGTAAGGATTGCTACCTGTACTCGCTTAGGGCATTTAGTAAGACAAGCTGCGTTTGGAAGATGGGGGTAACAATTTTTGGACTGTTCACCCCCTGCATTTTTATTTTAAAAGTGGATTCGAAGTGATTCAAATAAACCTTACTTGGAAATACATTTTTTACGGCTTTAAGTTGAACTGACTCCCCACATAAATACATTTAGATCAGTGTTTAATAGGCTTAAATCCAAATATTTCACTTTAATTGATGGACCGGGCTACCAAAAAAACCACCCCAAAAAACACACACCATGGTTAAAGGATGCCGATCCTGCACTCACACTAAAAAGGAACATATAATCAGGGTACATCTAATTCAAATACATGCATGTATTCACATGTGTGCATTGACTATATATGAAAGTACTTGATGCTCAAGAAGCCACGCTTAGTGTGTTGTGGAGAGAGAAGTTGCCTATAACTCTTGCTCTTGCCGGTTTTACTGCAGAAGATGAAAAATATTTTCATTCTCAGGTTGGAAAGTAATGGATTGAAGGATGTGGCTTGATAGTCAGAAAACCATCAAACTGATGGATGCATTATTAATGTAACTGGTTAGTTCCAAACCCCACGCTTCTGTCTTCTTTTCTTTAAATGCCTCAGGTTCCACTTAAATCCTTGCCTCTTGGCAAGAGCACAGATACTCTGCCAGGCCTTCAGCCAGCTGGCCAGAATGCTGCCACCATTCAGGTTGTCTGTTTTATTTATTTACTGGGGCGCACGTGTACCCCACACCCACACCCACAAGCTGGCTGATAGTGCTGTAGAGTAATTCTGGCAGGCTATGTGTGAGAGAAACACAATATCCATTTAACTAACACCAGTGGGGTAAGTGAAGATGAAAAACAACAACACACTTCTCATTATATTTTAAGAAGGAGATCCTGTTTGTTAAGCATGAAACTATCCATTGAATTGTATTTAAATTTGACTAGCATGGGAATGGAAGTGTGGGTGTGAACTTTTTCTCTTTCTTCCCAATCCTGTTGTACTGGGAGGCGCACCAGCATGAAGATCATTGCCCAACAACTTGTAACTGTCACAACTTTGATCTGTGACGTGAAAATGCTCTCCTTTACGGTATAGCCCTAAACTGCATCACTCCTCATACAACACAGCTGTTTTGAATAAATGTATCCCTTTTCACCGTGGAACCAGAGCTGTTTATAAAGTTAGATGTCCCATTAACAACTGCCAGTGTTCCTTTGCTGTAAGTCTAGTCATCGTCAGGCAATTGTCAATGAAATCCATATCTGGATTTTAACTGTGTAGTTGCTACGTTTGGTTTTGTTGTGATTTCTTCACCGTAAGGCAATTCTGGGAGGATCTGTGATCCTGGAAAGCAGCATAGAGATTGTTTAAATGAGTGGGATGAAATTGTAAACCTGCAAGGATGTGGGCGAACTCTCCCCTGTTCCTTACAAGGTCAGTGTTTTGCTTTTTTATTTTAAAGGTGCATTTGTGGTATTAAGAATATAAGATGTGGATGGGGGAACCTGCAGCCCTTCAGATGTTATTGAATTCCAGCTCCCATCAACCCAGCCAACAAGACCAATGGTGAAGGATGATGGGAGTTGTAGCTGAGCTGGGAGACTTGCAAGTTTTCATTCTCTAAGAAAAGTCCCAATAGGTCATGCTGAGGACTCATATCATATCATCCTGTTTCCAACCATGTCCAAACAATTATTTCCAGGAAACCAATGGATATGAAGGCAACTGTGTATGCTGGATGACAAGTACCTTATTTACCTGTCCTGACACTATGTCCAATAAATATTTATTGGATGATCAACATGACAGAAGAGAGTAAACTATCTTTTCCCATTCACTTCCTCTGTATCATTCTTAATTACAACATATCCCTCTTTGTCCTCTGTTTTTCTAAAGCAGGTTTTTTTTGGGGGGGGGAGACCCATGCTAAAACAGGACTGGGCTTACTGTGTCCCATTTGGGTATTAGAGCAGGCTTCCTCAACCTTGGCCCTCCAGATGTTTTGAGACTACAATTCCCATCATCCCTGACCACTGGTCCTGCTAGCTAGGGATCATGGGAGTTGTAGGCCAAAAACATCTGGAGGGTCAAGGTTGAGGAAGCCTGTATTAGAGTTTCCCCATGAATCTGGTATACTTAGAGCTGTGTTTCTGAGCTACCCAATTTAAGAGACTGTCTGATGTTATAAGTGAATAGAGGCTGGACAAATGGCCAACTTTTGCCCTCTTAAGTAAGCGAGGTTCCCATCCTGCTTTGTGGGAGAGATCAGAGTTCATTCAGAGAAAACTCCCATGAATAACCTATGTTCTATAGCCTCCAGAGTGTACAAAGGCAGTAACTTAGCACACTGTTGCTCAACCCATGCTCATGTTGCTGCATGCTCATGTGCAGGTGAAGCAATTGGGTTATCGCTGGCAATTTAACTGTTGAGCCGAGCACTTCTCATCCTGCTGTGTTCAAAGAGTTGTTCTCTGAAGTCCAACCCATATTTCATCTTTGAGGTATGATTGCCATATCTCCCTTCTGACTAGTTCCCATGTCATCAGTAATATATGGATATTTTTATCATGTAGGTGGCCTTGAAGGAAAAAGAAGGCTGGTAGGCAAGATTACCTGAACTTGCCTGTGTGGTGTAGTGGTTAAGAGCAGTAGACTCGTAATCTGGTGAACCAGATTCACATCTCCGCTCCTCCACATGCATCTGCTGAGTGACCTAGGGCTAGTCACACTTCTCTAAAGACACTCAGCTCACAGAGTGTTTGTTGTGGGGGAGGAAGGGAAAGGAGAATGTTAGCCGCTTTGAGACTCCTTCAGGTACTGATAAAGCAGGATATCAAATCCAAACTCCTCCTCCTCCTCCTCCTCCTCCTCCTCCTCCTCCTCCTCCTCCTCCTCCTCTTCCTCCCCTCTTCTTCTTCTCTTATCTATATGCTCAAAAGATCCAATCATTACCAGTATGACATGTACATAGCTGCCAAGTTCTCCCTTTTTTAAAGGGAAATTCCCTTATGCTAAATAGGCTTCCTCGTGAGAAAAGGGAAAACTTGACAGCTATGGATCTAAACAAAGATTTATGAAGAGTTTAACCAAGCTTGCCCCAACCTCTGCAGTATTCATGCCTAATAAATTATGGATTTCATGTTCGTTTCATGCCACAAAATCATGAAGATTTATTAAGGCCTTGGGCTTCTGGCATGTTTCCAGTATGAATCTCTAAGCTCCACCTGGGACAAGTTGCTAGGAATATTTGGGTGTGGTCTATTCTGTTGCATTAGTTTCGTCAAGTCTCTGGACCATAAACAAAAGCATTTTGCTGTGAGAGGGATTCTCTTTAAAACCTTAAAATCCAATTTTATGTTAATTTGCCTTTAGCTAATTAAAACAACAACAATGGAAAGCAGCTATTTAATTTCTAGTGTTTTCTCCTGAAATTATTCCGAAACTTTAGTTTGCTATGGAAACAATATTATTCATTTACCGCATTTGCATTTTTCATTTGAAATCTCTTTTGTTAGTGGTGTAATAGCAAGTCTGCTTAAAAACAAAACAACTGAAAATTGTATACAGTTTAAATTGTGTATACCAAGTAAAATGACCATGCTGCCTGGAAAATGTATTGTTTGTGTTCTTCAGATAGTTTGCATATATTGGAAATTAGTAAGAGGCTGCAAGAAATTGCTTTTCGTGGCTGCAGCCTCAATGCATTTTCTACAGAGGAGAGCCCTGGATTTCATTGGGAGTTTTTCTTGTGGAATGAAACTTGCAGCCTTAAATAGAACCAAAAAATAACAACAACATGTAACATTTAAGCTGCAATCAATTGTTGTAGAGTAGATCCATGGAAGAATTCATATTATAGATTGCAAACAGGTTGTGACATTTTCTCACCCTAAAGGTATTATGCTATTCTGATAGTGTTTGGTAAGGTAGTTATTTACAAGCCTCTTCCACTGATAAAGGCCCCTTGTCTCACACTCACACAAACTTGAGTGACTCCTTTGGTGAGAGTTTTGTTGATGCTGAATACATAACAATACTTGTTATGAGACACATCTCCTAGTAGGCGGATCAGATTATGAGCCTGCAAGTTAACCAACCAATTGCACCACAAGGAGGTATATTTTACTTAATCCAAATTAACAATACTGCATTTTTCCCTGTGCAGCTATTTGTGTTTTAATCACACATCACTACTGCTGAGTAGGTGCTAATTATGCAGAAAAATAGTAATGACAACATGCAAAAAAAGGGATAAAATTCCATATATATTTCTGCGCTATATATTGTTAAAATGTTCTTTGCAATTACAGGCAACCCCCAATTTACACAGGGCTTACGTTGTAAGGGACCACAAGTTTATGTGAAATCGTGTATATTTGAAACACCACTGAAGAAGCCTGTGAATAGCCCGTTCTGCCCTCACCATGCCCCCCCACTGTCTTCCACCCCTTTTATGACATTTTGGGGTCACTTCCAGGTTTGGTGGGAGGCATGTGCAGTCACGCACACATCGGAAGCGCCTCAAACGGTCGCTGCCGGTATTGTTTTCTGAATCTGCATTTTTTTAAATTTAAAGTATAGGCCGCCTCTGTGTAAAGCACATTCTTGGCTTGGCCACAGGGAAATTTTAATTGATAGTAGAAGAAGTACTCAAAAATGTCCTATCTATATTAAACTCTTTCCCCACCATCACCTTCCCTTTGATTTTGTAATACGTTCCTTATTATCTTTTCAAGATAATGAAAATATGCCACATGAACAAAGATGGTGCATTTTGAGGGATTATTCACATGCTTTTTATGTCTGGAGGGTGTGGTCATTCCCTCTGTGATATGCAGAGATATTGAGAACCATGACCTGGGGCACTTGTAGTGGATGGCAGAAGACTCTGAGAAGGCTACGGGTCAGGCTGCTTATCTTATTGAGAGCCCTCCTGGTCGAACCACCCAGGCCTGCCACTTCCTCTAACTCAGTGGTGAGTCCCCTTCCATGCCTGTCTCCCTACCTGCACAGAAATTAAAGCAAAGGTAAGGCACCTTTGGTTCACTAACCAGCTCTTCCAGAGAGGTGGAGCCTACTACACTCCAGAGGGTGGGGGGGGGGCAAGATCAGCTTGTACATCCCATTGCCCCATTATAAGATAAGGGCTAGAACTGCTTGGATAGGGTTGGCTGCAGTCAGCGGGAGAAATGGATTCGTCAAAGTGGGTTTTGAGGAGAGAATTCTGCAACAAACAGGTCTTCCCTCCACACACCTGGGCTGTCATAAAATGGCCATTTGTTTCACTGGTAAATAACGGTAGTTTTAAAGGCATGCTTATTCTTGGATCTAAAGCAATTCCTTGCAACCAGGTGTACAAACAGAAGCAGTGCACTTCCCCAGTCCATGTTCTGACTTAAAATGCTACATGTCCCCTACTCATGGCACCTTTGCAGTGTGGGGAGGACTGGAGCAGTGCTCCACAATACTACAGTATTTTGTTGAAGTGGTTCAAAGCGAATTTGGCAGAGAAAATTGGATTGGGCTTCCAGCCACAAGTCCGCAAGTTGTGTGTGTCATAAGATCGATAGGTACAGGGCTAATGTAGCTGGCTAATTCTGTGTCCCACATTTTCTTTTCTTAAAAAGCCTGAAGTTCCATTTAAATCCTTGCTTCCTGGCAAGCATTCCAGTGTTCTGCCAGCCAAGCATTTGACCAGCTGGTAAGATTTGTTTTTGATCATTCAGATATTAGAAAAGGCTTGTGTCTCTCACTGTTCATTTCCCAGTTCCCTCCCCGCATCTTAAAAGATGCAAATGCAGAAAAAGTAACAGCGGAGCTGGCTCTTCGTGATCCACAAATACTTGTATCGGGCTTAAACTCTGAATGTTGAGATTTCAAAACAGAAAAGGATTTGTCTTAGACTTGGCAGAAAACAGAGGTCAGCAATATTGGGGGAGTAAAAAAAGCTACATTTGTTATCTCTGTGCTACAGAATTAGTTCTGCCTGTGCTAGCCTTGGCATTAAGCTCCCTTCTGAGTTTACACAGTAGAGGATGGCAGGATTGCTCTTTAAATTTGAGAAGGAACATTGGAAGCTGTACATAGGAGTCCAACCAGTGATCCATCTAGCTCAGTGTTATCTCTCTAGGGTTTCAGACCATGGTCTTTTCCCAAGCCTTACCTGGGGATTCTGGGAATTGAACCTGGCACCTTCTTACATTGGGACCCAGGTGGCGCTGTGGGTTAAACTACAGAGTGTAGGGCTTGCTGATCAGAAGGTCGGCAGTTCGAATCCCTGCAACGGGGTGAGCTCCCGTTGCTCGGTCCCAGCTCCTGCCAACCTAGCAGTTCGAAAGCATATCCAAGTGGAAGTAGATAAATAGGGACCGCTCCGGCGGGAAGGTAAACGGCGTTTCCGTGCGCTGCTCTGGTTTGCCAGAAGCAGTTTTGTCATGCTGGCCACATGACCGGGAAACTGTCTGCGGACAAACGCTGGCTCCCTCGGCCTATAGAGCGAGATGAGCACTGCAATCCCAGAGTCGGACACGGCTGGACCTGATGGTCAGGGGCCCCTTTACCTTCTTACATGCAGAACAAAATAAAAAAAAATCCTTCCAGCAGCACCTTAAAGACCAACTAAGTTTTTATTTCGGTATGAGCTTTCGTGTGCATGCACACTTCTTCAGATAGAGCAGATGCTGTACTGTACCACAGAATCCGTAGCGCAGAAACAACAAGGCAACAATACCAATAGCACCATGATGCTAGTTTGAAGGAGCTTGTAGGCCAACAGCTTGCAAGACCTCAGCACCACTTCTGACGCCAACTTGGCAAGTTGGTCAAAGCATCTACGTGCAGCCAGTCCACCAACAGAATCCCCGGTCTTAGGTGCCCTTTAGATGTCACTCCAGCTGTGTGTAAGCTACGTGCCAATTCTGTGGAAAAGACGGCCCGTGCCACATAGTTGTATCATACAGGCACAGCTGCAAGTTGCAGGGCGTCTCTGTTAATGGGAAAGCAGCTCCAGCGCTCTTGAGGCTACATCTAACACAAATGCAATATCAAATGAACTGGGAAAGGGCAATTCATAGTGGAGACCAGGGGTCCTCAACCCTTCTATCCCTAGGGCCGAGTCGAGATGGCTGAGAAGACCCACAGCTCACAAAATGGTGGTGCAGGTAGACGCAGTCACAGAGAGCCAGTGTGGTGTAGTGGTTAAGAGCGGTAGCCTCGTAATCTGGGGAACCGGGTTCGTGTCTCCGCTTCTCCACATGCAGCTGCTGGGTGACCTTGGGCTAGTCACACTTCTTTGAAGTCTCTCAGCCCCACTCACCTCACAGAGTGTTTGTTGTGGGGGAGGAAGGGAAAGGGGAATGTTAGCCACTTTGAGACTTCTTCGGGTAGTGATAAAGCGGGATATCAAATCCAAACTCTTCTACTGGCACATGGAGGTCGATTTTGGCATAATCAGCTGGCAGTTACTGACTTCACTTTCTACTGATATCTAATCCACGTTTGGAAATTTACTTTAAAATTTGCCAGAGTGTTTTCCTTACTTGGCAAGGTGTTCCATAGTGCAACTTTCCTCAAGCTTAACTACAGACATTTGCCCTGGAGCTGACGTGACTCAGACTCTCCATTTTAGTCAGAAGCTGCTGATCCAGAAACTACAGTATAAGCAGAGAGAGCTTTTTCTTTTATATTTTCCTTTCCTCACATGTTTCTTGCCAATCTCCTGTAATTTCTTCCGTTCTCCTTTCACACTCAGCTTGCACCTTATTCCCACCCTCAAACTGCCAGATTCTTTCATTCCTCCTCCCTGTTCTTTTCACATTCACTTCTTCCTCCTCTAGCACCCTTCTTTTCTTATTTCCTTCCTTTCAATTCCCAATGCATCTATCATTCTAGTAGTATAATAATCATAAAAAATAACAATGGCCATTTCATCTCACTTGCCTCCTTCAGCACCTCCACTGACCCTTTTCCCTCAGAGGAGGAAGACCTTCCTTTCTGTCCTTCCTCCCTGAATTTCTCTGCCTCCCAGACACCTTCACTCAGAATTCAGGGGGGTTCTGATGTTGGCATTGGCCCATCACCGTGTAACTATATGGTAAAAAATTAAGAAATGGGTCCCCAAACACATGTTTGTCCTAGGTCTGAAAAGGTTGAAAATAACCAGGTTTAAATCAATTGATTTTGTTGGTATAAATTAGGAACCTCTCTGTCTTTTCATAAACTGTCTCCCACTTTCACTTGACCTATAATCAGTGCCCAAAGGAACCATCAGAACAAATGCTAATTTAAGAGTGGACCAATCTATCTCATTAGTGTGCGCGCATGAATTCACAGTTTTATTTTGTTGATATTTTATGGTTGATGTGAACTTTCTTGAAGAACCCAGGCTGCATTCACATGGAAGTTTATTCCGTTTTCATGTTGTTTCCCTAACTGTAGGGACTCTAATAGAATATCGGGCAAGTTTAGTGCTTATTTTTTTTTGCTTCCACGAAAGAATGTTTGCAAATAATATGGGAAGGAGTGCTAATCTTGTACTATATTCCACCAAGGTAACAGCTCTTGAATCGTGTGGTGGCTCGCAAACTGTGTTATATGAATGGCCATGTGATTGAGCACCCTGACATCAGATTCAGCGAGTTGGCTCTGTTTCACAATGATGGCGTTCATCTTTCCGATCAAGGAAATGATGTGTGGTTGGCCGATATCACCAAAAGCATTAGGGATTGGTTGCAGCTGTGAGGGTATTGGCGGCGAGCCTCGTTTGGTGCGGGTGGCGGTTAGGCATTGGAATATGTGTACTGTGCTGGAGGATAGGGTGTGGCCATCACACTCCTCTTTTGGGTATTCCGTTAAAGGAATCTGGCGGTCGTGGATCCTGTCTGATGCCCTTCTGGGGGCTAGGGCCATGGCATGCCCGCCGATGATGTCAGGGGAGGCTTCCAGTTGTATTTGCATCAACAAGCTCCTCCCACTGGTTTTTAACCCTCAAAATGACTCCCCGCTGAGCGGGGTGGAGTCATGCATTGGTGGTTCTGTCCAATGCCTAAGCCAATGCCTCTCACATGCTGTAGCCAATAAAGTTGTGGCCTTATTTTGCCCATTAACCTAAATTAATATGTCTCTGTGTCTTATTTCGCCCTATGCGGGTGGCGGGCTCTCGACTCACAATCCTGACTATATTAGGTCACCTTTGTCTTCAAGGGTGATCTTAGGACAGGCAAGAAAGAATGTCCATACAGGACATTGGGCTGGCAGAGAGGAGAGGGAGCACCTTCTCTATTCCCAACCTAGAAATCTAGCAAGCTACTGCAGAAGAGAGCAGCCTCTAGCTTGCCTCTTCTGCCAGCAGGCTAATAAAGTCTGTGGACTTATTTACAAGGCTGTGTTTGAGGCGGGTGGGTGGAGTCGCTGCACATAACGCATTTGAAGGTGCTGGATTCTGTTGCAATTTTTTAAAAATGCAATATATGAAATGATGACAATTATTAATGCAGGTTGTTTTTTTTAAAACAAAAGCAACCCTGCAGTTGATAAGACTTTCTGTACTGTCACACAAAACTTTAATATGGGGCATAGCAATAGTTGCCCAACCAGAGCATCATGGTACGTACAGTACTTCAGCGCTTACATCGCTCACTGGTATATCACTCGCAACGTGTCTTTTGAAGTGGATTAAAAACAATAATCTCATTCTGTCATAAGAAATACTCGGTGAGGTTTTTAAGCAATTGTGCAATTTCTGTTTCAGAGACTGAAACTGAGAGATGATTGAAACTTGGCCTTCATGTCGGTTGAGTTAATAGTTAAATGTACGGGAATACGCTATTAAGAATGGATGGGTTTTGAAGCCAAGGTCACAAGACTTAATTTTTTTCTGTTTTAGTAGCTCTGTGATGTTAACAACAACAACAACAACCCAGCTTATTTGTTAGCTATTTTAGCCCTGGCCTGTTCTTTTGACCTAAGCTTTACTACCTCAAAATGGGGGCATATGTTTTCTGCTTCTCAATTAAACTACACATTTGGTTTGTGTTTGCTAAGCTTTTTCCTTCGACTGTATCCCTGACAGTTTAACTCACTAAATTAATAGATTTGCCTACCGAAAAAAATATATTTACCGTTCTTCAGCTGTGGCATAATTAAGCGTGTCTCTCATTGCAGGGCTCCATGATTCTCGAGAAGAAATATCAGAATTGCTTAGTTGAGCTAGAGTTTACCAGGTTTTATCCTAAGTGCCTCATGTTTTGCAGGGATATTGACTTTTAGCAATCAGATATGCCCATTAAATGCTGAAGGCCAATGTGTGGGATACATTTCTATAATTGCATATAATTACACACTCTGTCCTTGCGGAACTTTTTATGAGATGTACATAAACAAGAATATTTCAAAATTATGATGGGAATCTGCCTTCCTTTTGAAATGTGCCTGCTATAGAATCTTAATTATCTCAGTGAACATTAAATAAGCAAAAAATTACAGCCAGCTGTCCAATATTTTAAGGGTGTTCTTGTTTTTTTGTTTTGTTTTGTTTTTATTGATGTACTGTGTAGATGCTGGGCTAATTTATAATAAAGGCAAGACTCGGGGGGGGGGGGGAGGTAGAAAAATCTTTAGCAGTTCCTGTTTGTATTCCTTCAAAGCTCCAGTGCATCTTGACAGAGATTTATTTACAAAAAAACAACCTTCGGAAGAGCCACCTTTCAGTATTAAAACCAATGGGAAATTTGCATAGAGTAAACCGGAAACAGTAAGAGCGCATGCAAAAGGTCTAGGCCTGGGTGATGTATCAATATGAAACCGAATCGTGAGAGCGATTTTAGAATTTCCGGTCACGCAGCGTATCGAGAATCCCCAGCACATCGCAATGCCCACGGATCCCGTGCGCAACCGGAGGTACCACTGTAGTCGTTTATTTCCTTGACATCTGATGGGAGGGCGTTCCACAGGGCGGGCACCACTACTGAGGAGGCCCTGCGAGTTGAGACTGATGGGAGTTGTAGTCTGGAGCGCATCATATTGCCTACCTCTGCTCTCTATTAAGGTGCATATTTCAAGTCCTTGTTCAAATTTAAACTCACTTTTGTATTTCTCCCTATCCAGGTGGCATCCCTTGGAGTAACTACCTTCACGTTATGTGCCCTCTGCATAGACCGTTTCCGCGCCGCCACGAACGTGCAGATGTATTACGAGATGATTGAAAACTGTACGTCAACAACCGCCAAGCTGGCTGTCATATGGGTCGGGGCTCTGCTGCTGGCGCTCCCTGAGGTGGTTCTGCGCCAATTGACTAGAGAAAACTCCGAAGCCAGTGGGAGCCCTCCTGTGGAAAGGTGCGTGGTGAAGATCTCTCCCCACTTGCCGGACACCATCTACGTTTTAGCCCTCACGTACGATGGCGCGAGGCTCTGGTGGTATTTTGGCTGTTACTTCTGCTTGCCTACCCTCTTTACCATCACTTGCTCTTTGGTGACGGCGAGGAAAATCCGGAAGGTGGAGAAGGCCTGCACGAGGGGAAACAAGCGGCAAATTCAACTGGAAAGCCAGATGAACTGCACAGTCGTGGCTTTGACCATTTTATATGGTTTCTGCATCATTCCTGAAAACATCTGCAACATTGTCACCGCCTACATGTCCACGGGGGTGTCTCAGCAGACTATGGACCTTCTGCACCTTATTAGCCAGTTTCTGTTGTTCTTCAAATCCTGTGTGACTCCGGTTCTCCTTTTCTGTCTTTGTAAACCATTCAGCCGAGCCTTTATGGAGTGTTGCTGTTGCTGCTGTGACGAGTGCATCCAAAAGTCCTCCACCGTCACAAGTGACGATAATGACAATGAATATACCACAGAGCTTGAACTCTCCCCTTTCAGTACTATACGTCGTGAAATGTCCACATTTGCCTCTGTTGGGACTCACTGTTAACTCACCCTTTTGATCAACACGCAGGTCCAACTTGCAAAATCGGTCGGGGTTGTTCTGTCGACTTCGGTGGGACCCTGGGTTTTACGATTCGATTTGATTTCAACATAGTTTATGTTGAGGAACAAGAAGCAAACGGAAGTCCTGTAAGGCCTACTGTAAACTGGTTTGCATATTAACATTTGCTTTGAGAAATAAGTTTTAGTCACTAAAAACAAAGACATACTGCCAATGTGGAGTTATAAATCATTTCATATATGGTGCTAGTGCTCTGTGTCTGAAGGGAAGGCAGAAGCCACTCCTATGTATCATTTAATTTAATTATTTTCCGCTAGAAAATAATTTAATCATTTAATTTAATTATTTTCTGCTAGAAAATTTTCTGCTAGAAAATAATTGGCTGCTAAAAAACAAACAAACCTACATTGAGAATGATCCAGCTCATGCTAAGCGTTTCTGAGGTCCCAGGAAATGGTGCATGAAGCCATCACCTTGGTGAAGCTATGGAGGTCTGATTCTAGTCAGTTCCTGGATGGGGGGCCGTGGGGGAGCCATACTTACATTGCCTTCTGTTCCATGTTGGGGGAAAAAGATGGGATATAAATGAAGGAGTGGAAGAAATAATGCTTGAATCCTAATCACAGTTAACCTAAGAACCTTCACTGAACACATTGAAGTTGCTTGTGAGTAAATGTGCAAAGGATTCTCTATTGTGCCACCAGTTTCCCCTGTAGCAATTAGTGGTCGACAAATACTAATAACCCCATTGATTTCAGTGGAAGAAAGTGAAGCATATTCTTAAATCTCCTTCAAAGTCAATGGGACTTGAAATTGTTTAACGTAGGCTGAACCAGGCACATTGTTCTCCCTATTGTTCTCCCTATTTTTATGAAAATATATGGTTTGAAGTATTTAAGAATAGTTTGGAGCCCCTTTCATGGGACATTAATTTGTTATTTTATAAATAGTATAAAATACTTGAGCTTCATTCTTTGCTGAGCAGCTTTTTAACGGCTCTACCAAATTATTTCCACAATGAGGAAAGCCGTCATTTGTTTCTTTGCATTAACTACAAAACTGAATGAGTCATAATTGCATAGCACTCTTGGCAATAACTTGTATTGATAGCGGAAGGCTGATTCTCTCTTCTTATATGAGTAGCAATTGTTTATTTTTATTTTTAAACAGCACTAGAGCAGACTATATTTACAAATGTATGCCTGGCTCCTTGGTGCCTGCCCATTATTGGATACCTCTAGTTTTACATTATTGCACTGAATTGGAAGTCAAGAGATATCTGCACAGTGGCTTCCCAATCTTGTATATCTAAAGGAAATAACCTGTGTTATTAAAACAAATCCCATAATTTTTCAATGTACAATGTACAGTCAGAAGATTTGATATTTCTACAATGGGTATTTCCTTTCTAACACATAGATGTAGATTAAGTTATTATGTTCTTTTCGATCCATGGAATTTCCACTCACATCAGGGTGTATTGCCTGTAATTCCATTATTTTCTTTTTACAGTTTTTTTTTTTAAAATTACACTAAGGGTATGTCGTCAGTCTGTGTGTATAATTCCTGCTGTAAGTGATGGTGCTGTTGTAGGGGGTGAGATGTAAGAATTTGCTACAGAATTAGTGACAATAAACTTGAAGGCTTGCAATGTGTGGTGCATAATTTCCGCCCTCCACTCCCAATTTTCATTACAAACATAAATTGAGTCAAATTTCAGAAAATTTGATAGCATGTTTTGCTGGCTGTCTCATGTCTTATGCAAAATCCCTACTAAGCTGGCATCATCTATTTACTACTACCATAAAGAGAAGTGGAAAAAGTCAGCATTTTTTCATTCAGTAACTGGATACAACTTGAGTGGAATACAAGCATTCCACCTGTGCAGGAATATTAGCTTGCCAGACAGAAAGATCCCCTCTCCACTCCTCCTGTGCGCTGTTCTGAAAGTTCTTCCAGCCCCTGCAATCCAATTTGGGGGGCAGATGGGGAGGCGAGACTCATTACACAGGACTTCTGCTGATGGGGCTTGTTAGCTGAATTCCACCTTTTATATTTGGGCCATCTTGAAATACACACACACACACACCTTACCTGAATTTGTGAATAATACACCTATCTTTTCTATGAGATGCATTTAATGTTCACCTGACAAGGAATGGGGGTGGGGATCATTGTCCTTGGTCCTTAAGATTAAAAATGCAAGGGTTTTTGAACTATGTTCCTGACCCACTTCATTCATAGATTTGTTATTCAATCACTTTCCAGATGTGCTAAAAAAATAACTAAAAGGACATGACTTAACAGCAGCAAGGAAGTCAGAATAATGTGAGTCAAAATTAAGCAAAACTAGTACAAAGCTTTACAAAAGATTGCCAGTTTTTTATTTTATTTTATGCAGCCTCTGATCCTGCTCTTAAAGCACAACCAGGCACACAGCAATTAAACAGGTGTAACTTTTACAGCTTAAATCTGTGCTGGAAAAGGCTTCTATGTGTCGCTTTGCCGTTAAGAGCAAAAAAAAATAAAGGCCACTTATTGTTGAGTTCAGTTGGTAGTGGAACAAGATAAAAATGGGTGAGGTTGCACAGTCAGCAAGAGGTAGTTGAAGCATAGTATCATGTTTCGTGATGCTTGGGGCTCTTGGAGGTGGTGAATACAGTCCGACTTCCTTCTGGGCAAGCTAAATGCTAGAACACCTGCTTTGCATGCAGAAGGTACCAGGTTCAATCCCTGCCATCTCCAGGTAGGACTGGAATGCTCCCTGTCTGAAACTTGAGAGCCACTGCTTGTCTTTGTAGACAACATTTGACTCCATCTAAAGCTGCATCCTGTGTTCCCATGTCTCATGTCTCTTTGGCAGAGGGATTTCAGGACCACGGACAGCTCCTGGTGGGTCCTGCCAGCTGGAGCTCTGGGTCCTATTGCAACTAACAGAGGAACATTGCCTCTGCAGACACCTGAAGCTATCTGAAATCTTTTGTAGGCTTTTGGAAGCCTGTTCTGTAACTGGCCCCACCTTTCTGAGGGAGGTGCCGGCTCTGTTTGCTAAAGGGTATTTGCCGGTATCCATTGGCTTCTGTGAGGTTGTGGGGTTGGAGGTGCTGTTTGGGACCCATATTATGAGCCCAAGGTTAGAACCATATCCTCTGGCAGATAGAGGATGGGAGATAGTACAGAGGGTTCTCTCCTCAGTGGAGCAGTCTGTACCTCAAACTCTGAATCTCTCTGGGTATTATAGCCCCCTAGCACTGGGGGCTACAATATGTAGAAGCCATTGTACAGTAGTACATATAGCTATAAGCACTTCATCTGTGCCTAGGAGACACATCTTTAGGGCTGGTCTGTACTTATCTGGAAACTAAGTTGCATAGAACCAGTAGGTATACATGTGCCCTCTTAGATGAAACATATATGTCACACACCATTTCTTATTTCCTGTTGTCCTTTACGAAATTCAATGATGCTTTCACTTCAAGTCTTTGTAACAAAGACTTGGGATTGTTTAGGTCCCCCAGTGCTATTTGAATCACATTTTGGAAAGAATTCTTTAAGAAGGAGAAGGAGAACCTGTCACCTTTTCCTAATCATAACCCTGCTATTGTCCACTGATGTTGTTAGAATTATTATTATTCTTATTTAATATGGGTGGGATATATTATCCCCATGACAATCTGTGAGAATTGGTTGTTTCTAAGGTGTGTTAGCACTTGACGTGTGTGATTACCTGGTTTAGTCCCTACAATTCTTTTACTTCAAATTAAAATTGGTCACTTTTTAAGCTTAATACTGAGACAACAGTTTCAACAAGTGAGAAGGTAAATTACCAAACTGCCTCCTTGAGTACCTTAAATTTGTTTCAGGTGAAAAGATTTTCTATCCCCCCCCCCTTAATGCATGATGCTTTTAAAAAATGAAACTAGAAGCCTTCCCACTTTTGCACACTCCATTAATTAGAAAGTGCACAAATCTAATAAATTCTGCTCATTACCCAATTTAGTTACAAGTACACCAGTAACCAAATTGTTTCCACCTTAGTAAACTTAAGGAAACGGTTGAATATTGCTGAACCAAGCTGTCCCTTAATTCAGCGAGGGCTTTCCATTCAGGAGGGGAAATTCATGGCAGATGCTGCAGATTGAAATCACAAGTTGCTTGGAATGTGCCTTACTCAGAGTAGTCAGTGTGGGCTCTCTCATCCCTGACAATTGGCCATGCTGGCTGGAGCTGAGTGGACTTGCGGTGCTACAACATCTGGAACTACCATCGTCCTAGATAGCTGAGGACTCAGACTGCTTTGTGCAGCCTAAGACTGGTAAAAACCAACAACCCAGAAGAAGAAGAAGAAGTGTGCATGCACACGAAAGCTCATACCTATGACAAACTTAGTTGGTCTCTAAGGTGCTACTGGAAGGAATTTACTTTTATTTTTTGTTTCGACTACGTCAGACCAATACAGCTACCTACCTGTAACAACAAGGCAGGACAGCTTTAAACTTTTGAATTGGCAAGAGAGCTGATTTGGGATTTTGGTATACTATACAGATAGTGTTTGGGGACTAGCGGCGCCTCCCTTTGTATGTTTCCACTCTCGTAATGTATGCTTCGCTGGATAATATGTGAACGAAACAAGATTGTTGTTAAGGCACTGTGAATCTTGAGTGCTCTCTCTCTCTCTCTAGATTATTCATGAGTCTCTCTGCTCAAGGAAGCACAAAAATGCTTGGGAAGTGTAGCACCATGCTGTGTGTGTAACCGTCAATGTTTCCTATAAATTTACCGGAGCGTCAAGGGTAAAATTTGCACTATAAAGGGAGTAATGGTAACACGGTTGTGGAGAACCTCCTCTGCCTTCCCCCACAATGTTGCTGAATTACAACTCCCATCAGCCCCAGAAGTTACACCCAATAGCCAGAGTTTATGGGAGTTGTAGTTCAGCAACACCTGGAGTGCCACAGGTTCCCTGTCCCTGCGGTATAGGCCAAAACTGACCTGCAAATGTAGTAGATAGGATAAAACCATGAGCAGAGTGTATGAATGTTTGCATTGGATTTCTATATAGTTAATCAGCACAGTTTATGAGTGTGGACAAAATTTGATTCACTTTTGTAGTGTCATATCCTGTCATTTGAATGCTATGGCACATTGCTCCTCCACGATCATTATTGCAACGGGTGAGGTGGACTTGCTCATGAAACATCACAGATGGGACTTGGATATGACTATGGTGTGCATTACTAGGTTATGGCCTAGATATCTGTTAATTTTACAGTGGAATCTCGGTTTCCGAAAGTAATCCGTTCCGGAAGACCGTTCGACATGGGTGGTCGGCAAAATCCATTGAAAAAATGGAAAAAAGATGCAGCAGAAGGAGCCGTTTGACTTCCGAGGTACGTTCGGAAACAGAAGCAATTCTGGGTTTTTGGCGTCGGGGTTCTGAATTGTTCAGCTTCCGAGACGCTCGAAAACTGAGGTTCCACTGTAATCAGCAAAGAATACAATAAAAAAAACCATGAGGGGGAAGAGCAAGGCAGTCAGGAGAAGGTTGGGGTGGAAATGCAATAAATAAATAACACTTTGGTTGGAAGAAGAAGAAAGTCTTTGAAACAAACATATAAATAATTACAAATAATTGCTTCCTTGGTGATTACTGGCAACAAAGTAGTTAACAATGCTAGCATTTAATACTGGTACCACTGACATTTATAGATGAATGAGTGTAATTCATGACTCTTTCAGTCCTATTCTTCCACTTTTCCAGGCTCAAGGCAACATTATGAACAGTGCAGAGCCTTGAGAATCGAATTTTTGCAAGGAGAGGGGAAGCTCCCCCCCCCCCCCAGGGAAACTTTCTATGTAAAATATGTGGATTTTTATCAATATCATCAATTCAATATAATCCTGTGGGAGCTTAATTTGTTTAGGAAATCTGCCCTCCGTTAAAACTATCCCAGAGCAGTTACACTGCTGTTTTTTCACTGGACAAAGTGACCCCCAAGTTATGTTGTGTTTCCCGATCCTATCTATGCTACAAAGCTTGAAGTCAGCAGGCTGAGTCAGACAGAAACCACATTTAATCCCACTGATCACAGCTATTAAAGGTGGCTTTTTCGCTTTGTAAACTGGCCAAAAATGGATGGGTGACAGTGCTATTTGTTTGTTTTATTTCTTTATTTCATTTTTAAAAAATACACTGCTTGATTGTTTTTTTTTAAAAAAAAGCACACCTCAAAATGGTTTACAAAGAGAAGAAAACAATAAAATTATCAGTGATGAATCGTAAACAACTCTGTAAATCAATAAAAAAGCAATATAAAAACAGATTAAAACATACATTCACATTCTACACCTCTGAAAACCACATTAAAATGTATCCAGCCTATGGAGGCCTATGGAATTGTGCTCATCTTAAGTGTATGCAAAGCTTAGGAAATGGAAACTGGACGTGATTCTGTTCATGTTCACGTAGCTAAGAGTGGATATATTATATGGGTTTACTCAGAGGGTTCGTTGTGCTCAGTGGGCCTCCTCCCACCCTGCAATCATCATCTGAGGCCCTTCTTCGTGTGCCTCCTCTACAAGAGGTCCGGAGGGTGGCAACACAAAAACAGGGCTTTTTTGTGGTCACTCCCTGCTTGTGGAATGTCCTTCCCAGGTAGGGTTCCCTGGTGATTTGGTTACATATCTTTAGGCACCAGACGAAAACATTGCTCTTCTCCCAGCCCGTTGGCTAATCAGCCAATCTATGGCCTTTTAAACTGGGGTACGGGGAAGAGTTATTGTTTTCTTTTGTTCCCATGTTATGTATTTTTGTGTTTTTCTATTGTAAACCACCCTGTGATCGCCAGATGAAGGGTGGTATAGAAATTTAATAAATAAAATAAGAAAAATTGTTTTTTTTAAGACACATAACCTGGGCATTCCTCTTAGCAGCACCTTGCTATTTCTGAGGCACCTTTTACACTACTTGACCGTAGGCACATCTTGCCATCCCAAGAATTTTAGTGTTCAATAGATGCCATTTCATAAGTGTTCGATTCCTTATCATCTTAAAACAGGTGTAGTAAACCTTTGGCCTTCCAGATATTGGATTTCCATTGCAGTGGTACCTCGGTTTACAAACACAATTTGTTCCGGAAGTCTGTACTTAACCTGAAGCGTACTTAACCTGAAGTGAACTTTCCAACTGAAAGTAATGGAAAGTGGATTAATCTGTTCCAGACGGGTCCGCGGAGTACTCAACTTGAAGCGTACTTAACCCGAGGTATGAGTGTAATTGGTTCCGGAAGTCTGTACTTAACCTGAAGCGCACTTAACCTGAAGTGAACTTTCCCATTGAAAGTAATGGAAAGTGGATTAATCCGTTCCAGACAGGTCCACGGAGTACTTAAACTGAAAATACTCAAACCAAGGCGTACTTGAACCGAGGAATGACTGTATATATGAACAGCATGACTCTTGACCAGGGATGATAGAGCTGTAGTCTGGCAACATCTAGAGAACCCCATCTTAAAAGGACTACAGTGGTCCCTCAACTTACAAATGACTCGATATCCGTAGGTTTCGACTTACGAACGGGACAAATGGCCTCACGCTTACGAATTTTTCTACATCTGAACGGAAACCGTTGGCAGCTTTAAATGCGGTTTCCTCGACTTACGATTTTTTTACATGCGGTTTCCTCGACTTACGAATTTTTTCGAATATTTTTTTCCTATGGGAAGCCACATTTCGACTTATGAGCTTTTCAACCTATGAATGTGCATTCGGAACGGATTAAGTTCGTAAGTCAAGGGACCTCTGTATCTAGTACAGTAATAGCTATTTCTAATCTGGAATCCTGTAGCCAATCATTTTATTTTCTCCAGGCTGTTTTTTCTTGGAAAAGGATGATGTACTGCATCTGTACAGTATTTTACAATTCTGAGTAGCTATCATACCTCTCTAGTTTTCTTTGTTTATATATTAAGCCTCTTGTTAGCTCAGGGTGGTTATTTTTGCTCCTAATAATTGCCTCCTAAGTGCCTTCAGATCACATCTGTAATTATGCCATCAAAGTTTATTTTGCAGATAATCTAGACAATAAGACTTTAAGTTGGTATGTAATAGCCAGTAGTGCATCAGCTGCAAACCTTTTATCTAGAGTCCCTCCAGACATCATTTTCAATTGTGCATTTATGATGATTTGTGCTCATGATTGTATCAGGGTGGTTATATATGCGATCTGTTTTCTTTTGCATCTGCAAAGTTTTCAGGGTGGACCTACTGCTCTGAATCCATTTATCTTATGTCCTGTAGCTTCCTGCTGAAATCCTGCAGCTTTTCGTACCACAAATGTTGGAGAGCGGGGATGGTGGTGCTTTCGTGGTGCAAGGGTGTCCTGCAGATTGCGATAACGAGGAAGAATCATAGAACAACTAATAAAGTGGAATTATGTAGACGGGTCAGTATAAATCCACCATTATTATGTCAATGACATCTGGCAGAATAGACTTTACCCGCCCCCGCTCCCCCCCCAAAATAAACCCACCAAAAAAAAACCATCAGCTTCCAATGTTATCTGCTCTTTTGTTGTCTTGGAAAGAAATCCTGCTGACCAATTCAATTAGAGGGTATACTAATAAGAAATTCCATCAGAATTGGGAACAATTTGGAGAGTACATGAAGGGACAGTGCCCCACGGTAAAGTCTTGGGTTTACTTCTAATGCCTCGTATTGAGCTGATTTGATTTGATTTAAGTTGACAAAGCTGAATGATGGTGATTCCCCCCCCCCGTTAAGATATTATTTGAGAATTATAGGATCTATTTACATAGGATTGAGGGGAAGCAGTACCAGAGTATAGTAATCAAAGAACCTGAGAGGGAGATAAGTGGAAGTCTACCATGGGAGGAGGAGATACAGGGGAATGAATAAAGGTGTATGATAAAAAGGAAATTAGGAATATAGCTGATAATTACAGGTTCATTTAGAGGTTAAATTTATATGTTTAAATGTATTTTGATTATTTTGATTTTGGGTATGAATGTATGTCTGAACGTATGATTTTTGCTATTTGTTTCTTTGTGTTTTCTTTATGATGATGATTTATATTTGAATTTGTGTAGCATCATCTTTTTTACGTTATATTATCATTTATATATGATTTTGTATGTTATTATTTTTGTATTATTGTTTGTTTGGTGTGTTTGCGAATGTATTTTAATTTGAATTCTAATAAAGTTTATTGCATTAAAAAAAACAGGAAAGAAATCCTGCTTGATATCTACTAATGAGAACAAATGTGGTTGATAGTAGGGTTTCACATGGGCCTCCCCAATCCAGTTCCAGGCCCAGCTCGGATCCAGGCCTCAACCCACTCCAACTGAATCCTGGGTCAACCTGAATTGGCCTGATTTGTTTCAGGATTCAGTCGGAGTGGTTGCACAACTGCAGTTGATGGGTGCATACTAATGCTACTTCGTTACTGCTATGATTATTATTGCATGTAGAAACCATAACAAAATGTGCTGGTCTCCTTATATAACCTCTCACTATCTCTTTTCTCGTTTCTTTTCCCTGCCCCTTTCTCTGACATTCTCGTCCTCACTTCTGGCTACATCTCCCAATGTGCTCCTCGCTCTTCCTTTGCTCCTCTGCATTCTGTTGCTCATTCTTCCTCCACTTGGCCTATGTTCTCATCTTCTCTGCTGGTGGACGGTAGTTCAGCATAGTGTCCTTCATTTATTTAATATGGCACCAGCTGCTACAGCCATCAAACTATCTATCGGATTAATTTTAAATGATCTTTTTGAGGCTATTGCACAGCCCACTGCAACGAAACTCTGGCGCTGTCAATAAATTATGAGACGAAGGGGTCCAGGGGATGGAGCAATCCCCCACTCCACTCCTTTCGCCTTAAAAGAAACCCCTCACTACTTCGGGGCTTCTTAGGAATGAGAGTCTAATTCCAGCTTTCGTGGCCTGATCTCATAAAAACTCAGGGCTCCTTAAATGAACAACCTCTTGCCTACAGTAAAGGGTCACCCTTCAGTCAGGATCCCCACTGTATCAGTTTGCCTTTTCACTCTGGCAAATTGGTAGCACTAGGTTTTCACCCAAATGCCCCTTTTGTGTGACCCTAGGACACAAACTATTCACCTTTTCCCTGAGGTAAGTTTTGCCCTCTTCTGAGTCTCCACCTCTGTGAGTTTTTATATGCTGCTGGGACGATTCTCTTTGGCACAACAAAGATGAAATTTATTTTCTTGAGAACATAGTTTTTTCATAAGGTTACAAACTTAGTTACAGTTGTATGCTGACTCTGTCAAACTTTAACTCCAAGATAACCTAAGCCTAACCTAAACCACCAATAACCTCACTTCACACCCTCCTCCTTCCCTCCTTTTTTGTCCCCCCACCCTCCACTCTCTCTCCCCCCAAATGGCTATCCCCTCCTCTTTTGAACCGGGAACCGTCCCGCCTCCAAAAGATGCGCTGTCCGTTAAGTTGGAGATGGATTAACTCTTTCTCATCCAGGGTGTAATTAATCTTCCATACTAGGGCTAATCCCTCACACCCACCATTTCTCAGCTCCCTTTATCTTAGATGATCCATGGGAAAGTTTAGGTGCCTTGCCACCAATCCATATCTTCCTTGAGGTAAACTACTGGGCTCCTTACTTCGCATTCATTTGCCACAGCTGATTTCTCTGCTTGCCTCTTCGGCCCCCTCAAACTACGAACTCAGTGAGATATACGAGACACTGTCCATGGAAGTTATTGATGATTAAATTTTTGATCCTGTAATGAGCAGCGGTGAAAGTCTGGTTCTCTTCCAGCCGATTCAACCTGCTGGGTCAGTAGATTATTTTGATTATGAGCTGTCCTCCCCAAACCCCTCACCCCATTTCTAAAAAGCCATCCATCTCGTTTTCTGTTTTCCCATAGAAAAGAATTCTGCTTGCAATGCTATATCGAGATGCTTGTTAGTGTAGAATAATTTAAGGCACACAAATACATCCTGACGTGAGACCAGCCAACTCTGTCATTCCTCCTGCTGCCCTTTGCCGCAGGCAATTTAACTGTTTCGTTGCTGCGGCACACAGGGCCGGTGCTAGGTTTTTTTGCGCTCTAGGCAGATCATCTTCTGGCGCCCCCCCCCCCCAGGGAGAGAGAGAGAGTGTAAGGGCAGGAGGGAGGGAGGAGGGGGTGAGAGGGAAATAGTGAGAGAAGGAAGGAAAGCAGGCAGGAAGGGGTGGCCCTGACTCTGAGCGCGTGCAGAGTGCCTAGCGGCGAGCAGAGGGCGAGCGACGGGCGGGGGGCAGGCTGGCAGCGCCCCCCCTGACTGCGCTCTAGGCAGTTGCCTAGCTCGCCTCTATGGACGCTCCGGCCCTGGCTGCACATTGTCACAGCACCTTTTGGTTTTGTCTTCATTTCCCTCCAGTCTCTGGGCTGTTTTGAACCTGAACCATTATAGTAATGAGAATAATAATTTATTATTTATACCCCTCCCATCTGGCTGGGTTTCCCCAACCACTCCGGGCAGCTCCCAACAGAACATTAAAAAGACAATAAAAGATCAAACATTAAAAACTTCCCTAAACATGGCTGCCTTCAGATGTCTTCTAAAAGTCAGATAGTTGTTTATTTCCTTGACATCTGGTGGAAGGGCGTTCCACAGGGCAGGCGCCACCACCGAGAAGGCCCTCTGCCTGGTTCCCTGTGACCTCACTTCACACAGTGAAGGAGCTGCTAGAAGGCCCTCAGAGCTGGACCTCAGTGTCCAGGCTGAACGATGGGGGTGGAGACGCTCCTTCAGGTATCATCAATTGCCAGGAGACACTTCCTATCCATAACTCCCATGCATCACTTTGATTTGTTTAGTAAGAGCTGTTCGACATAGGAACGGTCTCCCTCCGGACATAGTAAACTCTCTTTCATTGGAAGTTTTTATGTAGAGGCTGGATGGCCATCTGTTGTGGATGCTGTCGCTGAGATTCTTGCATTGCAGGGGGTTGGACTAGATGATCCTTGGGAGTCCCTTCCAGCTCTACAATTCTATGATTTACTTCACTCATGAACTTCTTCCCACTAAAAATCTGGGAGCAATTTAACAAGAAAGAAGAATCAGCAAGAAAAATATGTATAAAAGCAACTTCAAATAAGACCGGAATAAAAATCTCTGCTTAAGAGACTTGTTGGGAAAGGAAGGTGCAAGATAATAGATGTAGCATCTATCTTACATGGTAGGGAATTCAAAAGGGCAGATGCTCAACACTCAAGGTCTCTTTCCTGCATTATATGGAATGGAGCTCCTGATGAGATGGTATCTGCAGGAGGTCCTATCCCACAGAGCTCAGCAATCAGTTGGCTATATAAGGGGCGACAGGCTCTTTTAGCTCCCATATTTTGCTCTCAAGCCGTACAGAGCTTTCTACGCTGCTACCAAGACCTTGAACTTAGTCTGGTAGCTAATTTTATAATGGCATTTTTGTGTGCATTTTCACTCTAAACCACTCTGAGGGCCAATTTTTGCTTTAAAAACAACAACAACATGAGGACTACAGATGCAGGAAGGAAGGCAGGCAGGGAAAAAAGAAGGAAGGAAGGAAATGGCAATTCCTTGGTCTTATGAAGTGGAAAATAAAAAGATCCCCACACTTGGCTAGTTCAAGTGCCTCTCTCTCCTCACATTAATTCACACACACATCTTTCTTTCTTTCTTTCTTTCTTTCTTTCTTTCTTTCTTTCTTTCTTTCTTTCTTTCTTTCTTTCTTTCTTTCATTTTCCCACCCAAACAAACTTTCGGTCTCAATTAGGCTCGTATAAATACATCGGGAATAGAGGGAAGTGACATTAGGGCAGAACCATTATAACAAATCAATATCTGGACCTAACTGACAGCTCTGAACAAGGCCGTAACAGCAGCTGTTGTCCCTGTGTCACCGCGTATGAAATGGATATGTAGTCCTAAACTGAGGTGTAAATGATTTCTATTATTCACTATGCATTCACTTGAGTTTTCTGCCTTATTTCAAGCACTCAGGTGGGATACGGTATGAATAATGATCAATAACACTTATAGTATTCATTCATTCTCGCTGCAGAAGGCTGCAAAGGAATAACTCATCAGCTCCTAACACAAAATCCAGCTGAAGCAATCTTTGAGCAGAAGGGGGGAAAGGTGCCTAACAGAGGATTGGGCAGCGTAAATCTCATGAAAAACAAATACATCCCAGCCCAACCAAATTATGTATCTGTCTGGGATTTTTTGAAAATTATGGGGAAAGGAACTGACGTCCAGAAGAATCCAATGACACATGCCTAGCTATCTATCCGAACTGTTCTCTTTGAATTTGTGAATTTGAAATATCTCGCCATGCCTCTGTGATGTGCCATGCTAGGCCTCACCTTGCTTATTGTTATGTCTGGATATGGGGGGTTCCTTAAACATGAATGCCAGCCGTATCCAAAGGCTGCAAAGCTCTGTTTTGATTTCACACCTAAGGAATTATTCATGTACTTCTCATATGGCCAAAAGGAACAGAATCCAGAGTTCCATATTGTGCCTTTCCTGTTCTTCTATGTCTGTAGCGTGTTTGGAAATCCTGTTATCTTCACAGTCTTCCTGGAATGGAGAGAGCTGGAGTAATTGAATACTGACTAACGTCCTGAAGATGAGTTACAGGTAGGTAGCCGTGTTGGTCTGAGTCCTGAAGATGAGTAAATGTCCTACATTTGCCACTTCCTGTTCACAATCCGTATTCCTCTCAGGTTTCAATCCCACCTTACTTTTGAATATATACCTTTTCCCTGACCATTCCCTTTAAAATTGTTTTAAAAAGCAACTCCCCACTGCATTGCTGTAAGGATAAAGTTACTGCATCTGCCTCTCACCAGGGATGTGTGAATATTTTGATTTCAGTTGTTCTTGGTTTCTTCTTTCTCCAGTATTAAGTTCAGTCTGCCGCATTTCCAAATGTGTTCATGATTTTTGAAAAAAGAAAAGTCTGCACGAATATTCATGCATTTTTTGTGCATTTCTCCCAATATAAACCTTTTGGTACATAATAGTGTATATTCAATGCTTTTTTTACAAACCATTTCCCCTAATGTAATGCATTTTGTATTTCATTTTCAATACAATGCACATTTTGTGTGCATTGCAACACACATTGTGTGTGTGTATTTCCCCCAATGCATGGGTTTCTTTGGGTATACATTTTGTGGTTGGAGAACTGTATTACAAAACTGTGACTTTTGCAAAGTATCTGCATTTTGTCACACACAGGTGCCAACTCCTAGGGACCATGGTGGCTTTGGTCCTCACAATAAAATATTTGAGGGGGCTGGGCCCCCGCAAAGTTGATGGGCATTCCCATTCAAATGGTGTGCGTGCACCATGTTGTGTGATTGGTTATGCAAGGCGGGGCTTACCTGGGCCCCCACAATATTTCATTTAAGTTGGCACCCCTGTTATCACATTCAGGAAAAATGAATTGGGTAGGCTCACATGAAAATGCAAACCCAGCAAGTGTCTTCCCCATCCTTATTTCTCATCTGGAAAATGTACTGATAGTACAGACTGCAGAACAGTTTCCCATCATTTGAAAGTGTCCGTGTTTCTGTATTCTTTCTTTTCAACAATCTCACCCATCCATTTGGGAGAGATGACACTAGCTAATTTCTGCCCACTTGTTTTTGCCTTGTTTTTGTACTCTACACAATACAAAAACATCCCTGCTTTGGACTACAGTTTTCACTCAACACCCCGTTTCCTAATGAACCACAAATCAATGGCTAACAATTTTATTGCTTAGCGGATACATAAGGAGCAGCCAAAATTAACAACCACCAACATTGCGGGAAAAGGTATCTGTCACCTTATAGTTTCTTCCTGTGCATTATCAGTTACACCTTGGATTTGATGCTCATTGAGACTCAGTGCCTAGTTTAGAATCTGGTGTGTGTGTGTGTGTGAGAGAGAGAGAGAGAGAGAGATAGAGAGAGAGAGAGAGATATTGTTGCAATAAAGCAACAATATGATATACAAAGAATAGAAATAAAAAGTCAATTATATAAAATGCATTTCAGGGTTTTGAAACAAAATCAAATAGTGGATCTTATTCTGATTGCCCCAGCTAAAAACCTTGCAACCTTTGCTGTCACCTGCTCATCTTGATCTGCCAAGGGAAATGACACTGTGGCAGTGGTTGGGTGACCCAAGATGGACAATAAAATAGGGGTAATAATCTCATTCCTCAAGTCTTTATAAAGAGTGCAAGCCAGAAGGACATGCGCCATGGTTTTGGTACTGCCATCTCCGCAGGGACATAAGCATTTTTTGTGTGGAATCTGTTGGAATCATCCCAAAAGTACAGCCGAGGGCAATACATTCAATCTTGCAAGAGTAAAAGTGTGTCTGTATTATAGAATGGCTATGTTAGGGGTGTGTGTGTGTGTGTAAATGCTTTGAACATTGTGGTGACATTTTGGCCTTTCTCAAAATCAAGAATCCATAAACCTTCCAAGAAGTATGGTAATAGGATGAGAACTGATAGGTGCCTTAACATGGTAGCTGCTGGGGCAATTAGTGGTGCCCATTTGGAATAAATGTGGGTCCATCTTCCACAAAGAAATTTACTAATTTTCTTCATGGCCAAAGCTATATCCAGAATTTGAGCTACAATACTAAATTGGATTGGGTAAGATAAACATTTGCTAGGGAACAAGCCAGTCATGAAAACCCTTTGCTTGGGGAGGCTGATTGGATAAAGTTTGTCCCTATCAAAGGGGAGAAGAACCCGTGGCCCTCCAGATGTTGACCATTGGCCATGTTTGGAACTGGTAAGTGCTGGGAATACCCAACTTTACAGCAGTTGGATCAAGGATAATCCAGAGGCTTCCTAGTCACATGGTTACATTGACAGTCCCTTTCAAACACCTTGATGTTCAGTAGCTGGAAGCCCCTCTTCCTTGAGCATGTCAAATGTTTGTTTCATGCTCATTAGTCAAATGGATCACCATGCTTGGGATGGGTAAGAATTTCCTCCTAAAACCTCTGATGCTTCCTCTCCTTGCCTATTTGAATGCCCACCAAGTTATTTACATTTTTTTAAAAGCATACTTGTTAAATGCAAAAATTCATTTAATGTCATATTTTGTCCCCAAAACGCCCACTGTGCTGAGTGCCTCCGAGTATCTAAAGAACAAACAGTGGACCAGACATTTTCAACTGATAAGACGTTATACAGCTTAATACATCAGAAAACAGCAATAATAGGAAATAAATCTGTGTTTATTTATTCAGACCGATAATATGAGCAATAGTGATGAAATTTACATGCATCTGTTGCTCACTGTTAAGTGAAAGCACAGTCTTGCCATTTCTATTAAGACATTCTTTCATTATAAAGCTTCTGAAATTTCTGTTTCAGGAAAGGCTGTGTGCCTGCAGTTCTCACTATCTTGTAAGCATTTTAGGAGACATAGGTCTTTATGTATATTGCATGGAGGTTGTGAAGCCCACGTTTTGGCTGAACCTTCAGGAATTCTCCAACTTCCTTGAGCTTCCGTGCAGGATGGAATGGTGCTGGGCCTCAGATAGACCATGGAGGAAGGCGGGGTTTGTGGGAGGGGCCAAGGACTGGGAAGAGATCTTAGAGACAGAGGGCCCCCCCCCCCGGGGCAACGTGACTTCACTCAAAATGGTGGGGCAGAAGGCAGAGAGAATGACAGTAGGTGGAGTAAGAGCCAACTGATTCTAGTTTTGTGCCCATCCTCTTCCATATTGAGTTGTACAATGGTAACACCAAGACTAAAGAGAAGAGAAGTTGACAGCCAATCCCACAATCACCTGGTCTGGATGTGACAAGGAAGGCAGGTGGGTACAAGCTGAGGTCAGGCTGAAGGTGGTGGGGCAGTGCCCCATTTCTCCTAATAGACTTTCAAGGAGCCAGGGCACCCACAGGCATGCACACGGAAGGCATGAAAGGCAATTAGCTTTTTATTTGCAGAAAAAACAACCATACAGTAATCAATGTCCATGGTTTGTCTTAACTCAGCAAAGGAACCTCTAGGTATCCCTCTCCCCTCTAGCCTCTCACTCTGGATCCCTCCTAAGCCGATGAAGGCTGCATCCAGGGGGTGAGCTCCTCCTCTGGGCTTGTCTGGAGTGTTGCTCAGAGGGAGAGGAGAGTCAGTAGGATTGGGATTGTCAGCACACACGCTGTGACTCTCAGCTTCTAATCCTACCCTGGAAGGTCCTCCTTCTCCTGACTCCCCTTGATCGCTCAAGTCTCATGCTTTGATCAGCTCCCAGTTTGTCCCTTCTGCTGACTGCTCCTCAATGTTCTCACCACCAGGCTCTAAGGTGTCATCTTCGGAGCCCTCTTGGGCTGGCGGCTCCCACCACTCTTCTTCATCCAGCCAGTCCCTAACATAAACCAGCCTCTACTGTGGACTGAGCTTGAGGCAAAGGACAAAGGCATCAAGGAACTGAAGTGGGAGAAACCCGACAGCGCTGAAGATAAGGAAAGGATATATGCCAATATGGTGTTCTCTAGATGTTGTTGGATGACAACTCCCATCAGCCCTGACTATTGGCCATGCAGGCTGGAGCTGCTGGGAATTTTAGTCTGACAAAATATGGAGGGCAACATGTTGGTTATCCCTGATGTACGCAAACAAGAGTCCTTGTTCAAGAAGAGCTTAGATCCACGTTTATTTTAATTGCCATGGTCTAGACACAATGGATCCCATCCCCACCCCCCACCCCAAAAAAGCATTATCCTCAGATTGTAAACCTATTTCTACCGATAACACACTTTTTAAAATTGCCTTCAGCTTCCCAGGTGCCAGATGAGATCATCTTTAAAAATCTGTGCTCTTTGAGCAGTTATGTTCTTTCTACAGATTGCCTGACATTTGTCAGCATTAGCAAAACAAAAAACAAAAAAAACAACTCTGCCTCCGAAAGCTGGTAACCAAGAGCAAAAATATGGTATTAAAAATGGACAGCTACGCAGTAGAAATGAAATTGTAAAATGACTCAGTAGCTACTAGGCAGCCAGTGCAATTCTTTCAACAATGATGTGACAGGTAAGACTCTATCCAGTATCCACCTGCATCCCAATAATGTTTCTAAACTTTGCCTTGTTTTACCAGCAATGTGCACTTCAGAAGCCAAAGTTAACATTTCAACAAACCAGATTTCAATTTCCAGGATAGTGTGTATGTAATCTTTGGCTTTTCGAGCTTGTAGTTGACAATATGCATGATACAACTAAGCAGACCAAGATTCGGTCAATGCTCAAACACTCTTTGTAGATAGCCAGTCATTGAATTTGTGGATTTTAAGGAACAAGAATGATAACATTTTTTATTTTATTTTTAGCTACTTCTGACCAACAATTTTTCAGGAGCAGCATGATACGTTTGTGAGATGAGCCCCAATCTTCCACAATTTGAGTGAGTAGAAAAAGGTAGATTAGCATGAGCCATTGATATGCAAGAGAACATCTTGTATCCATTTTAGGCTCAGATTGTCTAATTATTTAGGCATATCTCTTAAGACCAGGTTCCAGTTTGGAGACTTGATTGCACTGTCAGATTCTGAGCTTCATTTACACTTGAGTGAATCTCAACGTGGTGCTTCCTCTTTCATTAAAGAAGGATATGGAGGAATTGTCCTCCTAGTTATGGTGCTAAAATTTGGGAAAGAAATAACACCAACCAATCAATTGAAACTGAGCAGACATCCACCCTAAAGGGATTATTAATGAATGGTGCACCTGAATGTGCTTGCAAATTTGATTAGCAGTGAGATCATATTTTGTTAATAACTTTCTGAAAAGTTCATAGGAGATCTTGGGAGCATAGCTGCCAAGTTATCCCTTTTTTAAAGGGATTTTCCCTTATGCTGAATAGGCTTCCTCGCGAGAAAAGGGAAAACTTGGCAGCTATGCTTGGGAGTTCAAAAAGGTGACGAAGCCATAACACATAGCTTTCCTTCCCAGATTATCCAATAAAGTTCTTCCCCCTCCTGCTCCCTTCATTTGTAAAAAGGAGACAGACCAAACAGGTGGCTTCTAGTGTATACCAGTAAAGGGGGACGCAGGTGGCGCTGTAGTCTAAACCACTGAGCCTAGGGCTTGCCGATTGGAAGGTCGGTGGTTCAAATCCCCACGATGGGGTGAGCTCCCATTGCTTGGTCCCAGCTCCTGCCCACCTAGCAGTTCGGAAGCAGGTCAAAGTGCAAAAATAGGTACCGCTCCGGGGGGAAGGTAAATGGTTTTCCCATGCACTGCTCTGGTTTCGCCAGAAGTGGCTTAGTCATGCTGGCCACATGACCCAGAAAAACAATCTGCAGACAAACGTTGGCTCCCTCAGCTAGTAAAGCGAGATGAGCTCCACAATCCCAGAGTCGTTCACGACAGGACTTAACTGTCAGGGGTCCTTTACCTTTACCTAGTGTATAAAAGGATCCAAGTTTGTTAACCAAAATTTCTCTAGTGATCGCTCTCCACATCAAATGGGGGGGGGTGCCTTTTGAGTGGTCGTGCGCAGCCCCCCAGATCCCAGTGCAGCTCCTGGTAGTTTGGGCTCGCTTCATCCTCCCCAGGCTGAATACCTGGAGGTCTCCGCCTACCTCAGCCAATCGCCCAATCATGCCAGGGGAGGTGTTCCCAGGGGATTGGTCAGGTAAGGGGAGGGACTGCCCTGTCCACACAATAGAAGGTGAACCTTACCTGCGAAGTGGTAGTTGGCTCCAGAGTTGCCCCCCCGCACCCCCCTCAGTTAAGTCTTCTTTTGCAGGTTAACCTCTTCTCCACAGGTACGCAGGCGCTGCTACGTCAGGGTCGCTGTTGAAGGGCCGGAAAGGAATTTTCCTGCATTGGAAGGTTTTGCCTTTCCCGTAGCAAAACGTCACAACTTTGGCGGTTTCAGGCCTTGGGCAGAATCCTTTAGCCTATCTTCCTAAATAGGGGCGGGTGTGTGTGTGAAACGGTGACCCATGCCCCCTATGCGGCGGTGATCCCAGGGTTCCCTGTTAAAGGGGACCTTGGCCATACGCCGAGAGGTTGTCCAACGGCAGCAAAACAGGGGACGGGCTCTCTGCTTGAACATATGTTCTCCAGAGCCAGCCCAATCCCCACACATTCTGGATAACCCTGATGTCTCCCAGATCCCCAGCTGGGGACTGGGAAGGATAAACACCCAATGCCTGAGCCAAGGTCTCCCTACATCTGAAACGTAATAAAGTTGTGGCCAATTTTAATCCCATAGCATGTTATCTTGAGTCATTATTCCGCTCAGGGGTCGCCTGGGGTTGGGGGGACTCTGCCTGTCCACACAAATGTCCATTGCAGAATTAATTAGAAGCCAAAAAATAAACACATGATTTTAACATTGCTTCCAGCACTGAAAAGCTATGCAATTGCAAATAGATAATTCCCAAGGTACTCAATCCATCGCCTTAGAAGAGGCCACGTAAGAGCTTATCTGAGTAAAAAGACTGCAGGCCAAGAAAAAGATAATTTGGGAATCATTGATTAGGATCTTTTTGTTTTGTTTTAAGCAGCCACAAGGAAGAGGGAAACACCCCTCTTTCCCCATCTTATCATTTTCCCAATATCCCCCACCCCACTCCAGCGGCTACATTCTTTTGCAGTGGAAAATGTGCAAATATTTGTAATTTCCCCCTATATGAGGGGTGGGGAATTTCAGGAATGGGGTACAAGGAGACAGTTCAACTGGTGCAATTTTTTTCTGATTCCCCCTTCCTGCTGGAGGTCCCTGTTCAACATCTCACACTGTTCCTGGATTATTTTTGTTGGGGTGGGGCAGCTAAAGTTGTTGAGCTTTTCTTGAAGAAATCACAGGTAAATTCACAGGGAAGCTTTCGTAGGGGAGAGGGAAGCAATCTACTGAGGGGGCCGAACCTCGATTAATTGCGTACTTTCTGTGCTTTTTAATAATTTTGGGGGATCGGGGGGGCAGACGTGGGGGGGCATGTTCTTGAGGTTCCCCCGAACCTTTTGAAGTGAAGTTACAGGAGGCACAGGATTCTGCAGTGGGAAGGTGGCAGTGAACGAGCTCAGTTCTGTGAGCACAATTCCGCCCACGGAACCCGGAATCCAAGCCACGTTTATCAACCACCCTGAATCACCTCCTCGCTCTGATTGCCCATGCTGACGGGTCATAGGTGGAGAATACGGCAGCCCGGAATTTGTTAACAAGCCTCTCAGGCATGCTGAATTGCTTAAGAGCATCTCAACCTGTACTTTAAAGTGTGTCTGTTGTAAAGGTGCATAAAAATGTAGAGAAGCGTTAATGTGGGCAGGTATAAAGCTACAGCCTGGGAATTATCGACACGGATAAAAATACTATATGGGGTTAAAAAGAGAGAGAGCTCTTAATGATCCTAATGAGAAAAGTAAAAGTGTTTAATGCAAATATATTTTAGATTTCTTTGACCCCCCGAGCATTAATCCAAATGTTATACATCAATTTAGAAGCTAAAAAGATGATGGTCTTGAATATCAAATTTGAAATAAAATGCTAATGATTTTACTAATACACGAGTCTGCTTGACTTTAATTATTATTTAGTCCCTCTTTTGGAACATGAGGTTAGAGGCTTTCCTTTCAAGCTGTTTTTGAAACATGCAAATTTGGTGTCTAAAGAGCTCAGTTTGTTTGGTTACATTAAATATATTTCCCCATCGTCATGTTTATTATGGTTGTCTTGTTAAATATTTGTCATTTGTTTGAACTTTAAATGTAATTTTCGATCACTTTAAAAAAGTTTTACTTAGGGTGTGTTTGTGTGTGTGTGTGTGTGTGTTGCACATTAAGGCTGCAATCCAATATCCACTTACCTAAGGGTAAACATGACTAAATTCAATGGGAATCTACTTAGTCCTGAGTAGCAATGGACAAATCTGTGCATTTTGGTTTCTAAGTTTTTCATTTTCCCTATCTTAAATTCAGTTCTCCAGTTCTCCACATTTCTGCAGCAGGAGAAAAATCCCCACGAAAATGTGTTTGCATTTTGGTGTGACGTTTTTCTAATAAGCCTATTCACCTACCTGTTAATGTGCAAATTAAGCAGTAAAATAAATTTTAGAAATATTTTAAAGTGAAAATGCAAACAAAATCATATTTCTGCTCTAGCTCTTCTCTAGAGTAGACATGTGTAGGATTATACTGCTGAATTAAAATAGATAAATGCAAGATGAAAATAAATATTACTTGTGGGACTCAGAGATTCAGCTGCTCTCGTCTTCATTTTGGTCAGGCACAGGCAAACTCGGCCCTCTAGATGTTTTTGGGACTACAACTCTCATCATCCCTAGCTAACAGGACCAGTGGTCAGGGATGATGGGAGTTGTAGTCCCAAAACATCTGGAGGGCAGAGTTTGCCTATGCCTGATTTTGATAGTAGCAGGTTCAGTATCATATTTTTGCACAGCTACAATTGTACGAATAATACTGACTGCAACACTGACTGTCATAATACTGACTTCAGAGAGGGGTTATTATTGATAATGAATCATACTTCATTCATATTACAGGCATTATTTTCATAAATCTTTTCATTGGAATCACATCAAAACTGGAGACTTTTAGTCCTGAAGCAAATGTTTTATGCAGACTGTAAAATCTTAGAAATGCGTAGGGACGGATGGATTGTTCCTCACCTCTACAATGTCTACATTATTTTTTTTAAAATAATAATAATAGCAGAAATAGAATGAACAGTTGTGTCGTTTTGACTTTCCTCGTATTTCTTTGCCTCCTTTTTACATTCAGTGGTATGTGTGGGTTCTAACTATTGGGCTGTGATCATGGGCAGCTGGTTGGTGTCGAATGCCCAGAAGTATCCGGGATGCTCTCCAAGATTCCAGTCAGGCAGATGGCAAAAGAAATGAATAGGAGTTAAGGAGGAATAGATTGAGAGGGATACTCCTAATTTAATATAAGCCACTGCTTTCACGCAGGGCTTTTTCAGTTCTTCACTACGCAGTTTCAGAAAGATCGAACATTTTCCCTTGTTCATCTTATGGCTTCATGAAAGATTTGCAGCAGAGTGAATCTATTGGATTGATCTCATTTGCATCTTCCCCCAAAATTCCGACGCACACTCGTCTTTTCGTGCATTTCTTACAAGCATTTTATGGAGCAGATTGGATAAACTGCTGACTAAAACGCGGTGAAATACGATGTCGTTGGGCTGATGGAACTCTAAAGTGTGCCAGGAAATAATGTGAAGGGACTGAGACTGAAACTACCATGCTGAAAATTCACAGGCCCAAGAACCAAGACGGGACCAGACTAGACAAGATGCCATTCACACAATTAGCGGTTGTCACAAATGGGAGCTTTGGTGAAAGCAGCTCCCTTTGGTAAGATGACAAGGTGCAAGTTCCTTGAGCACATTAGCAAACAAACACTTTCTAGGATTGTGCTAACTTGCTGCTTCTCGATGTAGCGTGCTATCACAGTTTTTCTCTGAGAAAATGTCCATCTCAATCATGTTTGCTTTTCACCTGGGCCGAGCAAATTATCTGGGAGTATTCAATACTGCAGTACTGCTGAACCTACAGTAAGTAGGCGTGGACCTGTTCAGGAAATTGGTTAGGAGAGCAACTCAAACCTCTGTTTAATGATAAGAATAAAGAATAACATATATTAAGAAGTTCAATATGAATCAATGGCATAGCTAGAAAGCTCTGGGGACAGGGTTGAGAAAGCTGAAGGATGTTTAAACTGATATTGCGAATGAATCTGTTGACTCAAAACAATAAAGTTGGACAGAATGCAAGCTTTTTCACAGATTTGCTTCTCAGCCCAGCTCAAGCTGTGAAGAGGACTATAGATGAAGCATCTGAACTGTTTTGCCTCAGTCACTTTTCTATACAACATTTTACTGGTTGTGTACCTGGCATGAAACACAACCAATTTTACTTGGGATGGATATTTACCACAATATTATGATATGATATGATATGATATGATATTGGTGTTCAGGTTGGCAAACGTGGTGTGAGCTCAGGGGTAGCCAATAGTGCAGTCTAGATCATCCTTGACTATTTTAGGGCTTCTTGCGCTTGACCTTGCTATGCCGTCGTGTGTCGTCTGTTGTTGGGACAGGGGCACAGCAGGAATTTTCCCCACTTGGCTGATTGGCTGTTGCCATTTGGGTTTCGCCTGCTGTGTAGCAAATCGTCACAACTTGTAAGGTTGTGAATAGGTTCAGGTGATAGGGATGGGAGAACGCTCTCGCCATCCCTATGTGAAGGGTATTCTGTTAAAGGAATCCAGGGGGACATCTGGGTGGTGGACATAGCCTGTTCCCAGTTTTCCGCCTATCCAGGTGTTCACCTTAGGCTGCCCTATGCTGATGCCCTGGGTCAGTGCTACCTGCAACAGCGCAGGGAGCTAGTCGAACCAGAGCCTATGCAGCCACTCACTTTCTGTAATCAATAAAGTTGTGGCCTAAATTCTGCCAAACACCAAACCAAAATTTGATTCATGTGTGAATTTATTTAGTGTGGAGGTCTCTGGGTCTGAACATGCAACATCTGGAGGGTACTACATTGGCTTTAAGGATGGTATCCTTAAAGGAAGTCTGTGCATTATGTTGAGACTTGGGGCCTTGTCCAAGGTGGCTAAGTGAGGTTCCTGATGGAGCAAAGTTTTCAACTCAACTCTCCCTGTTTCACAGCCAACATACTATCCAATAAAACACCTTTGCTTGTAACCATGTAGTGGATATTTAAACATGGTAAAAGGTAAAGGACTCCTGGACGGTTAAGTCCAGTCAAAGGTGACTATGGGGTTGCGGACGCTCATCATGCTTTCAGGCTGAGGGAGCCGGTGTTTGTTCACAGACAGCTATCCTGGTCGTGGGGCCAGCATGGCAACACCACTTCTGGAACAATGGAACACCGTGACGGAAACCAGAGTGCATGGAAACGCCGTTTATTGCTGCAGCGATACCTATTTATCTACTTGCACTGCTATGTTTTCGAACTGCTAGGTTAGCAGGAGCTGGGACAGAGCAACAGGAGCTCACCCCATCGCAGGGATTTGAACCGCCGACCTTCTGACATAAACATCATGTGCCACCATACAGTTATGTTTAAATAAGGTGAAAATAGGGAAGTGGGTGGTGCTGTGGTCTAAACCACTGCATCTTTTGGGCCTGCCAATCCAGCAAGGCAATTCTAGATGTCCACCTGTTCCCTCTAAATCACAGTCACTAAGGCAGTGAGTTCCACCTTTTTCTGTCAGCAGTATGAGACCCAAGGATTTGCAAGGGCTCAGCATACCTTTGAACGTACTTTGAAGCTGGTTGCAAGTTTCACAAGGAAAAGAGTGATTCGTACTATTAATGAAAGCAATTTAGGCAGCCCTAACTTTCACGACCAGCTTACTCCAATGATCCGTACGAGGTCAGGGCCCCTGGAAACTGTGAACCCGGGTAGATAATAGCAGGCTTTTCTTTTCTGCTTGGTACATTATGCTCCTTTTCCCCCATCTGCACATTTTGCATGGAAAAAGTGACACTTTGTATGAATGGCTGAGTTCACTTGACTTCCTCTGTTAAAGGCAGCAAGACCAGGGAAAGATAACATTTTCACACAAAGAGGGGGAAAGACAAGCAGGAGTTAGCTCAAGAATGTCATCGCAGATTTTGCCCTTCAGGAGGTCACGAGCTGGTGGCAGGATAGAGTACATCCAAGCCCCCTAATTTCAGAGGGAGTTTAGCAGGCCAAGGCATTTATTTCCTGGCCACTTCTGCTCTGCCCTTTTAACACATATGCATATTCCAGGGTGGCTTACATTGAACAATAAAAATATCAATCAGTACAATAAAACACAACATTACAGCCACAGAACCCAACAGAATGAATTAAAAGCTAATTGAATTAGATGCAAGCCAATGCATTAAAAGTAGCTGTGGCAAAATATACCAACACCACGGCCCTGGCATGCTCACTTGTCATTGGGCTGCTTTGAGAGCAGCTCTTTCCTAGAGGGGCTTTGTTTGTTTGGTCCTTCTGCAAACCTTGTAATTCCCCCCCTGTTGAAAGCTTGTTTTTTTGGTTCAGGGACTGGGGAGCCCTTGAAGCACAAGGGCCACATGCCCCCAGAGGCAACCTTCTGCTGGCTGCATACAGGTGATGGGCATGACATTTCCAAGCACAATTCAAAGTGTTGGTGCTGACCTTTAAAGCCCTAAACAGCCCCGGCCCAGTATACCTGAAGGAGCGTCTCCACCCCCATCATTCAGCCTGGACACTGAGGTCCAGCTCCAAGGGCCTTCTGGCTGTTCCCTCACTGCGAGAAGTGAAGTTATGGGGAATCAGGGAGAGGGCCTTGTTGGTACTGGCACCCACCTTGTGGAACACCCTCCGGTCAGATGTCAAGGAGATAAACAACTATCTGGCTTTTAGAAGACATCTGGAAGCAGCCCTGTTCAGGGAAGTTTGTAATGTTTGCTTGAAGCTGGTAAAAGGCAGTTGTACCCACTATTTGTACTACTTTGGCCACCTCATGAGAAGAGAAGACTCCCTGGAAAAAACCCCTGATGTTGGGAAAGATTGAGGGCACAAGGAGAAGGGGACGACAAAGGACGAGATGGTTGGGCAGTGTTCTCGAAGCTACGAACATGAGTTTGACCAAACTGCGGGAGGCAGGGGAAGACAGGAGTGCCTGGCGTGCTCTGGTCCATGGGGTCACGAAGAGTCGGACACGACTAAATGACTAAACAACAACAACAACCCACTGAGGTCACCTGGGCCTCTAGGAATGGAGATGGGACCAGGAGCACCCCCCGTACCGTGTATCTGCCCCTTCAGGGGGAGTATGACCCCATCCAAAGCAGGCAATTGACCAATTATCCAGATTCCAGAACCACCCACCCACAGCACTTCCATTTTGCAAGAATTCAGAGTAAGCTTATTGGCTCTCATCCAGCCCACCACAGAAGATAGGCACCAGCCCAGGGCTTGTACAGCCTCATCCCATTCAGATGTTCTACAGAGAGATATCTGGGTAACATCCTACATGGATGGCATCTCACCCCAAATCTCCTACTGATGGTTTCCGATATATTTGAGGACAAAGTCCAGCCAGGCAAAAGCATTTGCCTTTGAGAAGTAGAGGAGAACCAGTGAAAAGATGTTTCATGGGAAAGGGTGTGGTCTGGAGAGAGACCAAGGGCTGGATAGCAAGCTAAGGCTAAGGTTCTCCACCCCTGCTTTAGTTCATCAGTGATGTTGCTTTCCCTGCATACAAATCTACACTGGAGAATGAATTTGCCTGTTTGAATATAGGAGATAAAAGAGCCACTGCTCATTGTTCCCCTGTTTTGCCTAATTTATAAAGAGAAGTGCCATTCTTCCATGCTGTTACCCTCTCTTGATTCTCATTTAAACATCAATTACCTGAGACATGCAGGTTAAATGCCTGGACTGCTCCCATCCTGCAAGGTACTTAGAAATACAAAGTGTTGAGGGTTTTTTTGCCCATGTTTTCGATTAAAGCAAATTTGGTTACAGTGCAGATTAGGTGGCACAGAGTCCATAGCACACAATCATCACAAAAGTTGCAGATTTGTTCTGACGGAGCAGCCTGCCTCCTTGGCAAATCGCCACATCCCAGGAACAGATTCCTCTCTCCGGAAAACTTAATAAAACAGATTACAAAGTCAGCTTGCTCAAACGTGGTGAGGTTTGGAGGAGACCCTGTCAATGTATCCATCGCTTCAAGCCACACTTTCACATTGAGAATTATCACAGCATTCAAATTCAGGTGTTGTATGATTTTAAAAATGTATGAGGATAAGGAAGGCAAAAAAAGTAAATACAATCTCTCTGTGTGTTTCATTAAATATGAGACAGCCGTATCAGCAATCTTTCTTGCCCTTGGAAGGAGAAAGTCGCATTAGAACAGAGAGAAATGGTTGCAATTAAAGAGTGGAATTCTTCACTCACCGTTTTTACTAGAAGTATAGTGAACTTTAAGGACTCGGCTAGATGCCTATATAAATAGAACAGATTGTAATGTACACAGTCTCAACTCAGATGCCATCTCCTATGTTCAGCATCACCTTAAAGCCCTTAGTTTTCTAATAAAAAGAAAAGAAAAGCATGAAGAAGAAAGACGGGATCATTTATACCAGGAAATGTGGATGCTGGTCATCACACTTAGCATCAAAAGTTGCCAGGGGGCCTAATTCCTGCTGCAGGAAGTTCCACAGAGCAATATCGTTCCTCAGCATTTTCCAGAAGAGTAGCAACCTTTAGACCCCTATACCAGAAATCAATTTATGCCATACTTTGATTCTCAGAGATCAGGTGCCACTACCATACCCTCCAACATTTCTCTGATGAAAACAGGGACGTCTTATTCCATAGCAACAGCAGCAGCAGCAGCAACAACAACAATTTTATTACTTATACCCCGCCCATCTGACTGGGTTGCCCCAGCCACTCTGGGCAGCTTCCAACATACATAAAAACATAACAAAGCAATAAACATCGGGGGGGGGGGAACCTTCCATATACAGCGCTGCCTTCAGAAATCTTCTAAAGGTTGTATAGTTACTTCATACCCTCCGACATTTCTCCATTGAAAAAAAGGGATGTCCTAAGAAAAAGCAGGACATCCTGGGATCAAATCAGAAACCGAGCCTGCTTTTGTAAATCCAGGACTGTCCCTGGAAAACAGGGACATTTAAAGGTTCTGCATGTCCTATGTTCAGCTTCACCTGAAATTGTGGTACTTCACATGGTCCCTGTAATGGAGTCAAATGTGTATCATTCGCAGACTGAAAACAGCAGCAACATCAATTACTGGGTTGTTTTCCATTCTGGACTTGGGACGAACATTGGAAATTTCTGCTCCTGTTTCCATTTTCTACAGAATTCTTGGACACCCCTACTAACAAGTACAGTGGTACCTCGAGTTACAAACACCTCAGGTTACAAGCGCTTCAGGTTACAAACTCCGCTAACCTGGAAGAGCAGGGCCGGCTCTAAGGCAAGCCTGGGTGGCGCAGGGCGCCAGGGTGCCAGGCCGCTAGGGAGGTGCCACGCGGCTGCACCCGTTGCAGCGGCGCTGCGCCCGCCCGCCCGCTGCGGTGAGAAACGGGACAGGGGGCGCTGGAGTGACCATCGCACCACGGCGCCCCGATGTGGTTAAGACGGCCCTGTGGAAGAGTTACCTCGAGTTGAGAATTTTGCCCCAGGATGAGAATGAAAATCATGTGCCGGCGGTGCAGCAGCAGCAAGAGGCCCCATTAGCGAAAGCACGCCTATAGTTAGGAACAGTTTTGGGTTAAGAACGGACCTCCGGAACGAATTAAGTTCGTAACTAGAGCTACCACTGTAATTGTAACGGATGTCAAAGCAGACTGATATTTACTTATGAATTATCTTGAGATGATTTTTTTTCTTACAAAGACTCCTATGTAAGAGAATATCAGAAAAAAGATCCTGTTGGATTGAATAAGACACTGGATTTCCTCTTATTTGCTGTATTATGCTCTCATTTCCCCTCCTCACAACATGCATAAAAGTTTTAGGAAATTTCCCACATGTTCATAGTTTCACAAGATCACCTGATGACACAAACTCTGCCCCTTATGTATGTTCTTCTAACTAGATACAGCAAATGTGCACAAGGGAGGATCAAAATGTTGGCAACAGGCTCCACCCCAACTTATGTGCATTCATTCAAATGTTGGAAGAGGGCCTAACTGCTAATAGGCACATTGGGATCTCCACTGGAGTTTGGGAACCCTTCAAATGCATTTAAGGTGAGGGCAGAGCACACTTCTGTGATGTGCAACCTCTTGAAACATTCATTGTCATTGCTCAGAATATCTATAAGGGCCTCTTGTGTCTGTTTCAGATTCTGGAGACAGAGAAAACCCTGCCAGTATAGTTTTGGGAGCTTTTTGTTTTTGTTTTGCTGTCTCCATTGATTTCAGCTATATATTTTGCCAACTTAAAAATCAAAACACTTTTGTGCTTCAGGAGAGAAGCAACAAGTACAACACAACATGCAGCATAACTAGTAGAAAGTTCTAAAGCTGGAGAGATGGAGGAGAGAAAGGTCTGAATGAAAGCCTCTCTGTTACCCTGGCAACACTTCCATCCGCCGGAGTAGACTCTCTCTGCTCCCAATCATCCCCTTTCTATGAACACAATACTTTGTTATAATGTCATTTTTTTTGGAGTTATTCTCCTTGTTTTCAGAGTTACCACCTCCCACCTGCTAGGTGGGAGGAACAGAAAACGCTCCTAGATATTGGGCATATTCTGTCCAATAACAAAGAATGAGGGGGAAGGAAGGGCGAGGTAGCTTTCTGAAGCCCTGAACTCTGCGAGAGTATTAGATTCAAACTATTATTCAGCCATGGGGACTAAAATAATTAAGTGAGAGGAAGACCGAGGCTGTCTGAAGGAGAAAAATGGAAAATGCATGAGGAACTAGGCGAAAGCAACAGCAACAAAGTCTCATTCTTAAGAGATGTGTTCAGATGAAGGCAAGGCCAGCCTTGTATTAGATGGGGTGATATGGTCACCTCAGGTAGCAGATACTGGGGAACAGAGAGCATGGAGGAATTGGAGACTGTGTGCCATGTGACTTGTAGGGATGGAATTCCAGGGAAAATGGAAACAGGAAGATTCGAATCCGAGAGATGTTGTTTGCAGAAGATGCAGCCTTGAGAGCACACTCTGAGGAAGCTCTACAAAGACTCACCAACCATTTTACACAAGCCTGCAAGGAGTTTGGCCTTACCATCAGCCTGACAAAGACCAGCATCCTGGGTTAGGAAATTGCCAGCACTCCACGCATCAACAGTGGTGACCACATGCTTGAGTTGGTAGATGATATTGTCTACTTGGGTTCCACCATAACCAGCAACCTCTCCATCGGTGCTGGACAAGCATATTGGCAAGGCAGTTGCAGCAATGGCTCGCCTCTCCAGAAGGGTATGGGAGAATGTGATGCTAACATCAAATACCAAGGTGAAGGTCAAAAATAGAGATTATTGTTAGCTTCCAAGCTATAGTCAACCTACAGGGAGGCTTTAGTCCTTTACAGTATGTTCTATACCAGAATCTATTGACCTGGACAACTGACTATAAGATTCATTGAGAAAACTATTTTGACTGCAAACAACATATTACTCGCCGACAGACACACACACACTCTCTCTCTGTGTGTGGATGTGCCACTAAATACTTTTAATTAATTGTCTGACTTCCATGAAATCAAATCAGGATGAATAGTTAATAATCCGGTTGTCTGGATTATTGTCTGAGTTATCTGAATGCAATTGTATTGGGGTGCAGAGGGATGTTTACAGTCAGAATGCCACTTACATTCTCAGAAGACTCTGGTATACCAATGGAAAGCCATACCCTCCAACAATTCTCTGATGAAAATAAGGACGTTCTATTCCACCATCATCATAATCATCATCATTTTATTATTTATATCCCACCCATCTTCCTGGTTTGCCCCAGCCACTCTGGATGGCTTCCAACATATATAGAAACATAATAAAACATAAAAACCTATAGTTACTTATCTCTTTGACTTGGGGGTTGGGTTGCATAACTCCATACCCTCTGACATTTCTCCGATTAAAAAAGGGACGCCCTAAGGAAAAGCGGGACATTCCAGGATCAAACCATAAACCGAGATGGCTTATGTAAATCTGGGAATGTCCCTGAGAATAGGGACATTTGGAGGGTCTGTTGAAAAGCTCCAAGATGGTCCATTGGTGGTGGCAGTGGTTAAAAACAGAGTGTTCTGAGGGGGGGGGGAGGTATGTCAAGCTCACCCAAGGGCCTGCAGGATCTAAAGTCCTCTTCTTCCCTCAATATGTTCACAAAATTGGCCCCCAACTTGATGTAACTGTTTCCCTCTCATTTAAGTCATTGGGAAGGGGGAATAAAATATCTGCATTATTTTCCAAGCCACTTTTCTGCCCTGATCTCGGAGTTGTTCCAAGAAGTTGTTCCACCGAATCAGGTGTTCTGCCTCTGTAGGATTTCCACTTAAGAATTAATACAAGTGTGATTGGTAGAGCGGGAGGGGACACCAGCGAGAACGATTGTAAAGAGAAATGTTGTTGAGGGGAGATGAGAAAGCCAAAGAGAATATGAACACGAGCAGGAAAATAAGAAGTGATGCTGAAGGAAAACAGAAGCAATATAAAATGCAATATGGCGTTCCTGATACAATACACATTGTAATTATAATAATATGAGACACCCTGGTACCAGACTCTTCTGCAATCATGCATCTACCTGGCTTGCTTTCCGGCTCTAAGGAAATTTGACAGGCAGATCATGTTGAGAGGCTTTGAGCAGCCCCTAGATTTGAACTAACAAATCTTACCACGTTGAGAATGAATTTCTAGTTACGCCCCTGCTGTGGTAGATAGGTTTGCGGAGGGCTGCGTGTAAAATTTGACTGTGTGCAACAGTCCTCAAAATTTCTAACTTCTTTTACACTTCTCATTAGCTGTGGTGGAGAAATTAGGTCTAGATAAATGAAGGCCAGTATGAAAATTGGTCCATCCAGTTTTTCATCCACGCTTTAACTAATTACAAGTCATTTTTAAGAGAGACTACTGAGAACCATTCACCACTAGAGTCACGCATTAGAACCACTTCCCTTGCTAAGATCAGTCTTTTCCTTATTAAAAATGGTAGAAATGATGTCACCTCAGTAATTTACAACCTTTCTAGTGATCTGACCAGAAGCAGTATAGTTGTGAGCGAATCCAAATTATGTATTGTTTCTCCATGGAAGGAAACCTTTAGAGAACACCTTTGAAAACCAGTGTGGATTTTTGGACACCACCAATCCTTTTCACATCTATTCTGCACCGAGGGGGGGGGGGATATTGTGGGCTGATGTGGACACAACATGGCTTTGTCTCATTCCTGGTAAGAAGAAAATAAATAAATAAATAAACAAACAAATAAATAAATAAATAAATAAATAAATAAATAAATAAATAATACAGTACCCCGTCCATCTGGCTGGGTTTCCCCAGCCACTCTGGGCAGCTCCCAACAGAATTAACACAATAAGACATAAGTATTTTCTAATACAACCTCCTTAGATGGAATAAAATAGAAAACAGTGTTGTGCAAGCTTGGGGGGGGGAACGCCCCCCCCATTTTTAATAGCCTTGTCACCATTCTCTCTTCCCTCTGCTCCTTTATTTCTGACTTCTTTCTTCCTCGCTCCTTCTTTCTACCAGGGCCTTCAGGGGAAAACATCTGAGGGAAAACATACTTGAGAACTGACTAAGGATACAACACAGCCCATCTTTTAATCATGGCCGAATGAACCGTGGGATCATGCGTCTCCTTTCCAAAAGCCTTGCTTTTCAAGGGGGAAAAAAAGCCTCTGGTCTCCCTTCACAAATGGTAACCACTTGACTGTTGTTCTTACAGAGTATTTTATTAATCTGTTTCAAATTGCCTTGTGAGCATTAAACAAGGGTTATCACAGTATTGACAGAAACCTTATCTGCAGTAAGTTGCAGAAGGGGATAAGGAATGCATGATCCCATAACCCATGTCCAATACCTTAAATTATTCTTCAGAGACAGGCAGTGTTATGTGATGCCTGCACTAAACCTATGTCTGAATCCTTCCTAAGTTTGCAAAGACTTCAATGAGACATTGGTAAAGTATTCTTTTGTTTAAACACACACCATTCACTCAAACTGTTTTTGTTACTGCCAGAGACCAAAGAGCCCTTTTGAGAATCTGATCCATATAACTTGATAATATAGATACCGGTATATATATTTACCCCAGTTCACATTAGTAAAATTGTAAGCAATTTCACAGTTTATTGAGTACAATTTTAAGTGGAAAAACTAATTCACAGATCCAAATGAGCAGGATAGCAATATGGCAAACATTTATTCATACGCTACTTTACTGTGCACTATACCAGTGTTTCTCAACCAGTGTGCCTCCAGATGTTTTGGGACTACAACTCCCATCATTCCTGACCACTGGTCTTGCTAGCTAGGGATGATGGGAGTTGTAGTCCCAAAACATCTGGAGGCACACTGGTTGAGAAACACTGCACTATACTATACTATGCACAATATAATTTTGAATGCTTCAGATTATGGAATGAAAGGGTGGTAGAACAATACAATACAATACAATACAATACAATACAATACAATACAATACAATACAATACAATACAATACAATACAATACAATGCAATGCAATGCAATACAATACAATACAATGCAATACAATACAATGCAATATAAAATACAATGCAATACAATACAATTACAATACAATACAATACAATGCAATGCAATACAATACAATACAAAATACAATACAGTACAATACAAAATACAATGCAACGCAACACAACACAACACAACACAATATTTATCCCCCATTCAGTGGTGTAGCATTGGGGAGGTGGACCAGGGGAGGTTACCTCAGGCACAAAATTGTTAGGGGCACAAAATTTCAACACCCAGTGCTGCCTCAATACAGCCATGTGCTTCTGTTGATGGGCTCCATTGAAAGTGGCTTCTCCAGGCGAACCAGGAAGTGACCTCTCCAGACAATAGAATGACTCATGTTTTCTTATCTCTGCAGCTGCGATCTCCTGGGTGACACGGATGCCATTCAGCAGTTGAATGTGCATGCACACTCCACCCATTTCCCTGCTACCCACCCACTCCTCTCCATGCAGCCCAGGGCACTGGCAACCCATGCTACACTACTGCCCCCCATAAGGGAAGAGAATATTTCACAAGGTGTAACTTCCACAATGAGCTAGACCAGGCATCCCCAAACTGCGGCCCTCCAGATGTTGTGGCCTACAACTCCCATGATCCCTAGCTAACAGGACCAGTGGTCAGGGATGATGGGAATTGTAGTCCAAAACATCTGGAGGGCCGAAGTTTGGGGATGACTGAGCTAGACCTTCTGAAATCCTCTCTCCTATACAACTATTAAAACTGCAGGAGCCGGGGGCTCTTTTTCACTGGCCGCCCTATCCCTGCACATTGACGATGGGAAATGACGGAAACTGAGCGAGAAAGTGGTTTGCCTAATAGCACTCAGTAAGCGCAGGTCAGAGGCAAGATGTGAACTGGGGATTTCTAGATTCATAGCTCAGCCCTTAAGTCACAATTTTATGTATGTCTACTCAGGACAGAAGTGTTTCACTGAGTTCAAGAGGACTAACTCTCACGTATAAGATTGCAGCCTGAGTCAGTATGCTACACCAGCTCTTCACCTTATAGAGTCGTCGTAAGGATTATTGAGATAATATATCACATGAAGCACCTTGGACACTCTGAAGTGCTATCAAAATACTTTATCATTGTCATTCCCATTCAGGTGGGCAATCTTAGGGAAGAACAATGCACAAGCAATGATTCTCAGTTGCTGTCACGGCAGGCAGTTGGATGGCTCCACAACAAGGCCAACCTAGACACAATGAGGGAGTTCTGTCATTGGAAATCCCCATGACTTTCACAGGGCTAACCATGGCATTAGGCAAAGTGAGGTGGCTGCCTTAGGCAGCTGATTCGGGGAGGCCATTTGTTATTATTTCTGATATTATTATTATTATTGTCATTGTTGTTGTCATTACATTGTCCAGGCTTGAAGCCCAGGGAGGTCACTTTGTTTGCTGCTAACATAGCACTTTGACTTCACCCCCGGAAGAGTACTCCATTGTCTCTTGAGACAGACAGATGCCAACAACCGTTGTTGTTGTTGTTGTTGTTGTTGTTGTTGTTGTTGTTGTTGTTGTTGTTGTTTTGTACTGCCAGGGACAGGAATGAGTGAGATGTGTGCTCATGGGCTTTTTTTGCATCAGGTGCCAAAATAACTGAGTAGCCTTGAGTATTAATACTGAGGTATCAATAGAGATTTTAGAATGCACTCTGGTCTTGACTACAATTTGTTTCAAACAATTTCTAGTCTTATACATTTTTAATTGCTGTAAACTGTCCTGGGACCTTATGGTGAAGGGCAGTAAGGAATCGGATTAATACAGATGGTAATAATCAGTGCTATTTTTCTAGAAAGAGAGGTGCTGGAACTCACCATGAATGCCTCACTTGTTTTCTTATAATGGCAATGACGCCCACCTGAGAGGGGCCGGAACAGAGTTCCAGTGAGCTCCGTCGATGATAACATGCACCTTAGCCTGGGCCTGGGGCCTTATGGTGAAGGGGAGTTAAGAAATTGGATTAATAAATATGGTGATATACACCTTGATTGGGTGATGGGGTGGGAAGACATTTGTTGCTTGGCTATAAGCAGTAGAATGTGTGTTGTTGATTTTGAGTTCTATTTCGGCGGTACCTTTGCTATTTTTTGTGCTTGCTTGCTTTTAAATTGCTTTTAGTGGCCTATGTGTTCACAGGGAAAGGAGGGGAAAGGGAGCAGGTGAGTAGACTGAGTGAAAAAAATCCCTCCTGTCCCCCCCCCTTTCTTTTTCCCTAGACATTTAGGAACATGTTATTAACATCCCATGCATGAAGAGCAGTTCAGAAAGTGCCACAGCGGAGTTATGAAGCAGCAAGCGAGGAGGCTGAGCTGACAAACCTATACTTTAAGGGCACAGCGCATAAATTCTCCCAGGAACCACTTCTGCAGGCCACGCTCAAGCTCAGCCCTCAGTGAGATAATTGGGAATTTTATTGGCGTAGCTATAGCAGGGGCGCACCTGCCATGAAAGTCTGCATTACGTTAGGGTCATTTCATACGGCTTTGCTACAAGGTAAAGGTGGTGAAGTGTGAAAGCAGGCTGAGAGTCTCGTTCGCCTCAGCAGATGCCTCATTATACTGAGTAAATAACTTGTCCCTGATATATGGCTTTGTACCAATGCTGACTGGCAGCTTGTTTAATGAATTATGGGTTATAATGGAGGTGTAGATGTGAAGCAAAGTTGATGTTATCTGCTTAATTCCAGCCCGCCTTAGGCCTGCCTTCGAGATCACCTAGGCTACCAAATTGCCTCACAAAGATTATCATTTTTTAAGCTGGCCTTTCCCACAGCCACAGCAAACATGAGTTCAGAGACCGTGCCATCAAACGGCCCTGGCCTTGTTATGTTAACAGAACTGCTCAATCAGCCTCAGCGTTCCTTTTCGCACCGAGCCATTTAAAACAATAATGTGAGCAGAACATTAATTTGAGAGACCTTAAAATAGCTAAATCGGATAAATGTATGCTTCAGGCCCACACCCCACGGCACAGCCAGTTGTTCAGCAGGAGCGGGAAAACAGCAGGATGGGTTTTGCTGCTTCCCAAGCCTGCTTTAAATGCTGGTCTCTGACGTTTGCCTACCCTTAAATTAGTCTTCCTATTAGCATATAATCATTTAATAGCGACGTGCTGCATTTGCCCATTGCAGTAAAGCTGGTGGGCTTCTGTGCAGAAGAAAACAATGTCGTGATTAGTGTGCCATTATTTCACTAGCTGCTTTGCAATGTGTCTGATCGCACTTGAATTATGCCTTTTGAAGAATGCACAGCCTCAGCTTAAAAAAAGAAAAGAAAATGAATATGAATTAAATTAAAGCATCTTTCAGAATTCACGCCAAGTGACTTTCAAGCAGCAAGGGTGCAAGGCAATTTCTGACGGGAACATAATATGTATAGAGTACCTGATTTTACAATTGTTACCTTGAACAAAATAACACATAAATTTGCAGGCCAGTGTCCCTCCCTTTTAAAAACCTCCCTGTTATAGAAACAACCCTTTCAAAATTCAAACTGCTATAACACCATACCTTTAAAGCAAATTCAAAGCAAATTTCCTGCCTCGTAGAATTCTGTTAAGGGTTGCTGGAAATTGTAACTCTGTAAGGGTAAACTATAGTGCCCAGAATTACACGAGGAGGGAATTTGTTTTGAATGTGCTTTAAATTTATAACATCAGTTAGAAAATGTTTATAGGATTTGTTTAGGAACCTTAATATGTTAAGCCATTGACCAAAAATAACAAATAACAAAAAATGATGATGTTTCTTCCTGTTACCCAGAAATTATGCAGTTCAGTAAATTTCCCTCTCTCTGGTTCCAGAGAGTGATCCTAAACTTGTTCACCATTGCGGAGCTCACATGCTTCTACCACGCTGCTGCTACTGGCCATCCCTTGACAAAAAATGCTGTGATTTTTTGCTGTGCAGAGACCTGCAGCATGGGTTTCCGGCATGAATAATCAATGAACCTGAAGACTGAAATGGAAAAACACTAGTCTTCCGCATTCACCCAGAGTGAAACCTCTCACTTAATGCAAACTCTCACTTAATGCAAATTCTCTGCTTCGCAAATGCAAACTGTTACATAAGCTTTTTTTTCACTTCAGTGCAAACATTACATTTTATGCATATTGAGCATATCTTTAACAGACATGCACAGGATTTCAGTGCTAATGGTATTTTCTACACCTAAATCTGTATGTATAATAGCTGTAATTTTACACATACATTGACTACCATATTTCTTAAAGCCAATCTTCTATTAATGAGCTTTCTCATATCTCGAAATATTTTGCTCAACTTCACTGGTGCATGGATACTATGAGATATAATTATACAAAAGCTATCCTTAAGTGCCGCATTAGTATTACAGTTGCATAAATATAAGTCAAATTTTCCTGAGGAATGGCAATTAAGAGGACCATCTTCCTTTGCTTAATAAATATCTTCCTGGGGGGTTAATTTCATCAAAATGATATAGATATATGACAATACTGTTCCATGTAATTTGAAATGATTAAATAAAGGATTTGTCACAACATTCCTTGTGTGTTCATGTCTCACAGCCTATTTTTCAATAGCATATATTGCTAATATGAAACATTAACTGCTAAGCTCTTTCATTTCACTTCATTTCATCGAAAGTCGGGATTCAGGAGCACATAATTATTGATTAAAACATACTTTTCAGTTAATTTAGCTTTTCCTCATTACTGAAAAATTACAAACCTTGCTATATTATAAGGAATGTTCAACATTATGAAACGAATAGCTGATCACATAATGTATCCTCTACTTTTCATATCCTTAGTATAGATCACTAGGCAGATGAATCTGTACAGCTTTTCACAGTGTGGAGATGTAATGGAATTTCTACTCGTATGCAGTTGTTAAAGTGCCGGGGAAACAGGAAAGTGTTCCGGGCTCTTAAGGCTATGGATTTATTTATTCATTTACGCTAGGTGCTCTAATTCCCTTCTTCAGGCCTTGGCTCTTACTGACACACTTTTATCTTCACAGGAGCACCCCTGGAGCGACAGTTTTCCTCTCAGTGCCCCACTGGTATGCCTCATTCATGACCTGGAAATGTCAATTAGAAGCAGCAAGAGAAAGGCAATGCCGTCTCCAGGCCTGTTCGAGCCTTCTGAGGCTACGGATTCTTTTGAGCCAAGAGAGGATGACTGTCCGTGAACCCCGGCGTAGGCTGGGATGAGTTGGACTCCCCACAAGAGACAGGAGCAGTGTTCCTGTTTTCAAATCTGTTAACAGGAATTAAGTTTTGCAGCCAAGAACAGGGTGTGCTGGCTACATTACAAACATACGAAGGCCAAGCAGTATTATTTCCCCCCCCTTTTTCTCCTAGGCTACTTGTCTTTGAAATAGGCCATTTCTGACGTCAGCGGTGCCTGGAACTTTGCTAGGCTCAGGGAGTTCTCAGGCGAGATGTTCCAGAGCCTAATTTGATGCTTTATTAATAGCTATTTACAGGGGTTATTTCCTTGCCTGTAATAGTTGCAGTTACAAATTAGAAATTAGATGAGACATTAGGAGGCTTATAGGAATTTTATTCAATGGTAGGAGCTTCATTAGTGAAGACTAGAGTGTACCCTGTAGCCTTATAACTACAGAGTCAGAAAGAACAGTTAATTTGTTATGGGGATGCAGGTAACCATGTGCAGGTTTGCGGGCTCTGCCATCATTTGCTGCTAGCCATACAATCCTTGAATCATAAAAGTCTAGAGTTGGAGGGGACCCCTAAGATCACCTAGACCAACCCCTGCAATGCAGGAATCAGAACTAGGAATCGATCAGACACTGGCGGAGGAAGAGGGGGGTGGGGAAAGCACACCGCCCCCGGCAACGCGATCCCGGTGGGGTGCCATCGTGGCTGCCCCCCCGCCAGTGCTGAGCGCCACGCCCCCTCAGGTGGCGCGTCATGCCCACAGGGCGGGTGCCACGCCCCCAGGATGCGTGACAGTCACGGCCCTGCCTGCTCTCTGCCACTGTCAACAGATACTGGCTGTATTTGGGTATCACAAAAAACATGATTTATTGCAGGGAGGATGGCATACAAATTAAAAATGAATTGTATGCTTTTTAGACTGATGGGTAAGTATTCCTGGGGGGTTTTGGTGTTCATTTTCTTGTTGTATAGGTAAGGGAAGAATAGGTAAAGGGTAAAGGGACCCCCGACCGTTAGGTCCAGTCGGGAACGACTCTGGGGTTGCGGCACTCATCTCGCTTTATTGGCTGAGGGAACCGGCGTACAGCTTCCGGGTCATGTGGCCAGCATGACTAAGCCGCTTCTGGCGAACCAGAGCAGCGCACGGAAACGCTGTTTGCCTTCCCGCTGGAGCAGTACCTATTTATCTACTTGCACTTTGACGTGCTGTTGAACTGCTAGGTGGGCAGGTTTGTTTGCTTTTATTCCATAAATTTAATTCTGGATGGTGATGGGAAAACACTTTCTGCAACCCCAGGCAATTGTTTTGTGGGGTGTGGAGGTGGGGGAGTTTCCCTTCCGTTTAGACTCTGCAAATCAGACGTGTCTCATATTTCAGCAAGACCCCTGTTGATTTCACTTGTTATTTGTGTACATAGAGTTTGAATTATAGGTCCACAAAGACATTTCAATCCTTAATAGCTCAGATTTTGAAAAAGTGGGGCACAATGGTTCTTACAGGGGAATATGTGTTAGATTGCTAATTGCTTGGCATGATTGTATGTTTCCTGCATATAATAAATATTTGGTGCGTATTTTCTCTCGAAACAAAAACAAAACAAAAAAACCCCACTTCACAATGCTGTAGGCTGACAAGTCAGCCTTGTAATACTCTGGCATAATTGAAAGTGATGAAGTGGAAGACTGGAGATGTTTATTTCAGAACTATACTCTTAAATGAAAATGCCAGAAGACAATGAAAACCAGTGATTTTTTAAATAAATGGTCGGGGTGGTGGAAATGGACGGGGGGGGGGAGAGATTTAAGTACAGTGGAACCTCGGTTTATGAACACCTCGGTTTACGAATTTTCGGTTTACGAACGCCGCGGACCCATCTGGAACGGATTAATTCACCTTCCATTACTTTCAATAGGAAAGTTTGCTTCAGTTTATGAACGCTTCAGTTTATGAACAGACTTCCGGAACCAATTACACCCATGCTTTGGGTTAAGTACGCTTCGGGTTGAGTACTCCGCGGACCCGTCTGGAACGAATTAATCCACTTTCCATTACTTTCAATGGGAAAGTTCCCTTCAGTTTATGAATGCTTCAGTTTAAGTACTCTGTGGACCGTCTGGAACAGATTAATCCACTTTCCATTACTTTCAATGGGAAAGTTTGCTTCAGTTTATGAACGCTTCAGTTTATGAACAGACGTCCGGAACCAATTGTGTTCATAAACCGAGGTACCACTGTATGAGAACAAGCATAATCATAAGCGTTTTAAACACCCAGTCATTTTCACTTTTTATAAACAACATATATCTATCTTCTAGGTTTCATCTGCTCATCCTTGCACTGGTTCACAAAGGAAACCGATCTTGTCTCAGTCAAATTAAAAGATTGCCAAATGTTATTGCTTTGTAGATGCAAGGACTGAAGTAGAGAACATGAAATTATATAGAGGGCTTGAGTCCATTCTCACAGAACAAACCTGCAACAGAAGCAGGATTGTGGTATGGAGGAGATGGTTTAATATTTTATCTTTGCACCACCCCCCTGCTGAAAATCACATTGAACCTGCAATAGCAGGGATGAGGGCAGGACTTTTTTTTCAGCCGGGACTTGCCAGAACTCAGTTCTGCCACCTCTCAGGTGGGTGCCATTGCCGTTCTGAGAGAATGAGAGAGGCATTCATGGTGAGTCCTGGCACCTCATTTTCTAGAAAAAAATAGCTCCGGAATGAGGGTGATTGTCAGTGAGAAACCAATGTAAGGGGAAATATGTTTGGAATAAAGGCATGCCCCTTTGACCCTACTTTAAAACAACCCCTCTGAAATCATGACTAGAACACTGTTCAGGAAGGAAAACCGGTGTTCTCTTGGATTAACTGGTTACTGAGTAGTGCAATCCTAAAAAAAGTAAAGGTAAAGGACCCCTGACAGTTAAGTCCAGTCGTGAACGACTCTGGGGTTGCGACGCTCATCTTGCTTTACTGGCCGAGGGAGCAGACGTTTGTCTGCAGACAGTTTTTCTGGGTCATGTGGTCTGCATGACTTAGCCGCTTCTGGCGAACCAAAGCAGCACACGGAAACGCCGTTTACCTTCCCGCCGGAGAAGTACCTATTAATCTACTTGCACTTTGATGTGCTTTCGAACTGCTAGGTTGGCAGGAGCTGGGACCGAACAACGGGAGCTCACCCCATCGCGGGGATTCGAACCGCCAACCTTCTGATCGGCAAGCCCTAGGCTCTGTGGTTTAGACCACAGTGCCACCCGCAATCCTAGCTGTAAGTAAATTACATCCAAGTGTCTTCCAGCCAGTGCTTTTTTTCGGGGGTATGCAGGGGTACGCATACCCCTAAACATTTTGTGAATCTAAGTTTGGCCTCATTGAGGGGCAGTATTTCAATATGAGTTTGAAAATGAGAGTACCCCTAAACATCATCATCATCACCATCATTTTAGAAAAAAGAGCACCGCTTCTAGCTGAAAAAAACTATTTCAAAACTGATGGAAATTCCGATTTACTCTCGTCTTGTCACATCTACAAAGACTGAATCAGCATACGGAGCCGATTTCCATTAATATGATTCTCAAAAGAGACTTCCAAAATGGGACATGGGTGTATGAATGGCTCGCACATTAATGCCTGTTCAACCTCCGTTCAGAAAGATGGCAATTCGTGAGATTTCTGAGAAACAGATTCTGTGAATGCTCTAAACCAGGCATCCCCAAACTGCGGCCCTCCAGATGTTTTGGCCTACAACTCCCATGATCCCTAGCTAACAGGATCAGTGGTTGGGGAAGATGGGAATTGTAGTCCAAAACATCTGGAGGGCCAAAGTTTGGGGCAGGGCAGTCTCGAGCAGGTCGCGCGCCCTGGTGCTGAGGGGTGGAGATCGCTCTGGCGCCCCCACCCTCGTAGGGTGTAGCATGGTTTCTGCACGGCTTTGCCGCACGGCGCCCTGCCTACCGGCCCAGCGCCCTGACTCTCTGCGCCACCGGGGGTCTACCTAGAGCCGATCCTGGTTTGGGGGGTAGAATGAGCCATAAAGCTAAGTGCTCCAGACTTTGACTTAACTAACTTAAATTTGTAGCCAATTTTACTGTAGTTTTTGAAAGCTGTGTACAGTCCCGCATTTGCGGTCCCTGTTGAAAAGGGATTACGTGCTTTTGCGTGGTTTCTTTTGCTTTCTGTTTCTGCTCTGCAGGCATCTATCATCCATTATTTTACTTTGTGGGGCAGCTTATGTCAGGAAGGCCTTGCCCTTCAGGCAAGCTGCAATGACACCGGCGTATACATATCTGATGTGTAAATCGAAAAATGCATGGAATGTTAATGCTAGTTATACTACCCCATAGTTAAGTGCTTGTGGACTTGTATGTGCCAGACTCAATATATTTCCTCTTTTGAGGAGGCTGCAAATCGACAGTCCCATTGTTTATCTTACTACTTTCACCCCACACAAGTTTCTAGTTGTGGGTAGCCATTTGTTTACTGGCTAGCTATTCATTCATTCATTCATTCATTCATTCATTATTTCATTGATGAATCACTTCCTATGAGGCCTCACAAGGTGATACATAATGACGTATGTAAAATAGTTATGTATCAAAAATCAGTTAAAAGCAATTGCTCATACACACACACACACACACACACACACACAGAGAGAGAGAGAGAGAGAGAGAGAGAGAGAGAGAGAGAGAGAGAGAGAGAGAGAGAGAGAATTAATTCAGATCCAGGACAGATACCAAGTAGGATAAAGATTTTAGATGGCTTGTTAAAAATCAAGTCAGTGAAAACCAGTTCTTTAATTCCATGTGCATGCACACAAGCAATGTGATTTTTACAAGACTTTCGTCTTTTTGAGCAGAGATACTAGTGTCTTAGCATTCCAGTGCTTGCTATACAAAATGGTAGGGCCAGCAATGCCTCCTGGACATGATTGCTTGGGTCTGTCTCTTATGATATTTAATGGTTTTATTCTTCCGGAGGTGCTAAAATGGGTGAATCTCATACTCATCAGCTGTCCCACTTTGAGCGGGACAATACCTGAATTACAGAAACCACCCCAGATTCTAACTGGATACTGGGAGGTCCCATATTGGTTCCTGCGAGAGTGTGCCCCCCCAAAAAATACCCATTTTGGGCATCCTCCAAAGACGCCCGTGCTCTCACACGAGTCGCCTGACTCATGCAGGAGTGTGGCCTTGAAAACCCCTATTTTCCTCTGCAGGACATTGAAGTGTATGGAATCTGTCAGTTTCAGTTTCACCCAGTTTCCAATTTTTCCCAATATTAAGTTTCGTTTGGCACATTTCTGCATCACTTTGCATTGCTTTCATCCCTACGAAAACTCATCAGCGTCTTAGTGTGCATTCTAATATATACATCTTCTATGGAATTTTGCCCAATATGTTGATTTTGTTTTGTTATTAATTCAATTTATATCTTGCATTTCCTCCCAAAAGAGCTGAGGTGGCAAACACATCTATCTATCATCTCTATCTCTATCTATCTATCTATCTATCTATCTATCTATCTATCTATCTATCATCTATCTATCTATCATCTATCTATCATCTATCGCATTCTAGAAACAGCCGAAAGCATGCTAAAACTGCTCAAAATAATCTCACAACCAGCAAGTTCAGGGTTATCAGAAGCAGTCCTGAATATATACATTGTGCCGACCGATTTTGCCTGATATAATGCATTTTTGTATGTGATTTTCACTATTGTATTTGTTTTTATGTGCGCACATACTTTTTTTTTTCACCAGTCAGATTGGACTGGGTATAAAAAAACCATAATAATAATAATAGTAATAATAATAATAAATTTGAATAAGATGTCCCTATTTTCATCAGAGAAATGTTGGAGGGTATGGAATTCCCACACCACAGCATGATTAATCATATTAGTGACTTACATGACAGCAGATACCCTCCAGATGTTGTTGGGCTACAACTCCCATCATCCCTGACCATTGGTCATGTGCTTGTGGCTGATGGGAGCTGGAGTCCTACAACAGATTCATTGAAACATTTGTTGATTTTTAAAGCTGTTGTGAGCTCCTTTGAGCTCAGCATCATTTTTGGAAAAGCAGGATAAAAATATTAAATCCAATCCCATCGAACACCTGGAGGGTGCCATGTCTACTACCCCTGAATTAACAGGGTCTCTGCAAGGATGACAGTGCTTTGACCTGAACACACTGTACTGTACAATTGTGACATATTCTGCCACCAAGCCTCCTCAAACTCATTTAGCGCTTCACCCCCTCTCATTTACCTTCTCCCGCTTTTTCGACGCCAACAAGGGAGTTCCACCATTATTATATTAGTTCCCATTTTGGCACAGTCTTCCTACACACAGAGATCATAATATTGAGTATTATTAAAACAGTGTTATATGAAATAGCATTTTATGTAAGGAAGCAGGGATGGGGGGGGGGGAAACCCCTGATGTGCTGTGAAATACCCAGTTGAAAGGGAGCTCAGAGCTGGTGTCTGACAGCTTATGCATCCAATGACTGATATGTCACAAGAAATATGTGATTGCAATGAGATGGCAGGCTGGCTAACAAAGGGTAACATTGTCTTTTTACATCTGGATCACTTAAAAAATAACACTGTGCAGATCTACATTCCCATTTAACTCTTGAGTGTGGCACTGGCGTTTTAATAATGGGTAAATGTAGATTTGAACCACAACTGAAGGCTGGGTTACAAACAGACAGGGCTTCGTTAGATTGTCAGTAACTTCCCATGGTCGGCCCTACCGATAGGCATAGCTGCCAAGTCTCCCGTTTTCCACGGGAAATCCCCGTTTTCCCAGCTGTTCCTAGCTGAAAAAAATGGAATTTTTTGTTTTTCCCCAGTTTATTCTGGCACGGCGGCCATTTTGGAACTGGGCGGAGCATGCTCAGAAGCGACTTTTGATGCTGCTCTGCCCAGTTCCAAAATGGCTGCAGTGCAACTTCTGGCGCGGCGGACATTTTGGAACTGGGCAAAGCAGCATCAAAAGTCACTTCTGAGCATGCTCCGCCCAGTTCCAAAATGGTAGCAGCGCTACTTCCGGCCTGCTATTTCAGGCCCGGTCCCTTATTTCTCTGACAGCAACTTGGCAGGTATGCCGATAGGCAGTGTTAGGCGGCTGATTTAAGGTGTCATGCGTTCATAGCTGCCAACTGTCCCGTTTTCCCCGGGAAACCCCCGTTTTTCCAGCTGTTCCCAGCTGAAAAAACGGTTTTTTTTTTGTTTTCCCCCAGTTTATTCTGGCGCGGCGGCCATTTTGGAACTGGGCGGAGCATGCTCAGAAGCGACTTTTGATGCAGCTCTGCCCAGTTCCAAAATGGCTGCAGTGTGACTTCTGGCGCGGTGGCCATTTTGGAACTGGGCAAAGCAGCATCAAAAGTCGCTTCTGAGCATGTTCCGCCCAGTTCCAAAATGACGGCAGCACTACTTCCAGTCTGCTACTTCCGGTCCGGTCCCTTATTTCTCAGACAGGAACTTGGCAGGTATGCATGCGTTAGAGCCACACTATGCATTCAAACCACTCTTAAGCCACTTTAACAGTCAATGCTTCCACTAAAGACTGCTGTAATTTGTTAAGAGAGCTGAGGGTTGTTAAGAAGCTATAGTTCTCAAGATTCTTTGGCGGGAGGGGGGAACCTTTGATTGTATGATATGGATATAGACATAAAAGGACAGTGAATTGTTATTTAATTTAATATAATTGTATTTTTCCTGTCAGAGAAGAAGGGAGGCACTCGTGGGTCTTTTTAATATATACTCCATGTTCAAATATTTTTACCGGTGTAAACATCTTGACTTGCAGCGGAGAAGTAGAGTGATGCAGAGATGCCATTTTAGGCTCCACAACAGATGTTGTTATTGTTTAGTCATGTCCGACTCTTCGTGACCCCATGGACCAGAGCACGCCAGGCACTCCTGTCTTCCACTGCCTCCCACAGTTTGGTCAAACTCATGTTCGTAGCTTCGAGAACACTGTCCAACTATCTTTTCCTCTGTCGTCCCCTTCTCCTAGTGCCCTCAATCTTTCCCAACATCAGGGTCTTTTCCAGGGAGTCTTCTCTTCTCACGAGGTGGCCAAAGTATTGGAGCCTCAGCTTCAGGATCTGTCCTTCCAGTGAGCACTCAGGGCTGATTTCCTTTAGAATGGATAGGTTTGATCTTCTTGCAGTCCATGGGACTCTTAAGAGTCTCCTCCAGCAACAGGATACAGTAGCTAAATGTCTTGGAATGGTCTTGGCACCTCTTCCTCAGAAACCAGCATCTACAAAGTTGGACGTGACCAAGCAGGTATCCAAAAACCCAACAGTTTGAAAGCTGGTGCAACACTGTAATTTTCTTTTAGCTATATACCTCCGCCTCTGTTTCACATAAATATGAGTTCCACCATCAAACGAAGAATTCTGCTCTGAAACGCTCAATAACATGTGGAAAGGGGGAGGAGGAACACACTGATATTTTGTCGCACAGACAAGCCCTTCATTAAATGTTTTCCATCTCAGTCCCTCGGATGAGTAGGAATCTTTTCTTCCAGAGTCATTAAACTCTTTTATATGCCTCAGTAATTGCTACATTAAGCATTAAAAGTAGACCAAAAGTTGGGGCCCGGTGGCTCCAGGCATTATTATTTATCTGGAAACAGAGTGAGACTTCAGACATGCCAAATCTCCTAGGGGAATAGGGACCACAATGACTCTCTCTCTCTCTCTCTCTCTCTCTCTCTCTCTCTCTCTCTGGAGCATATCCTTGCGGAAATGTGGGCTGTCCTTCTATTACAAACACACACATCTCCCTACGAAAGAGATCGGAAATCCACAGCTGCCGTGCCCCGTTTGGTATAATAAAGGATCCATCAGGTCAGAAACAGTTCTTCTTTCTTCCTATCCTCCTCCGGAGAAAGCCGCTCAAAGAACCTTCCACAATTAACCCCCAAAAGATGTTTTTAGCTGAGAGATATGTGTTGCATGGTAACCAGCATGAGACCGCTGCTTGAAAAACTTTGAGGAGAATGGTGCCCTCTTGCCTTTGTTCTGTCCCTTTAGCTAGTGTGTGTGTTCTATTTATTATTTATTTTATTCATTTATACCCTGCTTTCAATAGATATTCTTTCCAAAGTGGCTGACGATAGGAGAAAATCAACAATAAAGAGCTGCTCAAGGTGCATCTAAGAATACAGCAGAACGTTATTCTTATGTCCTGAGCTGAATCCTAGATCAATAGGATCCAGAATGAAGCAGTCTGATTGGTCCGCAGGAGCCACCCAATCCAGCTCCAGGTGGAAATGAATCAGTGACCTGATTGGCCTGCAGGAGCAGCCAATCAGGCTCCTGGATGAAGTGAATCAGCAACCTGATTGGCCTACAGGAGCAGCCCGGAATTAGCCAAATCACGCGGGGCCTATTGTGTAAATAATGTATATATAGCAGACGTTTTGGGGAAAGTTTCATTCACTGTTTTATAAGCTGCAATAAAGAGCATGAAATCACTACAGGACTCCGAGTATATTTCAGTGTATCCGATGAAGTGTGCATGCACACGAATGCTCATACCAAAATAAAAACTTAGTTGGTCTTTAAGGTGCTACTGAAGGAAATTTTTTATTTTGTTTCAACTCAGACCAACACGGCTACCTACCTGTAACTAGAGTATATTTCAGTTATCAAGCAGCACATAGAAAATGGAAAACTACTGTCCCTTGTCTAATAAGCACGACAGCACTTCCAAACAACTGCTGAAGGAACTTCCGAGGAAAGTGTTTGGAGCAATGTAGACAACACTGGATCAAAAAAACAGGCCTACCTTCTTTTCCTCTTCTTTTTTCTGGCCTGTCTCCAAAACATATCACAAAAACAGAAATGTGCCATTCATTCCCATTTTAGTAAGTTTAATTCTGTTGCATTGGAGTAAGGAAAATAAGCGTTAGGGCCTGATCTGATGTTTCCGGAAACAGCAAAAATGGGTCCAGAAGTGTGTGAGAGAGTAGGAATGGTTGCCACAGGACCTCTGTCCATGCTTTTCTGTGCCCAGCTTCTAACGTTATCAACCTGTTTTTGTTTCCGCACTCTCTGTTTTTGTTGGGAAGCCTTGAGACAAAGCTTCCTTTCAGTGGGACCCTACAATATTTGAAGTAGTAATTACTGAATGCCAGAATTAATTTTTCTCTGATAATTATTCCTCAGGCAGACTTGACAATTCCAGTCATTTACCTCATTCATTAAAATTCAATAACAATTTCTCCAAAGGCTTTCACTCAGAGTAATGGCATGCATTATTATGCACCACTAATTTCCATGAAGAACAATAAGGGACTATTTTCTTGACATGTACCATTATTTTCCTGAAGTAGAAAGTTTACTCTTTTTCTGTTGCTTCAGTTCTCTGATGGGTCATTTAAGCAATAACATGGCAATGTATTTAAAAACTAGCTGAACCATTACAGAACATGAGGGAGGGACAGTAAAATCCCACTGGTTTCCCTTGCTATTTTTTCAGACTATTTCAAATTTCTTATTTTATCATTTATACCAGGCATCCCCAAACCGCGGCCCTCCAGATGTTTTGGCCTACAACTCCCATGATCCCTAGCTAACAGGACCAGTGGTCAAGGATGATGGGAATTATAGTCCAAAACATCTGGAGGGCCAAAGTTTGGGGATGCCTGATTTATACCCTGTTCTTCTACTCATAAGTACACACATGAACTTCATGATGGTGACAAACAGGTATCAGCATTTGTGTAAGCTGCTTCAAATATTTCTATAAGATGCTTCAGAAAGTTTAAGGCCTGGTTTGCACATAACATTAAACCATGGTTTATTCAACTATGATTTATTCAACTGTGGCTTAGCCCATCTAGTTAACTTTGTTTTGTTTTCTGCTAAGAAATCAGGATTTGAAGCCGTAGTTTGTTGTTAGTTTATGAGCCTTTCTTTCTTTTAAATACAGTATAGCTTTTTGGGGACATGTGTGAAGGAATAACTTCTATAGGTGAAGACAAAGATCTATTCTCCTTTCTGTATTTTGCTTATGTTGTAAACTGTGACATTTATTGATGCTTCTGAATTATAATAAGGTGGTGGACTCTCCATCTTTGGAGGTTTTTAAGCAGAGGTTGGATATCTGCCTGTCATGGATGCTTTAGTTCAGGCATGGCCAAACTTGGCCCTCCAGATGTTTTGGGACTACAACTCCCATCCTCCATAGCTAACAGGACCAGTGGTCAGGGATGATGGGAATTGTAGTCCCAAAACATCTGGAGGGCCACGTTTGGTCATGCCTGCTTTAGCTGAAATTCCTGAACTTTGACTTGCAGCTCAGTAATGTTAACCAGCTGAACTTCCCTCTTCTGAAAGGCACAGAAGTTCCATCTGCTGTTGGATTTTCCACCTGAGCATTTGAAAAAATTAAGAACAAATCCCATAATGCTTGATCGGAGGAGAACGGTTACACGGCTCTCGTAGATTGTTCTTTGTCAAGCCGAGAAAGCTGCATTCAGGGGCTTTTACAGAGGTACCTTGGGTTACAGACGCTTCGGTTTACAAACTCCACTAACCAGGAAGTAGTTGCTCCAGGCTGAGGACTTTACCTCAGGATAAGAACGGAAATCGTGCACCAGCGGCATGGTGGCAGCGGGAGGCCCCATTAGCTAAAGTGGTACCTCAGGTTAAGAACCGTTTCAGGTTAAGAAGGGACCTCCGGAACAAATTAAGTTCTTAACCTGAGGTACCACTGTATATGCAGAAAGCTAAAGGCAAATATTGCATGAGGAAAGGAACCACATTAAAAAAGACAATGTGGCTGAAAGAAAAGTAATTAGCAGAAATATGCTGAACTTTCTATTATTTCCAAAGGCAGAATAATATGTGGCGTGTTTTTATTAAATGTGCAATTAGTATATCTGCCTAATTTATGCCTATAGACTCTCTTGTGGTGAACCAGATTGTCTCCCTCCCTCCCCCCCAATCCATTTTATATCCTGATTCATAAACTGTATTATTTCTTATTTATTTATTTACTAAATTTACTAAATGTCACAAAGGATAGGGAATGAAAGTTCACTGGGATGGGGGAATCTTTCGGCTGGTTGACGTAGTAAAATATTCAATGTTGTGCCAGCAGACATGACAGGATTCTCTGTCTCTGTCCCTCACAACCCCCAATCTTTTCAGGAGGCTCCCTGAACCCTCCACATTTTCCAAATGGGGGCACAAATTCACCAGGCAAGCATTACATGCTTTCACTTTGAAAGACATTCGGGGAGTGGGGAGTTTGCTGTCCCTATAGATTTCTAACCACTTGGAGCAACTTTTCCCTGTAAAAAAGGGGGGGGAGAGAAAAAGCTTTTAAAGTCCACCTGGTAAAGTACCTTTCAAGGTAAAAATATTTTACAAACCAAAACACCACATATTCAATGCAAAAACAGGTGGGGTGGTATTTTTAGTGGCCACATCTGAAGCTCACGTGGACTGCAATTGGACTGATCTGTCAATCTCTATGGGTCAGGGGTCAGCAAACTTTTTCAGCAGGAGGCCGGTCCACTGTCCCTCAGAGCTTGTGGGGGGCCGGACTATATTTTGGAGAGAGAAAATGAACGAATTCCTATGCCCCACAAATAGAGATGCATTTTAAATAAAAGCACACATTCTGCTCATGTAAAAACACCGAGGCCTGGTATATGCCATCCAATGCACACGCAATCTATGGTACATAGGTAGCACTATAAGAATGGGGAAGACTAGAATAATGGAGCACAAAAGCCACATAGCAAACCAAATTATCGAAGCTCCGCTCACATCACACTTTATAAACGCTAACCATAAATCCACAGACTTCAGGTGGTTTGTTATCTATAAACATACTCGTGAAGAACCAAACCTGGATATACTGCAAAATAAATTATTACAAAAAGAAACATTCTGGATACATAGGTTCGCATCCTTGACGCCTACAGGCCTAAACACTAATATTTATTTTAGTCCTTTCTTATAATTATCACAAACAATAGTATTTCTAATTTTTTTGATCTAGAACGCTTCCAATGTTTTCCCGTGTTTACAAACAATGATTGTTCCTTCCTTGTACTTCACAATAATAAGTATTATTCTCCTTTTATTGAAATTTTCTTCATTATAAGTCCTTTGGAACCAATATTAAGTAAGTTTGTTACAGTTAAAGTGTCTTTGGACACGCCTTGGGATAAAAAATGGTCCTAGCCCTTTAAGTAAAGGAGCTCTATTTAGTATATAAACCAGGAACGAGGAACACTCATTAGCAGTCTGAACAATGTTGATGTAACAGCTTTACTGGGGGAGCTTTTGCAGCTTTTCATTAAATTTTTTCAGGAGCAATGATACTCAGTAATTTAAAACTTTTAGGTTAGCTAACCTTCTGTTTAAGTAACGTTAACTTTATCTTGGGGAAATTATCCCCGACTCCTCATTTATGTTTATGTTTAATTCCTGATAGCTTTTCCTAGCTTCTATTTAGTTATTATGAACTTTTTTTTTAGCAATTTCCCTCTGAGGAAACAGACATTTTGTCCAGTGAAATGAGTAATAAGCCGGCATCTCGTCAGGGTTGACTTTAGTTCAGAGGTTATTTTGTAAATTTATCTTATTTAGTCTTTTGAGAGGTTTATACCCATTATATCCTTTGAGTGGTGTTTGGTTTAAGTTCAGTATTTTTCACTACAATTACATCTCGTTTCAGGGATTTGTCACGGCTGGGTTCTAATTTTTCTTATTATTATATTATATATTGTGTGGCGATGACCCCTCTTCCCATGAAATAAGACACACGACACAATGTATAGATTTTAATTGGGCGAAAAGGCCACAACTTTATTGGTTACGGATGTTGAGCGATATTGGCTTAGGCATTGGAACCTATCCACTAAATCTGACTGCAACCCGTGTGTTGCAGTCTGTGAGCGGTTAACCACCAGCAAGGTGCCCAGTGATGTACATCTACCGGAACCCCTTCTGTGGCTGCCGTGGGGGCGTGCCTTAGGCCCTGACCTCCGTAGGCTCAGGACAAGCTCCGCCCCCAAAACCAATATCGGAATATTTGACTACTCTCTGGGCAGATGATGACGTAATTATGCTAATTTCCAGTGCCTAACCGCCAAACCAAAGTTGTGACGAATTGCTATGAGGTAGGTGAAAAAACCCATCTTGGCTAGCCCAAGTGGGGAAAAGTCATACCAGGCCCCCTGGCCAACCAGGGCGACCAACCGAAGTCCACAGCAGCGTCCGCCTAGCCTAAAGGGTGGGCGGGCGGGTGATCTGAGCGGCTAAGGGGTGAGCGGGCAAAGAGGCCGAGTTCCCGCTTCCGCTCCGTTTAAAAGGGGTGAGACCCGCCCCGCAGCCGACCTTATTGGTCGGCTCGGGCGTGACGCAGGCGGGAACTCCCTACACGCGAAGGGGCTGGGCTCCCAGCCCCATCACGAGAGTGCAGATGGGTCCCGCCCACAACTCCACCTCTGTGGGATGCGGAAGTGGTTTTCCGTGACTGTCTTATTTGCCAGTCATGTAAAAACACCAGGCAGGTCCCACAAATACCCCAGAGATGCATTTTAAATAAAAGCACACATTCTACTCATGTAAAAACACGCTGATTCCAGGACTGTCCGCAGGCCGGATTGAGAAGGTGACTGGGCCGGATCCGCCCCCCGGGCTTTAGGTTGCCTACCCATGTTCTATGTTGTGCATGTAGACTCTGTGCTCAACATGCAATGGCCATCAGGATCTGATGCCTTCATTTTGCTTCGCACATGGATGCAGGCCATAGAAAGGCTAACATTTTGAACAGTAAATGTTTTGTTCCTCCTGCAAAGGAGGCCACCAGTATTTTCATGGTTTGTACTCAAGACAACATGCTCAGTGCCAATGCTCCAAGGAGACCTCTATAATAAAGATTAAATAGGCTGCGTAAGAAGAGGTGGATTTAAAATGTGGTACCTGAAATTCATGAATGTTACACCATCCATTATAAAGGGATATACCTTTTACATGTTGCATCCATAAACCTTGCAGTCATAGGAGCCTTAACCTCTTAAATGGAAATAAGCAATACGTTCAAGGCAATAACTTAGAGACACCAAGACAACTTAAACTGTATAAACATTTGGGACTCGGATATTTGTTCAGCACTCCGAATTATTGAAAAGGCTTTCTCCGTCCCATTTAATATTTCTTGGTGGTGCCTTTTGTAATGCATTACATTGTTCAATCAGTATTACAGGAATGCTGAAACGTTTACATTGGGCACAAAACCATCACATTTTCAAGCGACAGTCATGCAGGCAGGACACAACTAATACCAATATCATAACAGGCCGTTCGCTCACTTTGTAAATTGCTCTTGACATCCACAGCACACAATTAGCATATCTATAACCTGGAAAAATAATTGAATAATTCAAGTATAGGTTTAGGCTGCTTAATGAATATGGATGGTCATGTTTACATTTATTCACAGCAACTCCAGATAGATAGGAAAACTCACCTTTTCTTGGACTTCCAAATTCCTCAAGCAACTGAAAGAAAATGGGACTTCTTCCCCTCAAATTGCTTGAAGAAGCACATAGCCAGAATTGCAGTCCAGGTAAAAAGCAGAAGTTCTGAAGAACTGAAAGAACATCACAGAGAATTGTTGTCGTCTGGCTTCCCTCACTGGGCCTTCCCTTTGCCTCAAGTCTTCCGACTTGTATTTATTTAAAATATTGGTTGACCACTCTCCATTGCCACCAGAAAGCCCAGAGCATGATGCTCCACTTAAAATGAAACAATACCATAAAAACAGAGTTAAAGATACATTGTTGTTGTTTAGTCGTTTAGTCGTGTCCGACTCTTCGTGACCCCATGGACCATAGCACGCCAGGCACTCCTGTCTTGCACTGCCTCCCGCAGTTTGGTCAAACTCATGTTCGTAGCTTCGAGAACACTGTCCAACCATCTCGTCCTCTGTCGTCCTCTTCTCCTAGTGCCCTCCATCTTTCCCAACATCAAGGTCTTTTCCAAGGATTCTTCTCTTCTCATGAGGTGGCCAAAGTATTGGAGCCTCAGCTTCACGATCTGTCCTTCCAGTGAGCACTCAGGGCTGATTTCCTTCAGAATTGATAGGTTTGATCTTCTTGCAGTCCATGGGACTCTCAAGAGTCTCCTCCAGCACCATAATTCAAAAGCATCAATTCTTCGGCGATCAGCCTTCTTGATGGTCCAGCTCTCACTTCCATACATCACTACTGGGAAAACCATAGCTTTAACTATACGGACCTTTGTCGGCAAGGTGATGTCTCTGCTTTTTAAGATGCTGTCTAGGTTTGTCATTGCTTTTCTCCCAAGAAGCAGGCGTCTTTTAATTTCGTGACTGCTGTCACCATCTGCAGTGATCAAGGAGCCCAAGAAAGTAAAATCTCTCACTGCCTCCATTTCTTCCCCTTCTATTTGCCAGGAGGTGATGGGACCAGTGGCCATGATCTTGGTTTTTTTGATGTTGAGCTTCAGACCATATTTTGCGCTCTCCTCTTTCACCCTCATTAAAAGGTTCTTTAATTCCTCCTCACTTTCTGCCATCAAGGTTGTGTCATCTGCATATCTGAGGTTGTTGATATTTCTTCCGGCAATCTTAATTCCGGCTTGGGATTCATCTAGTCCAGCCTTTCGCATGATGAATTCTGCATATAAGTTAAATAAGCAGGGAGACAGTATACAACCTTGTCGTACTCCTTTCCCAATTTTGAACCAATCAGTTGTTCCATATCCAGTTCTAACTGTAGCTTCTTGTCCCACATAGAGATTTCTCAGGAGACAGATGAGGTGATCAGGCACTCCCATTTCTTTAAGAACTTGCCATAGTTTGCTGTGGTTGACACAGTCAAAGGCTTTTGCATAGTCAATGAAGCAGAAGTAGACGTTTTTCTGGAACTCTCTAGCTTTCTCCATAATCCAGCGCATGTTTGCTATTTGGTCTCTGGTTCCTCTGCCCCTTCGAAACATACCAACCCGTTTAAATTTTAGCACAATGGTGTGGGACCTGTGGCCTCGCATATGCCAATAGGCATAGAAGCATTAATAAAAGTTATGTATGGTTTCTAGGAAAGAAAGACTGGGTTGGAGGCTACATTATACCACTGTGTTATAAATTGTACAATATTTGCCATCAAGTCACAAAAGAGGCTGTGCATTTGAGCTATGAGGAACAGAAGTAATTAGATAATAATATTGTGGTTATGATTTGATAGATAGAAGATCGTGTGCAGCAAAAGGGGACAAACAACAACTCCATGGGGGGAAAAGGGGGTCGGATGTCAACAAAAATAAGAGAAAATGTGAGTTTCGACTGCATACGTTAAAAATGTTGAAACTTAATCAAATATAATGGAAATAGGGTTGTAATGTGTAAGGCCCAGAATGACACAAACAAGGTTTTTCTCTTCTCTTTGGCACTCAGTATTCCCCTCACAATACTAGTCACTGAGCAGGAAACAATACCCTCTGTTGTTTGCGGAGATTCACATGGTGTTTTTGTTATCAGACATTCATATTTACAGTACTGCTCTTTGGGCCAAACTGTTTCTTTTTCCAGGCCGATGGTTCCTGAGTCTTGCCTGTCTCTGTCATTGCCATGCTGTCATGCCGTGGTTTCGAAAATGGGGACAACAACAAGGCGATGTCTCAGAGATGTTTGTGAGATGCTGACGATGACAAGTGAATATTAATTGGGTGGTGAAGCATGGCTCCGTAATTGCTCTGTGTGGACGGCGGAGACGGTTCTTTTAATTGGCTGGGAAACACAAAGCCATGCGGAGACTCTGTGTCCCAACTCGTTTGCAATCACGTTCTCACCCAGATCCCCTCCTGAGCGTTCACTACGAGATTTGGGTTTGCTGAAATAAAGTGGGTTGTTTGCGCTTTGAGGTGCTCTCCAAATCAAGATGATGTCAAATTGCACATAATTATGATAAATGACAGCTCTGGGTCACATTGATTATGATACATGAAGGATCTTGATCACATTGACCCAGCACTAACATTTCTTTTTTTTGCCAACACACAATATGCGCTTGGGCTTCTGCCACATCACTTCTCATCTTGGCCAAGGTGCTCTGTTGGGTTTTTTTCCCTACAATGTGCTGCCCACAACTACAGAAGTTCTTTTAAAATCTGTGATGTGATAAGTGTTCATGAAGAGCTAGAATATTATACCGGCTTGCATCCCTGTGCTCTCTTATGTTCCTATGTTCTTGCAGGGTTTTTGTTTATTTTTAAAGTTTTCAAGTATCTCATAAGCTGATTTTCATTGCTGGCTTCCACCATGTTTTATCAATGTAATTGGCTTATATTTTATTCTCAATTGCCTTGGGAATTGTTTTGCTGATGGAAGGTATTGGCGATGGAGATAGACAGACTTCTTACCATCAAACTGTACAGTGGTACCTCGAGTTACAAATGCCTCAGGTTACAAACGCTTCAGGTTACAAACTCCACTAACCTGGTAGAGTTACCCTGAGTTGAGAACTTTGCCCCAGGATGAGAACGGAAATCGTGTGCCGGTGGTCCAGCGGCAGCAAGAGGCCCCATTAGCGAAAGCACGCCTCTAGTTAAAAACAGCAGCCCGAAACAGATTAAGTCTGCAACTAGAGGTACCACTGTGTATGTTCAATTTACTGAATTGCAAATAACACTTCTATGTGTCATGCTGCTCTTGGGCTATTGTAGTTCTGAGTATGCTGTGGTTTTTTAGTAAGAAACCGCTACTTAGTTTTGTTAAATTTGTATATCACCCTACACTTGTAGATCTCAAAGCTGTCCACAACATAAAATTACAATATATTTAAAAAATGCAAAATACCTAATCATCATCAGCATCATCATTGTATCGTGGGTTTGTTTGCAATGGAAATCAGGATCACATTTTTTCATGCCGGAATATTTTTTATACATCCTGCCCACCTATATGACAATCCATCACAATAATTTTAACAAACCTCGCTCTAAGTTTGGCAGCTGTTCTGGTGAACGCAGCAACTTTTTGAGTAATTGCCTTATCCTTTCCTTTAAGGAAGGAAACTCAGACCTTTCAGTTTATTGACCAACAGGGCACTTCAGCTAAAATGATGGGCAATCACTCATTTTTGACATTTATGTATAAAGGGCAAGTAAGAGACAGTGAACCGAATCCTTTGGTGCTGCTTCTCTGTATGAGCACACCCTGATTTCAAGACCTCTGGTGTTTAAACATCTTTTCAAAATCATTGGTTCCATCCTCTGGAGTTTTGGGGCTAAGGAACTTTCCTGTAACTTAGCTAACGATAAACAATCAACTATTTTAAACAACCATTCATACCGATTTTAATGCAAGTTGCTTTTACTGGATTAATCAATGTTATAGGGATTTTATCAGATTTCATATTTGACCCAATTACTTTTAGTTTAAAATTTCGATTTTATAGAAAATGAAATAATAGTTACTACCTATCAATTACGGCACAGCTACGGGTTAGGTTAAACCACAGAGCCTAGGGCTTGCCGATCAGAAGGTCAGCGGTTTGAATCCCTGCAACGGGGTGAGCTCCCGTTGCTCGGTCCCAGCTCCTGCCAACCTAGCAGTTCGAAAGCACGTCGAAGTGCAAGTAGATAAATAGGTACCGCTCCGGCGGGAAGGTAAATGGCGTTTCCGTGTGCTGCTCTGGTTTTGCCAGGAGCGGCTTAGTCATGCTGGCCACATGACCCGGAAGCTGTACGCTGGCTCCCTTGGCCAGTAAAGCGAGATGAGCGTCGCTACCCCAGAGTCGTCAGTGACTGGACCCTTTATCTTTACTGGTGAACTACATAGCATTTTTTAAAAAATGCCACAGATACCTGGTATTATGTTGTGAGTTTTATCAACTACATAATTTGGCTGGTATGCCAACTGCAGCCATTCCTGGACTGAGAAAGCTTTACGATAGCAGATTTGGCATTGATAACTTCACAACTGAGCTGGTTTGGGAACCCAACCCATAGTTAGTATAGAATGCTACAAAAATGATTGCTGACAGGAGTGAGACCCTCTGCACAAAGATCTGCATTGGCTACTGATCTCTCACCAGACCAAATCTGAGGTTTTACTATTACCGGTAGTATATAAAGCTCTCAACAGCTTGGGACCAGTTTATTTGAAGGATCACTTTAGCTCATATGTTCCCACTTGACCACTTCAATTTGCAGACCAGGCACTTTTACGAGTGCCACATAATGTTTTTTTCTGAACATGAAAGAAATCAATGTTTGGGTGTGGCAGCACCTAATCGCTGGAAGTCTCCACCTTTTACTACCTTTGTTGAACTGTTGCTAAAGTCTCCTAAACCTTTGTTTGTCTGTTTAGGCAACCCTAGTTAGTCATGTAATTTTATTATCTACATTTGTTTTTAAAACTGGCTATATTTATCTATGTATTGGTCATTTTATTATGTCTACAGTTTTAAAGTCTTCGATGATGGGGACAGCTCCGTGCATACATTTCTTTGCAGGCACATAGCAGCACACCCCCATTGACATGAATGAGTAAGCAGGGGCAGTGTAGTGAAATGGTTAGAGCAGGGGTTGGGAATCCTTTGCCAGAACCAAAAGTGGGCAGATTACCTCCGTAGAGTACACTGCTTGATACACAGGCTGGATCTGGGCACATTTTTAAAAAAGAAAAAGAAAAAGAAAACCATTTTCAGGAAAACACATTGTAAAGTTCATAATGGGAAATCACATTGCCTAAGGCTCGAATTCTACAGCACCATTTGGGGTCACAGAATTATAATGCATTTAAAGCACTTTATTTTTTTTACTAATGTAGCTGAGTCCACACACTTTGCCCTTCGTCTGGGAACTCAAGGAGGATGCAAAGTGAGGCTGGAGGACCAGGAGGACCAGACAGAGAAACCTGGATGGGGCTTGTTTGTCCCTATCCCTGGGTCAAAGTGTCAAATGAGGACTGGAGAGGCCCAGGTTCAAATCCTGTCAGCCATGAAGCTAACAGGCCGACTTTGAGCCATTCAGACACAGAGATACTCTCTCAGCCTTACCCTAGCCTATTTCACAGGAGTATTCTGAGCAGAAATAAACAAATAAACAAATTACACTTTCGCAATTGGTGGGGTTTTTTTGTGTGTGTGTGCAATTGTGTACCTTTCCGTTTCTGTACAGCATAGTTATCATCAACAACTATTGCACTAGCCAAAGGCCATGGCATCATGCATAGTTATCCTTTACTATCCTCCCTGCCTTCCCTCCCCAGTTTAAATAACCTAAATCTACATACTGTATTTTGCTGCAAGAGAGAGCAGAGGGTCAAAACAAAAACCCACAATAAATTGCTGCTAACTGCCAGCCCTTAACAAACACCATACTGTCTCCCTCCAGTATCAATGGCTGTGCTACAAGAACTGAATGAAAAGACTGAGGAGGGAAAGCTGCTTGCTAGAGCAACACTGTGCCAGCGATCTTTGTATGCTTTTGATTTGCAAAGAATGACACGTTTGTGTTGCAACTGAACATGAATGCCTTAAAAGTAGATGCAAGCTTATGTCGGAGGAGATCTGCAGCATGGTTATGGGTGGGTGGATGGACACCTGCTTTGGATTTTGTGAAGTGTGCTTAATGAAGTCTATTAGCATAACCTCAAAAGTACTTGCCGTGTGCAAGTGCTGGCTTGATACCATAGGCCTCTCATTGGCTGCTATGCACACTTGCAGAATGGAGCCTCCAGCACCGGAGACAATCTAGGGCTGGATCTACATTGATTTTGTAGAACATTATGTTTAATACCATTTAAAACGATTAATGTGGTTTCCCATTGCTGGTGGCCCAGTGCTCTGCAGCGCCCTCTGGTGTCACATTCTAATAACACATTTTTAACGTGATGAACAACAAGTGTAGATCCGCCCTATCTCAGATCACCGGGGGTTAAAAACAAAAAGAGGAGGAGAGGTTCCTTCCATATGCCTTTCCCAACTTTGTTCTCTCCAGCACACGCTGACTCTGGCTGATAGGAGTTGTAATCAAAAACATCTGGAAGGTACCAGGTTCAAGAAGCTGAATTAGATGGCTCCCATCTCATGTCTGATTGAGCTTGAATCGGGTTAATGTGTTGTATGGATTCCTATTAATTATTATTATTTAATTGGTAAATTCATTTTGTTTTATTTATTCAACAAATTTGTATGCCACTTGATTTTAGGAAATGAATGAAAATGCAGTAAAGATCTTTGCACGTAAAGGATGGCAGAGATTATGCTATACTTGATGTTGTGTATATTTGAAAGAACCATTCAACACACATTCAAAATCCATGGCTTCCCCCAAAGAAACATGAGAACTGTAGTTTAAGTTGGGGGAAGTCATATACCTTAAACGAGCGATGAACATGCTATAAATATATGGTGCGTATCTGTGCTATGTTAATTTTTGAGAATGAAAATTGAACTTAACCATGCAAGCAACATAAACAATAATGACATTTCTCAACAAGAGATCATTACTGTATTTCCTTTATGATTCTGCTGTCACCAGCAACTACTGAAATGAATGGGCACAGCCCTCATTTTGCATACATTTATGCTCTAATTGAATTGTTGCAGGTTGTACTTTAGCATCCATTGGATTTCCCCTTTATACCAGTGTGTACATATACCTGCCAACTTAGGCTAATACTTGATATATCGGATGAAAGGGACGCTAGTCTACAAAAGCTTATGGCACAATAAATGCATTAGTCTTTAAGGTGCCTTAGACTCTAGGTTGTTTTTTGCTGCAGCAAACTAGCAAGGTTACACCTGTAGAAGTTATGGATTGTATCTATTGAATGTGAAGTTACTCTATTTATGTCAGGACTTACACTTACACAATGAAAACTACCTTTCCCTCTCTACTCCTTGCTTCCCACCCCCAGCCCCCAATCCCTTCTGGAGGTTGGTGGAACCCCGAAATGGATTGGAAGAAACAAGGGAGAATGAGACATCATTGAGGAAATGGCATGTCTTTGTAAGACACAACCCTGTATTTCCTTCTAACATTTCTTTGCCAAATGCCATGTGTTAAATAAGACGGGGGGATTCCTTCCTTTTGCTTACTGATTCAGAAGTAGGAATGCATGTCTCAAAATATGCAGGAACATTTAAAAACATGCATATCAAAACTGATTTCAATAATTGTAAAGGTAAAGGGACCCCTGACCATTAGGTCCAGTCGTGACCGACTCTGGGGTTGCAGCGCTCATCTTGCGTTATTGGCTGAGGGAGCCGGCATACAGCTTCCAGGTCATGTGGCCAGCATGACAAAGCCGCTTCTGGCCAACCAGAGCAGCGCATGAAAATGCCGTTTACCTTCCCACCACAGCAATACCTATTTATCTACTTGCACTGGCGTGCTTTCGAGGAGCTGGGACTGAGCAACGGGAGCTCACCCCGTCATGGGGATTCGAACCACCAACCTTCTGATCAGCAAGCCCTAGGCTCTGTGGTTTAGACCACAGCACCACCCGCAATCCTAGCTGTAATTGTAGATGGCCACAAATAACCTTTGAAATGTGTGTGCATGCAGCAGGAAGAAAACACTTCCCCGGCGCATCCAGGCACAATCAGAGCTGCAGAACATGAAATCGGTGACACAAAGAATAAAATGGTTGGACGGTGAAGCCAAGACATTTGCACTTGGAAAATGTTGCTCTACTTGCTAAGCACCAACAAAGCAATTGTGTGAGTCAACCTCATCAAGAATGAACCCAAATATAATGCAAGCCAATCAAGGCCTTAACTGACTTTTACTGTCACAGTTGGGGGCATGACAAACAAGCAAAGGCCGGCCCTCTGCTGCTAAACACATTTATTTGGAAGTGAGTCCCATTTATTATCCAGCACCAATGCATAGGACAGCAGCCTGTCAGAACAACATCCAGTGGCTGTACAAGGGTCATAAATTCAGCTCTGAGGTTTGCCCAGGCCACTGCTGCTTTCACCACAATGTTTCTATAATGCTACCGATACTTTGGAAGCCAGGGATATAAGCACAATGCTTTGTTGGAGTTTTATAGACCAAGATGTTGTTTTATGAGATGCCTCCTGGCCAGCACTCTTTACAAATCTATAAAAGAGTGTCAGCAAACACTCCCAAGCCAGGAAATAACTAGTGGGCCTGAATGTGGAGGCATTTCCCCAACAGCTTGAAAAGGCACAGCAGAAGGGCCAATCCTAATGTAAAACACTGCATGAAATCAACGAGTCACCAGTAAGGCACAGCTAAACTGTGCGACGATGAAAGTGAGGGGGGGGGAGAAGAAGAGGAGGAGGAGTTTGGATTTGATATCCCGCTTTATCACTACCCGAAGGAATCTCAAAGTGGCTAACATTCTCCTTTCCCTTCCTCCCCCACAACAAACACTCTGTGAGGTGAGTGGGGCTGAGAGACTTCAGAGAAGTGTGACTAGCCCAAGGTCACCCAGCAGCTGCATGTGGAGGAGCGGAGATGCCAACCCAGTTCCCCAGATTATGAGTCTACCGCTCTTAACCACTACACCACACACTGGGTTTCTTGGAGAGGCTGTGATCCAAATCTTGCTCCATAGGGTTTTTTATGCAAGAAAAAAGCTCATCACTTCTTAAGCCCTTTGTAGACTGCATCTAGGGATGTCATAGAAATCTCACAAAAACAGAAAAATAAGCAGAATTTGCTGCAGCATGTGTGAATGGCAATCAGTGAAACACATAGCACAGCTTTACCTTGGATCCTGAACGCCTTGGTACTCAGATGTTTTGGCTCCGGTTTGTGAATGTTCTATGGAACCCAAATGCCCGATGGGGCTTCTGCGGCTTCCGATTGGCTGCAGGAGCTTCCTGCAGCCAATCGGAAGCCACGGTGTGGTTTCCGAACGTTTTGGAAGTCGAACAGACTTCCGGAACTGATTCCATTTGACTTCCAAGGTACAACTGCATTTGTTCACACAGCTGTTCTTCTAAGTCCACAAATTGATACATGACTTTCTTTGCATTGTTTCCATCTCTCCTTTATAATGAAATGAATGTAAGTTACATAAGTTACACAAATAGTTACATAACGTACATTAAATAGGGGACTGGGAGACGAATACCATAGTATTTGGCACAGTGGAATGGAAACAGTGCTGATTGTGATGAATTCTTACTTGTGTTGAACTCCTACTGACACCAGCGGGATTTTGAGGCACAGAGACCTTGCAGTGTCAAATCCCAAGTCACCGTTGTGGCAATTTGTTACCATGCAGGTTGTCAAGTTGTATTCTCCATGGGAAATGATAATGACTTCATATACCAGTCCTGCTTGTACAGACCTCACCCTATTGCAAGAGTCCAGTTTCCACATGCATTAAAGATGGGACAGTCTACCTTGAACATGATTTCATTATTTGGAGAAGCTGGCTTCAATGGAAAGTGAAAGAGGATGGGATCTAAAGAGAAAGTGGGGGGGGGGAGATTTGTTTCCATGGATGCAGTTAAATCTTTTTGCTAATACTGGCTATTCAGCTAGCAGAATATTTTCTTACTCATAAAATCTCTATTTTATTTGTGTTATGCTCTTTCCTTAGCTATACACACACACACACACACACACACACACACACACACACACACAGTGAAAACACCTGTCTAGAGCAGGCACCCCCAAACTTCGGCCCTCCAGATGTTTTGGCCTACAATTCCCATCATCCCTGAACACTGGTCCTGTTATCTAGGGATCATGGGAGTTGTAGGCCAAAACATCTGGAGGGCCGCAGTTTGGGGGTGCCTGGTCTAGAGCATACACATAACACAAAAGAACCTGCCTGGATATGAAGATCTTCCTCTGAAGTTCTCCATTGTGATTCTCTGAAGTACGGTTGCCAGTTTGCTAAAACAGGGCCTTTTTCAGTGGTGGCACTGACCTATATTTGGCAGCAGGTAGAGACAGCGGGTGGCACTATGGGTTAAACCACAGAGCCTAGGGCTTGCCAATCAGAAGGTTGGTGGTTCGAAGGTTGGTGGCTCTCGTTGCTCGGTCCCAGCTCCTGCCAACCTAGCAGTTTGAAAGCACGTCAAATTGCAAGTAGATAAATAGGTACCACTACAGCGGGAAGGTAAACAGTGTTTCTGTGCGCTGCTCTGGTTCGCCAGAAGTGGCTTTGTCATGCTGGCCACATGACCTGGAAGCTGTACACCGGCTCCCTCGCTAATAACGCGAGATGAGCGCCGGAACCCCAGAGTCGGTCACAACTGGACCTAATGGTCAGGGGTCCCTTTATCTTTACCTTTAAAGACCCTTTAATTGATCCAGGCCTTTACATTTTCCATCATCCATTCAGGGATGTGCTCAGACACCTGAAGTAAAGCCTGAATAAACCCCATGGCCCTGTAATCTTTGAAATGGGAGGAGGTGGGTTGCTGATTCAGAGACTTCCTGCATTGAAAGGAATGTAGCAAATTTCAGATTACTAATTCTCTGACTAGAAGGAAAGTGGAGGCGGGAGTGTGGAAGCCCAAATTTCAACCAGTTTGAAATTTCTCCCTTGAAAGTAATGAGCGAACAAAGGCCAGTTTCATTTTCCTGAATTTACTTAATCTGTTTCTGAGTGATTGCTTTTCAGAAACGGTGTCTTTGCAACTTTCCCAAGACTAACCCAAATGTTTGTGAAGCCAAAAGCTAGCAAAGAATGAAATCATTTCAGAAAGAGACTAAAAGATCCTCTGCAAAGCTTTAAGCATCAAATTATTATTTGCAATTTGCATAGATCTTCAATGCATGGCTGTTTTCAACCCTTTCTGCTCATGCTTATCACTTTATGATAAGCATTTTGTGAGTTATTGGCAGAATAAAATGGCTTTCATTGGCAGAACATCTGCATTTTTTGCCTACACACAGGAATGAAGCTTTAGAAACTCAGAGGCATTTCTCATTGATAAAGGAGATTCTTTGAAGCATGAAGGTACAGTTTTGTGAAGAAAGCCAAGCTCAATGTTTTGTTTGTCGAGTAGAAAAAAAAAACAGAAAAAGAAAGACAGTATGAAAAATTTAAATGGTTTTGGAATTATAGCAACATTATTAATCAATGATTGCCTAAGAATATGAGATCTTCCCTTTGGGGAAGGGTAAATGCTCTCAAAATGTTGTATTAGTCTTAGTTTTAAATCTAATGACACCTTAGGTATTGAAGCAAATACATTACCCACTGTCTGGGTAATAATGAAAGTTCCAATTCTTTATTCCAATCATCTCTTACAGTCTGCATATTGAACCTGTGTATTGTTAATTGATATCTATAAAAAGTAATTGCTGGCTTTTTATTTTTAAATGAGTTGTCCAATTGCTCCAATATCTCAGGTATCTCGGAAACTGAAAGGGCAGACAGCCCAAACACACTTGTTAGGAGATGTTGTAATTGAAGATATTGCCATTGGGCTGCATCTGATATTTTTGCCTTAAAATAGCAAAAGTATAAATTTCATCTTCCCCATCTATCAGTTGGTCCAATATCAATACACATGCTTCCACCCAATTTTTCCACATCACCATCTTTTTTTTGCAATTCTTAATGTGGGGTTTCCCCACAGAGTAAGTTTAGCATGTGAGAATGGATCAGATTTGTTTTTATTAGCCAATATATTCCATATTGTTTTAAGTGATTTAATTATTTCAAGAGTCCCTGAGATTTCGAATATTTCGATCCTATTATTGTCCAACCAACCAAAGGTGCTATGTACATATATTCTAGGGTTGCCCATATCAGAAAATTAGGGCCAACAATGGGATTCCAATATTTAGTACTTGGCAGTAGGTAAGCATAGTGATATAATTCCAAATTTGGGATTCCGAAACTGCCTTCTATGTGCAGAAAGAGTTAAACTTTTCAGCGGAGAATATTTTATTGAACTATATACCTACTGTATGGAAATTATCAACGGGACAACGGAAATGGATTTTCCGTGCTCTAATGGTGGCCAAGAGATTGATATTGAGGAATTGGAAAAATATAGATATGACATGATAACCTTCATTCAATGGAGAATGGTATGACATCACTGGCAAATTATGAATGGACTGCTTACAGGCACAGACTCTGTATGAATAAATACAATAACATTTGGGATGAGTTTGTACAAAATGTAGCAGGCTATTAACAATTACCTAAGCACAAGAACATGGGACGCGGGTGGCACTGTGGGTTAAACCACTGAGCCTACGGCTTGCCGATCAGAAGGTTGGTGGTTCCAATCCCCATGACGGGGTGAGCTCCCGTTGCTCGGTCCCAGCTCCTGCCAACCTAGCAGTTCGAAAGCACGTCAAAGTGCAAGTAGATAAATAGGTACTGCTCCGGCAGGAAGGTAAACGGCATTTCCATGCGCTGCTCTGGTTCGCCAGAAGCGGCTTTGTCATGCTGGCCACATGACCTGGAAGCTGTACGCCGGCTCCCTTGGCCAATAATGTGAGATGAGCACTGCAACCCCAGAGTCGGTCATGACTGGACCTAATGGTCAGGGGTCCCTTTACCTTTAAGCACAAGAACAGTCCTCAAGTTACTGAAGCTTTAGGTTACGTATTTTTGGGTTGCAGACCTCAGGAAACCCAGAAGTACCAGAATGGGTTACTTCCAGAAGTGCTAAATCACGCTTCACGCATGTGGAGAAGCACCAAATCGCACCGGCGCCGGCACTTCAGGATGTGAATGCTGCGGGTTGTGGACGTGCCTCCATCACAGATTACGTCCGCAACCCTAGGTTCCACTGTACAAGAATACAAGAATGTATGGGAATATCGTATATTGCTTCTTCTTATTTGCATATTTTCATTTTATATGTATCTTTGTTGTTGTTGTTTTTCTCCCTCTCACTTTTCCTTCTTTATTTCTGTATCACTTTACTTCTTTTAACTGAGATCACCTTCATAAAATATAAATATTAAATAAGAATACAAGATCTCTATATCTAAGATTCACTCCCTGTAATACCAACTGTCCTTAGGAGATGTATTCTGCATGCGGATCTGTAGAACTGTCAATGCAATATGTTGATTCTTTTATTCATGGTTTTCTTTGTGTGTTTGCTATATAAGAGCAACAGAAGATCTTTATTTCTTTATTTAAGAAGTAGAATGTCTTTCTGAATATCACATTATCAGTAGTGTGGGAGGAAAATGCCCTTGCACAATTCTGAGTTGAGCTCAGAAAGGGTTTGTTTTTCTGAACCACATTTGAAAATTCGGGCCCTGTTGTACTCCTAATGACTCCTGTTGTACTCCTAATGCAATTGCCCCCTGCTTCTTTGCGAGCCTCAAACCATCTCCGTAAACCCTTTTAGCCCACCCCGAACCTTCCTTACCTTCTCACTTTCCTGGAAATAGAAGTGATGAGGATGATCCCCCTTCAAGAGGTCTCCATTTATCATTTCCTTCCTGGCACCTTGAATGCTGCACTGGTGGATTCCCACCAGGAACCCTGGGATATCTGATTTTTCAGGTAGGGCTTGTCATGAAGTAGTCCTCTCTAGAGCTTTAATCCATCTCCTCAATGGTTGGTCCAGAAGATGCTCCTCCGGGGGGGGGGTGTTCCACCACCAGCGAAGCCACCAGGCATGCCTCCGGGCATCCCACCAGACTTAAAAACAACCCCCAAAACAGCTTTGGCAAAATAGCTTTGGCCAGTCCTGTCAAGGAGGGGGTCGCTTTCCTGAGTCTTCCCCCCAAGCTACTAATCAATCACACACAGGCACCAAACAGCTTATCAAGCTTTATCGGCTTCTTCTCTGGCACCAGCTACAAAACATCAAACAGCAAGTCTAATACACGGTAGGTTAACTCGAAGATTTATAGGGGCTGGAGAATGCTAGCAACCAGCCAGCTTCATCACATGCTCCCACTTTGGGGACTAATTGTGACCACCTGCATGAGGGGCCCCACCCAGCGATACTTGATGACAGGATCACTACTTTAAGTCTGGAATGGATTGATCCATTTTGCATTACTTTCTGTGGGAAAGCACACCTTGGTTTTGGAACGCTTTAATTTTGGAACGGACTTCTGGAATGGATTAAGTTTGAGAACCAAGGTACCACTGTAATATTAAAGATGCCTATTTTCATCAGAGAAATGTTGGAGGGTATGGACTGCTTGTCTAATGAAATGCTTACAATCATTATTTTGGCACAGATTTATGACCAGAAATTTCATAGCTTTGAGGGTCGCATCCACACCAGCCTCATCCTTTGCCTTTACTCTCGGTGGACTCCATTTATGTTCAATGGGACTAAGTATACAGATAGGGTCACAGCCTTAGTCATTGCCATAGCTGCCAAGTTATCCCTTTTTTTAAGGGAAATTCCCTTATGCTGAATAGGCTTCCTCGCGAGAAAAGGGAAAACTTGGCAGCTATGGTCATTGCTAAGTGAGCTGAACTGTATCCATTTTGTATAAATCCAGCCAAATGGACAGAATGACAGTAGCTGTGAAAAACAAGAGAGCACATTTGGAGAGGAAAAGCCCTGTAGTGCCTGGAATCACAAGAACCCATTTTTCATGGTTAATGCACAGTTCATCATCTTCTTCTCTACACAAGCAATGAAGTTTCCAGAAGCAGGAGAAATAAACAAACTTTATACCCAGAGATCCCTGACACTGTTATATTAACAAGTGCTCTTTGGGATGTGCTTTCTTGGAATTATTCTTTTTTATTGTTCTAAATAAGCGCAGCTGGAATCAATACAGTATCTCAAGCACTTTTAAAGCAGGACCGTATTGATGTCATTCTATTAAAATTTGCCAACTTGGCCTCTTCCAGCTGAAGCATAAGCCTTAATGGCTTAAAGCTGATGCTAAGAGTTCTAATTTATAATTGACTGATAGCTTTTGAAACCTGGTTTTTAAAATTTAAAAGCAGGCAAACAACACTCTGTTCTGTAAGGGCCAGAATTGTGTATAGTATACGTATATTTTAAAGGCTTGAGCCACAGCACATAACTTGCATTATGAGATGCTCAGAGATACTTGTTCCCCCCCCGTCTCACACATAATCTACTCTGGAAAGAGTCACTTGGCTTCTACTTTCTCCCCCACATGATATTTCCTACCTTAACTCTATCTTCCAGGTGTTCAATTCAATTTCACAATGACCGACTAACCTTGGCATTTTCCACCAGAATAGCCTTTGCACATTGGGCAACACAGGGCAGCCATTGCTTAAAGTTCCACTCTTTGAGTTTACCATCTTTGTGGGCACTGCCATTACTTTCAGATGGGATTCGACCACAGGCTGACAAATTCAGCTTGCACGGTTATAGCTAAATGGGAGGCCTTGCCTGACGTACCTGCTTCTTGAAAAGACTGGACTTCTTGTGATAAGAAAAGTGAGGTGGGAGATGCAGTAGAAAGGGTGAGATAACACTTGCTTTGACACAATGTTAACCACTATCAAGGTGCTGTCAGTGCCTCCCGGCTGGTTATCTGGGAAAGTATAAAAGACAAGGAAAAGTTTCTTACAGTCCTTTTGTATTTCAGTCTTTACAGAGAGAGGCTATAGAACCTAGCCTCTTGGATAATGGCGTTGTCCCGAGTGAATCTCCACCTCCCATCTCTCCCGCTTCCTCATTCGTCATTCTCATCGTCTCCTCTATGGGTGCTGCTACGTGTCCTCTGCCTTTGAGCTCTTTGCTCCCCTACTTTTAAGGCTCGCCGGGTTCTGGGAGATGGAGGATCTGGAATGCTAATGACAACGTGTTAGTCGGGTGTTGTTCCGGCTCTCCCATGATTTCCCAGCTTCCCCCCCTCATATGCCTCTGAACTGCTACCTCCCTCTGTTGTAAATCTATACTGTCTTCCTTCTCCCTGGGGTCAGGATGGGGAGGTGGTCTCCTCTGCCCAGTCCCTGTCAACCGCAGACAGATCAGAATGAACGGCCAATAAACAGACTGTCCAGAAATGCTTTGTTCCTCGCTTCTGCCCCTCACAAATGCCCTTAGTGCTTGCAACAGGCCAGGTCTCTGTGATGGAGAATATGTGAATGATACTGTGGTGTGCTGAGTGAGTATTTGTCTGGCCTCTGTGAAGGCAGATACTACTCATGAGGCTTCAGTCTGGGAGAAGGGGCCTTTACCTCATCTGAGGCCATTGACTGTAGCTGTGGTTGGATGATACTGTGGTGTCCTGGATGAAAGACATCCTAGGTGACCATTGTGAAGTCATCACTAACAATCTCCTTCGCCCTGAGGCTTCCTGATCTCTGGGATCACATCTTGGCCCATTCTAGGGGAGGCCTTCAATATACCTGGCATTCTATACCATGATATCACCACGGGGTGGTCCCAGTACTGGACCATTTCCAGCTGGCCCAGCATGGAGGAACCTGGGAGCCATGGATGGTACATTTCCTGGCAGGCCAATTCTCGTGTTACTTTTCGTACATGGAGTTTTTGCATCCAATGTATTATAAAGTAATATAAGAATGAACCTGCAACAGAACAACATGCCCCAATCCACAGACTGCAACCATTTCTATCCTATCAGAATCAGCATCCCCAAACAGTTCCCATCCGTGCCTATCAGGACCAAAAACATAGACTTAACCAGCTATTCTTATTTATACATTTTCTCATGTGGTGTTGTGACTCCCCGTGGACAAAAAAACAACTTGAGACTTAGCAACCCTCAGTTTTCTTAATATTCTACCTGTGTTCATCTAGTACAGGGGTCAGCAAACTTTTTCAGCAGGGGGCCAGTTCACTGTCCCTCAGAACTTGTGGGGGGGCGGACTATATTTTAAAGAAGAAGAAATGAATGAATTACTATAGGTAAAGGTAAAGGGACCCCTGACCATTAGGTCCAGTCGTGACCGACTCTGGGGTTGCGGCGCACATCTCGCGTAATTGGCCAAGGGAGTTGGCGTACAGCTTCCAGGTCATGTGGCCAGCATGACTAAGCTGCTTCTGGCGATCCAGAGCAGCACACCTTCTCGCTGTAGTGGTACCTATTTATCTACTTGCACTTTGACATGCTTTCGAACTGCTAGGTTGCCCCACAAATAACCCAGAGATGCATTTTAAATTAAAGCACACATTCTACTCATGTAAAAACATTCTGGTTCCTGGATTTAAAAGGTGATTGGGCCAGATCCGGCCCCCAGGCCTTAGTTTGCCTTCCCATGATCTGGTAAATCTATTATCAAATGATGGGGAGGGTTGTCTTTATTTTTATCGTGCTTGTATGCTTTTTGAAATGTATTTCCAGTCCCCTAAACTCTTGAGATAAGGTTAGACCTCTCCTTTTTCTAGAACTACCCACTCTGGAGTTGAGTGTTTATCTCAGGCAAGTGTTGTTTTGTGGAAGTTGTGACCTGCAGGGCATTCATTTTGTTTTTCTCATCAGCCACTTCTTATCACCCAGTACATTTTGTAAGTAAGGACTTCACTCCAGCACAAAATATTATCTGCACCTAACCAGGCCTTATGATTTTGTGATTACTTATTGTACCTTTGAGTGATTGCTTGGCAGCGAGCCTAGCAAGAGGCAGCTGCAGACACCATGCTACAGCTCCAACTGCTTTTGCCAAGCTCTGTCAGGGAGGGCAGCTCTTCATCCACATCTTTTTGGATGCCGATCAGCTGATGCGACATGCATGGATATTTGTAAAGCCAGTGCAGGTACCAGAGTTAGCAGGAGGAAAGGTGGGTGGGCAGTCTGCGTTGGCACATGCAGAAAATGGGAATAAACACTGCCAAGCTGGCATGTATTGGAAAGGCAGCTGCAAAGGCTTAGCCCCAGGAGCAATGCATGTTTGCTTAGTGACACATTGGCAGCTCTTCAAAGGTTGAAGATCGATCGCAGTGGGACCCAGGCAACACCTGACACTCGGAACCTTAAAAGAGAAACTGTATTATTTTTAAAAAATGTGTTTTAGTTAAGACGACTGGAATTAAGATGTCTTTAAGAAGACAAAAAGGAGCTTAAACAATTGTCATGGGCTGGTGGGCACTCAGGGACCTTTAGTCTTGAACAGGCACCCCCAAACTTCGGCCCTCCAGATGTTTGGATTACAATTCCCATCTTCCCCGACCACCGGTCCTGTTAGCTAGGGATCATGGGAGTTGTAGGCAAAAACATCTGGAGGGCCGCAGTTTGGGGATGCCTGGTCTTGACAACCAATTTCATGAAGTAGGACCTACAGGGCACGAGCTGCTGTGCTCATTAGGCCTGAAACCCAGCCAAGTCTGTGAAAATTGTGTTTTTCTAATAAAAAGTTTAACTCCAGCTTTGAACTGTGTGAATTACTGACCGGCTCTCTCTGTGTCAACAATATCGATGTATAATAGACTCTTAAGGCAAGGATAGATATAAGAAAATTAAAAATTCACCCAGTTCCCAAAATATGTGAGAATAGTAAAGAGGTAAAGGACCCCTGGATGGTTAAGTCCAGTCAGAGGTGACTATGGGGTTGCGGCATTCATCTCACTTTCAGGCCAATGGTGCCGGTGTTTGTCCACAGACAGCTTTCCAGGCCATGTGGCCAGCATGACTAAACCGCTTCTGGTGCAACGGAACACCGTGACAGTTTAACACTGTAAATGGAACGACCCTTTAATTTAATAATTAAGATCCTATTTGTCAGTGAGAACATGGCGGGTAGTCAAAGTTATTCCACAAAAAGGAAACAATTTCTCACTACAGCACAATAGTTATTTCTTCTGCTGTCACAGAAATAGCTTTATAGGTGCTTACTCATTCTGAGAAAGACAACAGTGTATTGACTGTATTGACCTTTTCATTCCCTTTGTCGTTTGACTGACTTGTACCTTCCTCTCTTCCAACCTTGGCAGTTACTCAAAAGATCAGGAGCACACAGCCAATCACGCCAGTGAATTTTGAAAAGGTGAAAGCTGTAGACCTTAGCTTACAAATCTCTCATAAGGTGAGGAATAGAAAACCAGGGGTTTAAATATAAAACTGAATTAGGAGGATGACGTTATGCCTTCAGTATTACTGGATCTCTTTCTGTCATCTTGGGGTGTTTGTGTGTTCAGCTTTTACCAAGGCACTACCCAGAGGCCATGCTTGTTACATAATAATCTTTTGCCAAATCATCATCTGACTTCTCATCAGAGTTGTTTTGTACAGAAAATGATAAATGTGCAGACTTTTGGAGAATCTCATTACATGCCACATGCTGGTATTATACATTAAATTCATCTGCATCTCTCTTTTTTGGATACAAATCAGTTGATGTGACATGCACAAATTCCATACTGTGAGCGTAGGTAGCAAGAGGTAGCAAGAGAAAAGATGAATGGGAACCAAAAAATGAATGGGCAACCATTAGGGGTGTGCACCGATTCAATCCTATCTCTTTCCTTTAAGTGCTTTATCTATTTTTTTATTTTAAATGCTTGACCATTTTAATATAATTAAAGGCTGTTGGTGAGGTGGTGACTCCTACCTCCCTCTTTTTGCATAGGCCTATGCCATAAAATCTAAAAGGCTTCCTATGCAAGCTGCCCTGGTCTTTCCATCCATTCTCTTGTTGATGCTAGCTGTGGATAATAGAAATTGTAGTCCAACAACATATGGAGGGCCATAGATTTCCCATCCATTATTATTATCATTAGTTTTAATTTAAATTATTTATCATGCCCAAGGCAACCCAAAGCATACATTAAAACCAAGGGAAAAAGAAGTACAGTCATACCTCGGTTTAAGTATGCCTCGGTTTGAGTACTTTCAGTTTAAGTACTCCGCGGACCCATCTGGAACGAATTAATACACGTTCCATTGCTTTCAATGGGAAAGTTCACTTCAGGTTAAGTACGCTTCAGTTAAGTACAGACTTCCGGAACCAATTGTGTACTTAAACCGAGGTACCACTGTACATTAAACATCCTCCCCCTTCTAAAAGGCCACAGATCAAAGGCCTGGTTATAGAGGACAGTTTCCCCCCTGGCACCAGTGGCATAGGAAGAGGGGTGTGGTGGGTGCAGGCCGCCCTGGGTGGCATCCCTGAAAGGAGTGACAAAATGGCTATGGGCTATGTGATGTGGTGGCTCGGGCACCTGCAGGCTCCACGCTGCCCAAAACGGCAGCGTGGGGCTTGCATCCGCCCGTCGTCTCTCCCTCAGCCACCCTACAGTTGAGGTTGAGTTGAGTTGAGTACAGTTGAGTTGAGTTGAGGCTCAATGCAACACACCCTGCCCCAGCTTGCAATGCCCAATGGGTGGCTTTCCCCATCCCTGGGCACACGCAACGCTCCAAGCACCTGAGCTATACCGCAATTTGAATCTGCACAATGAGGGGAGCGCCGGTTGCTCTGTCCCAGCTTCTACCAATCTTCTTCCAACCTGGGGGCAGTTCTGATATGAGGCAGGTGGTCCCCGGGTCAGCACAGCCTGATCCAGTAGCCACAGATTTTTTGGGGGGTGCCTGTTCACACCTCTGATTTCTACAGTTTCATTGTGTGTGTTTGTGTGATTTGCTTTTCAGATCCTCAGGCAATAACCTGATCTGTTTCTCAATAATCACATTTACATAGGATCAATATGAGTTGCTCTCCCAGGTGACGTGACAGTTCCCCAAACCTCTCCATTTGTATCAGATCCAACCTTTGAAAATAACCTTCAGATCTAAGGCTGCCCTTGCTAGAACCGTGTCTTGTTTAATGAGTCTCGTGCTTCATGCAGTTTCATCTCACCCTCACTAGTACTGCTTCTTCTTGCAGTAGGCTTCTGTCTTTATCTTTTTGTCTCAATGACATTTAGTCCCTTGCAGATTTGACATCTGGGTTCGATCACAGCTTCCTACAATCTTCTAACCGCATGTCCATCTAACACCATCTTATTTGGACTAAAGGGTGAGCAGTGCTTTAAAAATATATTTTGCACCCATCTAGGTCACCCATATGGTGATCCTATGTGTGTTTACTCAGATGTAAGTCTTACTGAGTTTGAAGATGTTTACTCACTTGTAAGTGGATGCAGGATCACCGCGTAATCCTCCATCATGTATTATAGCTACTGTGGTGCGCGGAGTGATTTGCACTGAGATAGCTACAGCAAATCTTTTCTGTGCCAAGCAATCAGGGCAAGGTCATCGCTGGCCATGTAAGCTATCACAGCCCCTTTATTTCCGGCCCCTGCCCCCCGCTACTTTGTGGTCCCCTGAAGTTCAGAACAGTGAAGTCTCTTTTAGAATATTTGACATAACATTGTATCATACAAGAGACAATGTGCTTGCTCCTGATTTGATAATATTAAAAAAAAAAAGGTAAAAGGGCCCCTGGACAGTTAAGTCCAGTAAAAAGCAACTATGGGGCTGCGGCGCTCATCTCGCTTTCAGGCTGAGGAAGCCGACATTTGTCCACAGACAGCTTTCTGGGTCATGTGATCAGCATGACTAAACTGCTTCTGGCACAACAGAACACCCTGACGCACAGAAATGCCATTTACCTTCTCGCCATAGCAGTACCTATTTATCTACTTGCACTGGTGTGCTTTCAAACTGCTAGGCTGGCAGGAGCTGGGACAGAGCAATGGGAGCTCTCCCCGTTGCAGGGACCTTCCGATCGGCAAGCCCCAGAGCTCCATGGTTTAGACCACAGCGCCACCCTCAGGAACCCTATATAAGCAAAGCAGACTCCCCACTGCAGAAATTCAGCTTCTAATACATAGAAAGGGACAGGGACAGCAATGGAGGAGATGGAACGAGTGTGTTTGTCCTCACTGCCCTTATCACATAAGGAATTAAAACACCTGTTGAATAGGGCTTAGGAGCAGAAATGGTGATGTGTGAGAGAGGGTGGGGCCAGAGAGTACATCTTCTCTCTCCCCCAAGACAGCTTGGAATTGGTGTATCTTAAGGTGTACCTGTCACTCACATCTATCTACCTTGATGTCCTCCTAATGGTAGGGTCTTCTGAGCACCTTGGTCAGATCCCTTTCAGAGGGGAGGAGGGCAGAAGCCAAAGAAAGCGTCATTGCAGGAGGGGGGCTGCCTTTGAAGTTCTCCCTTTCCAAGGAAGCTTGCCTCTCGCTGCTGATTCTCGCTGCAACATCCTTTCATACTGCTGTGCTGTTTTAAAATACTGTTTCATTGTTTTTGTTAAAACTACTGTTTTAACCTTAGCCAATGACCTTAGCCATGCTGAGAGGTCTTGGGCCAAATATATCAAAATGCTTATTTTATTATAAAAATAATTTTATGTGTGTCTTTCTTTCTCAGTACTATCCTTTTACATGGTTTTTATGTATTGTGACTTGCAGTTATTCTTATTGATCATAGTTTGGTAACTATTCATCATAATTGCTAAGAGTGAATTTCTACTTAATTATTATTATTTGCTGGTGTTTTGAGAGTTAATTTTATTGTGTACTATTATATTCTAATAGATTATTGAATGTTACTTTATTTGATACGTTGTCCATTTTAAACTTATGTTTTGTTATGATTTTTTGTAGCGGAACAGATTATTATAAGGCCTGTTTTTTTGTTGTATATTTTGTTGCTGTAAACCGACTTGTGTATAGTAATATAGAAAGGCAGTATACAAATTGAAAGTGAAATGAAATGAAAATGAAATGAAATGACTTGTGGTAATGAGTCTCTGTAAAAATGTGTTATGCTCCCCCTTAGGGTGATGGGGGGGGGGCTTATATGGAACTAATTCAGTGCCAGATCTATCAGAACTAATAGGATGAACTATTACTTCAATGGGACTTAAGTGTACCTGTCAGGGGATTCTTGCGACTACTCTAGAGTGACGACGCTCCTCATGTTACTTTTTCATAACGTGTTTATTGGTGCTGCCATGTACAGTGAGGAAAGTGTAGAAACATGTCTTCTTACTCAGATGCAGAATCCGGAAGTGCCCCTCGGCGCGAATGCTCCAACATAAAAGTCACGGGACACTGAATCTCCTCCCCTTTCTTCTCTTTCGTAATTCCGGAACCAGAGGAAAGGGTCTGCGTTCCATGTTTCCCCTCTCCCCCTTTTCCCCTTCTCTCTCCTCCCGCTGGTGGAGTCTGGGCTCTTTCCTCCTGCCTGAGCCCTGGCACTCTCTCTCCGTGTCCTGACTAGCCTCCCCCAAGCCTGTGCTTCCTTCGCTGCTTGGGGAGGGGCTGCTCTTGATGATAGGGGGAGGTACTTTGTACTCTCCCCCCCCCCTTACAATACCTAACAAGGGACTTATGGCAGCACTAACAGGGACCTATTTTCTTTTCCCCTTTATCGTGTGTGTGTGTGTGTGTGTGTGTGTGTGTGTGTGTGTGTGTGTGTGTTCTATTCCACCTCGGAGATCCACATTTCCCCATCTAATAATGCTTTCTTTCTTTCCAACCATATTTGTTATCACCTTAAATCGTATGTTTAAGTCATCATCAAGTGTCATTCAAACGGATGGCTTTCAAGAACTGAAGCTGAAATGTGCTTTTTAAATAGCCTATAAAAAGAATTTACCCTTCAGTGCAGGCTCATTGAGTCCGTTATATTTTGTCTTTTTCCCCCCTTCGCCCGGCAGCTTTTGGTATGATAGATAAACACAGTGAAAGCCGGTTGGAAAAGGATGCTTTCAGGGGCCTGGTGAACAATGCAATCGTTCTCTGCCTGCCAGACAAGAAGGTCTATGAAGTTTTGTCCCCGTTCTCTTAGTGTTTGCTGTTCAGAGACCTTTATCTTCCCTTAAATAAATAAATAAAGCCTTCTTCATCTTTCTAATGCAGCCCCAAGTTTCAAATATTCAAAATGAAAAATGTGCCGGGGATGAAAAGCCAGAGACATTTCTTGAGCCAAAGGCAAAAATAAATAACATAACTGAATAGAATAAGCTGTGTGTGGAAAGGTGAAATATGTGGTTGAAGAGATGAAGGAAAGAGATGGATTGTGGGTGCAAGCCTTGTTCTCAAAATCTACATTCTGATTGGCTGCACAGGGGTGCTGGCTGCTCGTGCATTGGTTCCATGGAGATTGGTCCATTAGAGCAGTGATTGCCAAACCTGGCCCTCCAGCTGTTTTGGACTTCAACTCCCATCATCCCTAGCTAACAGGGATGATGGGAGTTGTAGTCCCAAAACATCTGGAGGGCCGAGTTTGCCTATGCCTGGTCTAGGGCTTGAGCACAGGTGCTAGGTTGCCCCCAGGATTGGGGGGGGGCACATCATGCCACAGACATCTCCACTGCTCTGCAGGCCAGACTGGCCCATGGGCAAGCGGGAGGCGTCTGCTAGGTGGTGTCCGTGTGGTGTCGGGACATGCTGTGCATTAGTCCCCACAGCGTCTCCTGACACTGCCCAGGCAGGTGCAGCCTTCTGCTAAGACGCACTGTGGTTGGCTTGGCGGTTTGGCCAAGTGGTGAGGGGGGTGAGGTCGCTGCTAAGGAATTAAGGGGGCTGATGACTGTCAGGGGTTGGACTGAGGAGGAATGATGGGGATTGTTCCCCCTTCTCCTGAACCTTCCCAAGAACAGGAGGACAGTATAGATTTAGAACAGTGGTTTGCAGAAGGGCATAGTTCAGAGGCTGCAGAGGGGAGAAGCTGGGAAATATTGGAAAAGGGACAGCAAGGAGGAGAGGAAGCATCAGGGGAGAGACAGCTGGCAGACTCAGTGTCCTTAGAAAGCATTCCTGACCCCCGCTCCCAGGAGCTGGCATGCACTGAAGGTAGTAGAACAGAAGGCTCAGAGGCAGAAGGCTCAGATTAGCCAATGTAGGAGTGACATAGAATAGGGAAGGCATGGGGGGGGGCTTTACTTGGAGCAATGCCATTATTAGGGAAAGCTGCATTTCTTCGTCGCTCTCTGTGAACTATTGAATAAATTGCTTGCTAAGAACTTTTATCATTTCTCTGATTCTTGGCTGCTACTGTGGGAGGGATCTGATTCCCCAAAGCCTGATACTGACACCTCCAACCCCTATACAGTGGTACCTCGGTTTATGAACACAATTGGTTCCGGAAGTCTGTTCATAAACTGAAGCGTTCATAAACTGAAGCGAACTTTCCCATTGAAAGTAATGGAAAGTGGATTAATCCATTCCAGATGGGTCCGCGGCGTTCGTAAACCGAAAATTCGTAAACCGAGGTGTTCATAAACTGAGGTTCCACTGTAGTGGCACGCTTTGACTTCTGTGAAGCTTTCATTTTTTTAAAAAATGCACTCCTTGGGGAGTTGAAGGCCTTAAAGTGGCTTGGAGCAGAGCACTCCTTCATCTCTCTGAGGGTTCTTTCAGTCTCATTGTCTGCATTGATGGTTCAACAGGGTAGGAGTGGGGCAGGCCCCTGGCGTGGAGGGGCAGATGTCCTTTGCATGTGCACAATCTGAGGGTGCAGACTCTTGAGACATGAGCCAACAGGCTGCAGCCCAAGCCTGATAATAATAATAATTTATTATTCATACCCCCGCCCACCTGGCTGGGTTTCCGCAGCCACTCTGGGTGGCTCCCAACAAAATATTAAAAACACGATAAAACATCAGACATTAAAACTTTCCTAAACAGGGCTGCTTTCAGATGTCTTCTAAAAGTCAGGTAGTTGCTTATTGCCTTGACATCTGATGGAAGGGTGTTCCACAGGATGGGTGCCACTACCGAGAAGGCCCTCTGCCTGGTTCCCTGTAACCTCACTTATCACAGTGAGGGAGCTGCCAGAAGGCCCTCAGAGCTGGATCTCAGTGTCCAGGCTGAACGATGGGGGTGGAGATGCTCCTACTGGGCTGAATCTCCCTTCTTCTCTTATCATGGCAATGGTGCCTACCTGAGAGGTGCCAGAACTGAGTTCCAGTGAGTTCCAGCTGGAAAAAAGCCCTGGGGGGTTAGTAAGAAATAGGAAAATCTTTGAAAAATGCCCCCTGATTTTTTATTTATTTTTTGGTTCAGCTCTATTCTGAACCTTGGGAAAAGAAGAGTTCTCTGTTAATCACTTTACAGCTCCTGGCAGAGTATATGCTCGGCTTGTTCTCCCAGAAAAATATATTTCCTTCCAAGTGTAACTCATCGGCAGCTCTTAATTGAATTTAAATGCAAATAGAGAATGGCTCACTGTCTGCTGAAAGAGCTAGCTGTGAAGCATTGTTTTTGGAACCAGCACACACTGTTTGCCTCTGCTTTTTCAACAAACAAAACTATTAAAAACCTTGCAACAAAGACAAATGTACACAACGTACAGCCGCCATCAAATTCCCGGCCTTGACAATCAAAGAACGGGTTTTAGCGACTCTCACTCTTCTTACGCATGAAGTGGTTGGGCTCCAAAACAATTAGTTTTGTCTTTTACTAATGTATGAAACTTTACGCTCACAAAGTCATTTTGAGAGGTGGCATTATTAAGCATCTGTGCTGCTTCCACAAGAGGCATGTCTTCCTTCCTACCCCAAACTAGGATTTATAAGAGCTAAAAATGAGCCACCAGGACTGCAATCCTCTATATTTCAAGTTACCCTTTCGAGCTTCTAAGGGTGCTAAGTATAATTGATTTAATTTACACAAAAATGGAAAATGTATGTGCACTAATGAAGGTTTAAAATGGAAAATAACTAAATGTGTGTTGCTAACATTAACATTAAAGGTAAAGGGACCCCTGACCATTAGGTCCAGTCGTGACCGACTCTGGGGTTGCGCGCTCATCTCGCATTATTGGCCGAGGGAGCCGGCGTATAGCTTCCAGGTCATGTGGCCAGCATGACAAAGCCGCTTCTGGCAAACCAGAGCAGCACATGGAAACGCCGTTTACCTTCCCGCTGTAGCGGTTCCTATTTATCTACTTGCATTTTGACGTGCTTTCGAACTGCTAGGTTAGCAGGAGCTGGGACCAAGCAACGGGAGCTCACCCCGTCACAGGGATTCGAACCGCCGACCTTCTGATCAGCAAGCCCTAGGCTTAGTGGTTTAACCACAGCGCCACCTGGGTCCCTAACATTAACATTAGTGAGGAGGAATTAAAGAACCTTTTAATGAGGGTGAAAGAGGAGAGCGCAAAATATGGTCTGAAGCTCAACATCAAAAAAACCAAGATCATGGCTACTGGTCCCGTCAGTTCCCGGCAAACAGAAGGGGAAGAAATGGAGGCAGTGAGAGATTTTACTTTCTTGGGTTCCATGATGTCTGCAGATAGTGACCGCAGTCATGAATTTAAAAGACGCCTGCTTCTTGGGAGAAAAGCAATGACAAACCTAGACAGCATCTTAAAAAGCAGAGACATCAACTTGCCGACAGAGGTCCGTATAGTTAAAGCTATGGTTTTCCCAGTAGTAATGTATGGAAGTGAGAGCTGGACCATAAAGAAGGCTGATCGCCGAAGAATTGATGCATTTGAATTATGGTGCTGGAGGAGACATGAGAAGAGAAGACTCCCTGGACTCCCACCCTGATGCTGGGAAAGATTGAGGGCACAAGGAGAAGGGGACAACAGAGGATGAGATGGTTGGACAGTGTTCTCGAAGCCACCAACATGAGTTTGACCAAACTGTGGGAGGCAGTGGAAGACAGGAGTGCCTGGCATGCTCTGGTCCATGGGGTCACGAAGAGTCGGACACGACTAAATGACTAAACAACAACAACAACAACAACAACAACAACAACAACATTCGTTTCCCCCACGATTATTTTCTAAAGGACTCTGAGGTCCTAAATCGGTTAAGGAATAACTGTTGGTTGTTTTCTGTTATTCTAAACTGTTGTAACTTTAGATCAGGTGACAAAGGTATTGAGTTGCAAATTCGGCATCTTGAAAGGGTGGTGGTTGATAGTCTTTCTCTGAACGTGTCAGAGAAAGATGTAAATGAAGCTCTCCTGAAGGGAGAGCAAACAGTATAATGGCCAATGGAGGCTGGAATGCAGACTGTGGAGAGAGATACGCCTTTGCTTCTAGGTCTGTTTGGATTATTTCATCTTTTCTAAGATGCTGAGCCTGTGCTGGACAGCACAAGACATTGTGTGGATATTTTGGTTGTATCTTTGATGCTTATCTTTTTGTTTTTGAGAGCCAGTGTGGTGTAGTGGTTAAGAGCGATAGACTCGTATTCTGGGGAACCGGGTTTGTGTCTCCACTCCTCCACATGCAGCTGCTGGGTGACCTTGGGCTAGTCACACTTCTCTGAAGTCTCTCAGCCCCACCCACCTCATAGAGTGCTTGTTGTGGGAGAGGAAGGGAAAGGAGATTGTTAGCCGCTTTGAGACTCCTTCGGGTAGTGATAAAGCGGGATATCAAATCCAAACTTCTCTTCTTCTTCTTCTTCTTCTTCTTCTTCTTCTTCTTCTTCTTCTTCTTCTTCTTCTTTTAAAGAGTTCTGCCAGTAAAGTTTCAATAATATTATTTACGGGCCTGGACAATGCTTCATTTCCAAAGGAGTCCATTCTGAAGCTCCCATTCACTTCAAACTGTGCAATATCCACATCTGCAACGTACCGTAACAACAGTACTGCATGTGCTTATGGCAGTGAGTTGTGAGTTTCTTGTTCTCTCTTCCATTCTAAAACAGCTGATTTCCCACTCCCATGTTTTAAAATATCAGGGAAACCTGCACATCATTTCTGGAGGATAGGACAGCGCCCCTTATGCTTTCCCTACACACGCACACAAGTGTGTGTGTGTGTGTGCGCGCGCGCGCTTTCTCACTTCCTCTGCAGCTTCCAATACCCAGCAACTCCAAGGAGATGGGAAAATCTCCTGGCTTGAATCCCTGAAAGGTCAGTGTCAGTCAGTATAGACAGTGCTGAGCGAGATGGACCAATGTTCTGACTCAGCAGAAGGCAGCTTCCTGCATCCATAAGTCCATAGAGCATTAGAGATTAAAATGGCACTGCTGAAGGCACAGCGAGACGTAATCAAATGCGACTTATCGGTCCGGCATGCTATGGGTAATTTTCTTCAGCCACAGTAAGGGGGTAGGGAATGTGATTTTTGAATCAAAGCAGCCCATTTTTAAAAAAGCTTTTTAAAAAATGTCATATTAAAGGCAAATGCAGCACCAGAGATGTCAAGTGGACCTCATTGTAGCAAACAACCCGAGCTGTTCCAGCTGCTATTTCATTGTGGCTAAAAACAGTCAGTTCCTTGCATTAGATCTAATATTCTGCATGGGGCATACTGTAGCCTATAATTTTATCCTAAATGCTGCAGTATGATGGCCAGCAAATGATAAGTGGTCAAGGAAGCATTTTTAGAACAGTGTCTGATTTTCTTCTTGATCGCCTTGGCAAAATACAGCCATGCTTGCTTAAAAAAACAGCCTGTTGGGAAGTGAATCAGGGACCAAATCAAGCTTCCTGGCTACTACCAACCATTCCTCCTCTCCATAATGTATATGAAAAGTTCTGGAGCCAGCGGCTGGCTACCAGGAAGTTGTGACAAAGTGATGTCTGTAAAAATTCATTTTTACGCAGTGGGCTTTTCACTGGATGGAGAAAGTGGGGCACTGTAGGGAGAGGAAGCGAGAATGCTTAAATAGTGGCAATTCACCAGGGTTTCTGTGCTCCATTAATATCAAAGTAAAAAAGGCTTCAAGTCCAGAAATTGAATTCCCTGCCTGCTTACATTAGAGAGGAGTACACTTCCCAGCTAGACTGACAAGTGCGCAGAAAGCACTTGTGTTCGCCCAGGTTATTCAACCAATTTAATTTCACTCCATGGACTCTCTTCTGCTCACTGCCCTGAAATGCTCAGTGAGCCGGGAACTCTGTATACATAAGTTGGGGGGTTGTGCAGCCTTTAAAAAAAGTTTTCTTCCACAGAGGTGTGGATGTACGGTGCCAGCCGTTAAGAGGAACAGGAAAGCTGCAAACAGATGGACACCTAGTTATTTAGAGATCTCTCTAACTCTTCCAGACTTGTGCCCCTTCATCTGAGGTCGCATCAAACGGTCCCTAGCCTTCTTCCAGTGTAACAGTCTTCTTTCTTTGGAGATCACTCGTAGCCGAGTGAGATTGTCTTCCTTGAACACAGTATTAACAGTGAGTCCGCAAGTGACTGTGGAGAAGGCCAATTCTGGATCCACACGTCCTTCCACAGCGGGGACATAGGTTTCTGAGCGGGTGAGGGTTTGCCAAGCGTGCCTTCCTCTTAGCTTGTTTCTCCCTTTTGTCCTGAGCATGAGCATCTTCAAAGCCAATGCCACATTTGGTAAAGGCTGTTCTCCAACTGGAGCACTTGCAAGCCAGGGTTTCCCTATTGTCAGTGTTTATAGTACTTTATTTTATTTTTTTAAGATTTGCCTTGTGAGAGTCTTTAAACCTCTTTTGTGTAACAGTACTGTGATAAATAAACACACAAGGCTTCAAGGATAAGCACAATAGTTTCACACACCATTGTGATCATCTTCTGAAGTGACAGTTGTTCTTGTGGAAGCGCTCCCCAAGTTTTAGAACCCTGGAAAATATAAACCAGCTCCTCTTTGATTTGTTGTTGTGGATGTAATTACTCTTTAAGGATGGGAGATAAACTTGATTCAGTTTACATGCAGAAGCAAATCCATCAAATTTGCACTTTCTGAAACAACATGAGAACCTAAAACACAGCCAGCCTTAGAAATTCACAGTTCTCAAAATTTTGTGATGCAGTTTCCTAACTGAATATTGTTTACTAAACAGGCATATATTTGGGGGGGTGGCATACAAAAATCTCCATGTTAGGGGAAAATGCTTGCAAATTGCTTGCAAGAATGAAAACATAATTATTAGTTGTACATTGCATACACAATTTTGTTTATTGACAGAAATTCACACTACAGTGGTACCTCGGGTTACAGACGCTTCAGGTTACGGCCTCCGCTAACCCAGAAATAGTACCTCGGGTAAAGAACTTTGCTTCAGGATGAGAACAGTAGGAGGCACCCTTAAGCTAAAATGGTACCTCAGGTTAAGAACAGTTTCAGGTTAAGAACGGACCTCCAGAATGAATTAAGTTCTTAACCCGAGGTACCACTGCAAAATGCTAGAGTTCAGGAATTTCCATGAAGATTTTTCATTTTAAAAAATATTTAAAAACCCACAGATTTCTGCAGGAATGTGAGGAGCTGAATTTAAGATTGGTAGAATGAGAAAGTAATGGAACCAAAATGGATGGGTCAAATCTATCCCTATTTAAGGGAGATTGTATTTGTCGGGTTGACTGGGATGCTCGTTGTGATACAATGAACACCAGGTGGGCTGGTGGCTACACACAACCCCTTGTAGAGAGAGACTGTGCAGAAGAGTAATTTCCTCAGGTGAAGGATAGGGTCAAAATGAATGTGTGTGTGCGCACGCAGTTGTTTTCTGCTCTTGTGGGGTTCTTATTCAGCAGATCTGTTTTTCTGTACATGATTATTGGTTAGCTGAATATTTTGAGTGCTTTATTGAGGCGAGAATCGATTGGATGGATTAATGTGGTGGGTTTCAGGAGAGTGTGGTGGATGAGTGATTGGCTTCACGGGGTTTGCGTGTTTAGTTTTGTGCAGTGTGGATATGAATGATTTTTGTGGCCAGGTGCGTTTTGTAATATGCATGTAATTCTCAAGATGATATATATAGCAATTACATTGCGTCTTGCGGTTGATATATTTTGAGGCTTTGTATATGATTTGCTTTGGCGGTTAGTGTTTATTTTGTTGCTTAATTATAGAAAATATTCTACTCGTTTTCACACACACACACACACACACACACACACACACACATGTATATGTATATGTATATATATTGTCTGCCCAGTCACAGTCACCATTTTCCCAACCTGCTTCTGCACAATTGAAGAAAAAGATCAATCGAGGCTTCTTCACAAGGTGATCATAAGAAAGTGGGATTCCAAGAGGGGAAATCAAAATTACAGGAATTATTAATTGAATATGGGGATAAACAAATTACCAAATTACATAAATTTCTGTTAGAATGGAATTTAAAGGATGAGGTAGCAAAAAATATAATGGTGAAAGGGCGCAGGACATTGGCAGAATTATATATAGTACACAATGGGAAAGACTCTGGAATGAAAGTATGAGGTTTACAGCATGTACGGCAATAAAGGAAAATATGTTAAAAATGACCTACAGGTGGCACCTAACTCCTGAAAAACTATATAAAATATATAAGACAGGATCCAACAAATGTTGGAAATGTCAAGAAAAAGATAGGTACATTCATGCACCTAGGTACATTCATGCATTGTTGGTGGCACTGTAAAAAGATACAAGAATTTTGGAACAAAATTTACGAGAAATTGAAAAGCATTTTAAAAATAACAGTTGAAAAAAAACCGGAATTATTTTTGTTAAGTATGCTACCAGAGAATATACCTAAAGAGAAGAAAAATGTAATATTGTACGCAGGAGCTGCAGCAAGGATAACAATAGCACAAAAATGGAAAGGGGAGGAGGTACCTTCGATTCAAGATTGGTTAATTAAAGTGATAGAATATATGAATTTGGACAAAATGACGGCGGCAGTAAGAAATGTAGCAAAACAGAGAGTTCAAAAGGAATGGAAACCAGTGGAGGATCACCTAAGGAAAGAAGGTATAAATTGTGAATTGGTAGTTTGTCTAATTTAACTGGAGGAGACTTCCGGTTCGTCGCGGCGGTGAGAAGGACGCAGGGACTTCGCGTGCCGAAGTCCCTGGCTTCTCGGAGGGGGGGGGGAAGTCCGCAGAGCGAGCGAGAGTCCGATGACTCAGGCGTCCAGCGGCTGCTCCGTTTGGCGGATCCCCCGCCGCCCGAGAGCTCAATAGAGCGATCATGAGCCGGCGGGGTTGAACCGCGGGAGCCATTTTGGGCCACATCTTACCTCCGGGAAGCGAAGCTCCGAGTCCTGACCCGGCAAGCGGCGGATTCTCCCGATTTGAACTAAAGATTTCTAAAGAAGTAAGTGGAATTTTGATTTGGACTCTAAATTTGCCGATTGGAAAATAGGAGAGACTTTAAAGAAACGGGAGTCGGTCTCTTCCTAATGGGAAACTGGGAGGCGTTTGGAAAAAAAAAAACCCAAGCCGAACAATGAAAGAATTTGAAATTGTGGACCCGAGAGGGAAAAAAGACTTGTTTGGAACCATCTCAGCCCCTGAGTCCGGCACCCCTTGAGGTACAGCGGCATTAAGGGGAAGAGCGCTTTGACAGCTGTCAAAAGCTGTCAAACTGTCAAAAGACCGGGTGGATTGATTGTATTGCTGTGAACAGTAAAAATTGTTTGAAAACGTGATAGAACTATTTAAATTGGAAGTAAGAATGGATTTGGGACTGAGTTAAGAATTAAGGAAAAGAACAGCCAAAATGGAGTCGATCGTCTGAGAAAGGAATTTTCCAGTACCCATTGTTCCCTACCCCCTGTTTATCTGCGGTTACGAGAAGTATGAAAACAAAGCTTTCTCGAGCCTTCCAGGAGACTGTACTGAACTACTTGCTGTCATGGGAAGACTTTTACAAGGAACGGCAACATCCCAACTTACCACCAGTCGAGATTGAAGTCCAAGTCCAGGACTTAGAGGATAACTTAAATTTGGAGACTGCAGATTTTGAGACTGCGTGTGAGGAGAAACAACTGGATGAAAGTACTGAAGAGGACTTGGACTATGACAAATTTGTTTGGGATGAAGCAAAATATGGTTTCCAAAAGGAAGAAAAACAAGCAGAACAAGAAGATGAGAGACAAAGGGACTTAAAGACTATAGGAATTGAAGATCCTGGAGGGGTTAAAATGTGGAGTGGTGTTTTTGAGGGATGGGAAGGACAGGGGCAGGGGGGGGGGCAAAGGTCTGGAGATGGATTTGGGAAAGAATGGGTGTGGGGTAAAAACTCTAGATAAAAGGTATTGTTTTGGTTTCTGAAAGACGGTTTTCGAAATCTTGGCATGACAATGGAAATGCTGAACCAATTGGGGGAAAAAGACTTAGGGAGAGGAGATGGAATGTAAAAAAGAAAGGGGAAAAAAAAGTTATGTTTCCTTAAGGGAGTTTAAGAACGGTTTGGGAAAGAATTTTTAAGTTACTGTAAATGTTTGTAAGTTAAGTGAGATGTTTTAGGCAGAAAGCTGCCTACCCCCCTCTCCTTACTCTGAGGCACTCAGTGGCAGGGGGTGCCCAGATGGGTGAGGAGGAAATGGAACCTTGGAAGTGCTGTGCCCTGCAGGTTCCTCTTGTGGCAGGAGGGGACCTGTGGGAGGGCAGCATGAAAAAGGAGGAGGATTGAGTTAATATTATAAGATTAAGATTTGAAACTGAGTTGGAAAATTCGCCACAAGTAATTAGAACATGTTAGGAAAACCATGAGGAAGACTATCGAGGGAGTCGCAATTAAGATGTTAAAATAATAAGAACTGGGGAGTTTTAACTTTTCCCAATTTTCCTTTTGTTTTTTTTTCCTTTTGTTTTTTTTTTCTATGCGTTGTAGGTTTGTAAGTATGATTATGAAAGAGTTGGGGGATGCAAATCCCCATAACTCCTTCCTCCCTGTTCTCTCAGTGGCAGGGGGGGGGATATGGAGGGAGGAGGGAGGGGGGAAGCAGAACTCAATTCATAATTGGACCCCTTTGATTCTTAAAGCACACGGGTCCCACTGGTGGCAGAAGTGGACCGGTGTGTGGAGGGAAAAAGAAGGGACAGTGTTATATTATATGTTTTGTTTGTGTCTGTCTTGTTTGAAAATCAATAAAAATCTTTTTTTAAAAAAAAAATAATTTAACTGGAGGATTTCTTAAAGAGAATATATGGGAAGTAATGGGAGAAGAGTCACCCGTAAAGGGTGGGAAAATAGGAAAGGAAAAAACAGGGGAAACTAAAAATTGTGAGAAACGGTATATCAACAATCGGAAGTTTTTTATTTTAAATATATTTTTTTATTATTTTTTTGCTGCTTTTTGTCGCATCTTTTCAATTTTCTTATCTTTTCTCTTTCTCCTTTCTCTTTATCTTCTTTCTTTCTTTTTCTTCTTTTTTGTCTTGTTTTTGTTTTCAGAGTTTCAGTATATAATTTCATATATATTATTTGCATTTGTATTTGTGTGTTTTTTTCGTGATAGATGTGTTGATTTTGTGGCTTGTATGTAATCTTTTAAAATAAGAAATAAAACTTTTTTAAACTAAAAAAAAAAGGTGATCACAGCCCATCGGAAATCATGTATCAAACCGGGCAGCTTTGGCTACGTAGTGAGGGCTGTGAGAGTAAATAAAATCAAGCACTTTCCTTCATGCTAAACGGGTTCATGGAGGGAATATATCTAGACTGATACTGCCTTGCCCCCAGCACTGTAATCGTCTCACCGTCTGTCAGCACAACAGAGCAATATTTTGCTGCTGGTCCTAGTTATGTGTAGTCACCTGTAAGCAACCAAAGCATAATTTGGGTGGGCATGTGCATTCAGATGCCTGTTTAAATTAGAAGTGAGTATTAATAAGATTATATTACTTTCAACGGGATGAGCATTCAGTGAGCATCGAAGTACAGATTCACATTCTGCCACAACTGGTCAGGGAACTGAATCACAATGAGGGAAAATTGGTCTGATTGCCTTGGGAAAGGGCGCACATCCTTTCTGACCCCCAACACTAGGGATCCCCAAACTAAGGCCCGGGGGCCGGATGCGGCCCAATCGCCTTCTAAATCCGGCCTGCGGACGGTCCGGGAATCAGCATGTTTTTACATGAGTAGAATGTGTCCTTTTATTTAAAATGCATCTCTGGGTTATTTGTGGGGCCTGCCTGGTGTTTTTACATGAGTAGAATGTGTCCTTTTATTTAAAAAGGCATCTCTAGGTTATTTGTGGGGCATAGGAATTTGTTCATATTTTTCCCCCAAAATATAGTCCGGCCCCCCACAAGGTCTGAGGGACAGTGGACCGGCCCCCTGCTGAAAAGGTTTGCTAACCCCTGCCTAACACCAACCTCCTAGTGAATATTTTCTACATCCATTTCACAAAGCGAGGGTGTGCGAACTTCATAGCTGGAGATAGTATCCATAAAGGAATATTCTCCTCCCTACCCTTCGCTTCTGGACTAGCACTAGATTATGTGGGATAAGGTAATCCCCAATGAAGGCTAGGAGAAATTCAACTCCATTTGCATTTAAATCAGAACTTAAAGTTAAAGGTAAAGGGACCCCTGACCATTAGGTCCAGTCGTGACCGACTCTGAGGTTGTGCGCTCATCTCGCATTATTGGCCGAGGGAGCCGGCGTACAGCTTCCAGGTCATGTGGCCAGCATGACAAAGCCGCTTCTGGCAAACCAGAGCAGCACATGAAAACGCTGTTTACCTTCCCGCTGTAGCGGTTCCTATTTATCTACTTGCATTTTGACGTGCTTTCGAACTGCTAGGTTGGCAGGAGCTGGGACCAAGCAACGGGAGCTCACCCCGTTCACAGGGATTCGAACCGCCGACCTTCTGATCAGCAAGCCCTAGGCTCGTGGTTTAACCACAGCGCCACCTGGGTCCCAAATCAGAACTTACTGTAGCCCTAATATATTTGAACATAGACTTCGGCTCCATTCTGCACCCCAGAGAACTAGCAGGCTTCTTACTGACTGCAGCACAATTAGCAATAGCTCAGCAATGGAAGAACCAGACTGAAATGTCCCTGGACGTACGGGAAAATAATATCTGGGATATAGAGGCATGACAAATAGTGTCAGCTTCCAAGAAACATTGACCCCTTTCTTTAACTGTGTTAATGACCAACCTTCTTATACCAGCTGCTCAATATTCTCAGTGAAGGGGTCACGTTTAGTAATATATTTGAATGTTGAATGTGTAAGTGTATGTCTAGAGACAATGGATAAAACAAACATCATTAGCTGTACTGCTGGATAAGTGTTTAATGGTTATTGTATTTGTATTTGTTTAAAAACCAATATTTTTTTTAAAAAAGAGAGCTTACCTAGATTGCTATTTGCCCAACAAAATGTAGCCATCCTTCAAGATTTGCCCTTCTCCAGGTAAATTGTGTATATAGCAGCGTATATTGGTGACAATAGCATATTTAAATAATTATATTGAGCAAAATTGCTTGGTAAAAAAGTTTCTATTAGGATAAATTCATGCTGAAATGCTGATACAGTGGTACCTCAGTTTATGAACACAATTGGTGCCGGAGGTCTGTTCATAAACTGAAGCGTTCATAAACTGAAGCGAACTTTCCCATTGAAAGTAATGGAAAGTGGATTAATCTGTTCCAGACGGCCCGCAGAGTACTTAAACTGAAGCGTTCATAAACTGAAGCGAACTTTCCCATTGAAAGTAATGGAAAGTGGATTAATCCATTCCAGACGGGTCCGCGGAGTACTCAACCTGAAGCGTACTTAACCCGAAGCATGGGTGTAATTGGTTCCGGAAGTCTGTTCATAAACTGAAGCGTTCATAAACTGAAGCAAACTTTCCCATTGAAAGTAATGGAAAGTGAATTAATCTGCTCCAGATGGGTCCGCGGCATTCGTAAACTGAAAATTCATAAACCGAGGTGTTCATAAACCGAGGTTCCACTGTACATTCACATGGAAATGCTTTTTAAAAGAATCACAAACTGACAGGGAACTGAATTTAAGACAGGAAAACCAAGAATCCGAGAGTAGCCAAAATGCTTCGCACATTCCTAGCCTGGCCTCACTCTTACCAGCGCACTAACTGCCACTCTGTAGTCCGTTTACCAAGCACCACTTCCTCTGCCTTTGCATGAAGAGAAATAAGAAAGCACAGTTTAACTGTTCAAGATGTTTATTTAATTTTATAGTGCATTTTTTACTTTTCCTGTCAAGACGAATACTATTTACCCTCCCTGAAAAAGTGTAAAACAGTCAACTCTGCTTTCCAGAATGCAGACTAAACTGCATGTAAAAGAGATTACACTGCCAAAAACGCTCTATCTCCACGGGGTGTAAATAATGCTACACCTCCTAAAAGCCTGTCTCTTCCTATTAGATAAGGTTGGTCACAGTTGCATACAAGATATTGGAAAGTGCCGCTTAGATAGGTGAAGAGACACCCATGCAGTTTTAGCAGGGCCCAAGCTTCTTAGCTGTTTTGGTAAGGGGGCATTCATGGGTCAAAGAGGGTGATTGTGCGCTGTTGACATGGATAGCTGCAACATCATCGAAGGCTACCAGCCAGGATGGTCCGGCTCTGCCTCCACAGTTGCAGCCAGCAATGTTTCTGAATTCCAGTTGCCAGAAACCACAGGAGGGGAGAGGGCTCTTGTGTTCAAATCCTGCTGCATCTGGTTGGCCACTGTGAGAACAGGATATTGGACTAGATGGGTCATTGCCTCTTTTAAAAAATGTTTGATGTTGTTTTATGTTTTACTAGTGTATTTCAGCCCGTTCAATAACGGGCGCTAGAACATCCTGGGGTTCGGAGAAGCGCTTGCGCAGCGCTTCTCCAAACCCTGGGACCTGTCCTTGCTGTTGGCGGCAGGGGGACAGGAACGGAGGAGGAGAAAGCGCTGCTTTCTCCTCCTCCGTTCCTCTCCCGCAGCCGCCGACAGCAAGGAGACATCCCAAGGTTCGGAGAAGCGCTTGCGCAGCGCTTCTCCGAACCCTGAGACCTGTCCTTGCTGTCGGCGGCAGGGGGACCGGAACGGAGGAGGAGAAAGCGCTGCTTTATCCTCCTCCGTTCCTCTCCCGCAGCCGCCGACAGGAAGGACGCGGGACACAAACGCCTACCTCGCCGCCGCTGCTTCGCGGCCTCCCGCCGCTCCTCTCACAGGCCAGGGAGGGTTGTGAGGAGGAGGCCTCCGCCGGCCTCCACCCTCGCTTCCCTGACGTGCCCTGCAGTGAGGCGGTGTCCGGCGGGAGCGGCGGTTGGAGGAGGCGGGGGGAGAGTGCGCGCGTGCAGTCTCTGCTGTCCAATCCCTGTGTCCCTGGGGCACATGCGCAGTAACCCAGGGACACACGGAAAACTTGGACGCAGAGACACTTGCATATTAGCAGGGGTAACCCAGTCAGATGGGTGAAATATTATTATTATTATTATTATTATGCAGGATCTTATTAAGTTCTTACATTTGTCGAGGGTGGCGTTCGTTAGTTGATTGAAGTTTAGTTTAATGCCACTTGGGGGGAAGGGGCTTCAACCTGCCCCCAAGTGGCATGTTATCATTATAATACAAAATAAGATATTAAAATGCAATTTAAAAGGAACCCATTAAAAAACACAAATTCAGCCCTAATATGGCAAAATTGCATAGTTTGATATATATAGATATATATTTTAAAAAAACATGCATTGGGCTAGCGTTTCATCCAGCACCATTAATGGCCCTGGCAAGGATGTTGGGTGCTGATGCCAGTTGACCCTAAGTCGTAGAAAGTAACAACAACAACAACAACAACAACAACAACAACAACAACAACACAGTAATAATAATAATTTATTATTTATACCCTGCCTATCTGGCTGGGTTTTCCCAGCCACTCTGGGCAGCTCCCAACAGAATATGAAAAACACGATAAAACATCAAACATTCAAACTTTCCCTAAACAGGGCTGCCTTCAGATGTCTTCTAAAAGTCAGATAGTTGTTTATTTCCTTGACATCTGATGGGAGGGTGTTCCACAGTGCGCAGGTGCCACTACGGAGAAGGCCCTCTGCCTGTTTCCCTGTAACCTCACTGGTACTGCCAGAAAGCCCTCGGAGCTGGACCTCAGTGTCCAGGCTGAACGATGGGGGTAGAGATGCTCCTTCAGGTATACTGGGCCGAGGCTGTTTCGGGCAGGGGTTGGTAACCTAAGGCCCATGGGCCGGACATTTAACCGGCCCACGAGTCGTCCCTGAACCAAGCTGCCCGCTCGGCGAGTCCCCATGCGTTGCGCTAAACCGGCGCAGCGCGGCATGGCGACTCTCTTTCCTGGCTCCAGAAGTTGCTTCTGCGCGTGCCCTGATGCCGAAAATTGCTTCTCTGCAGGTGCAATTTGCAGCATCTGGGCATGCGCAGAAGAAATTTCCGGCACCGCGGACATGCAAAGACGCAATTTACGGCATCATGCTGTGCCAGTCTAGCCCACGGAGCCGGCCCATGCCTGGGAAGCCTTGCCGACCCCTGGTATAGGGCTTTAAAGGTGAGCAACAACACCTTGAATTGTACTCGGAAATGTACTGGGAGCCAATGTCGGTCTTTCAGAACCGGTGTTATATAGTCTTGGTGGCCACTCCCCAAGTAAACTCAATATTTGTCCACATTTGCAAAGCACCCCTCCCCAAGGAAGGCTTCGACATTTGCACAAGGAACCTCCTAATATCTGCAAGGGCCAAACAAAGGGAGCAAATAGCAGCGAAAGTGATTTGAGGTATGCAGCAAAGATCTTACTGCCAGACTTGTGATACATGTTCCACCTATGCTGTACCTGTTGCACTGGTTGTTACTATATGCAACCCATTTCAAGTCCTGGTACTCACCTTTACTGCCCTGAACAGTTTTGGACCATGTTTGGACCCACAGCTCAGAGCACCTGGTCACTGTCCACTGCCTTTGTGGGTGGAAGTGCAGCCCGACTGCACCCTGAACATGTGAATGCTCTAAACCTGAGTAACCTGAATAGATATCAAAAAATAAATTGAATCGAGTGGTTGCATATTGGCTGCCTGGCTGTGTACAAGCAAAATCAGTGCCAACCCATGGCATTCAGTTCCTTTCATCTAGCTGCAGGGTTCTGATTCTCATGCCAAACTTGTTTCCTTTTAATTAACTGGCAGAAATAAATAAGCAATTACAATGTATCTCTGTGCAAGGCTACAAGACAAATAGCTGCCTTTCCAAACACCGTTTCCTGGGCCTCGTCATTTGCAGCGAAAATGTTCAGACCTCGACCCTCACTGTACTTACCAGCATCTATGTGCAATTAAAATAAATGAAATGTGTATGCCTCTAAGTGTGCGTGGGATGAGAACCCTTGAGATATCCCTGTTGAATTTATGAGATGTTGATGGTACCCCTGAAATCAGGAGCGTCAGGATTCCTAAACTGATTTATATAATCCTGTTTGGAAGCATGGGCTGATTAATAGGTTTTGATAGTATTAATTCGACTTTTATTACTTCTAAGCAATGTTTATTTAGTACCAACAGCATGCTAGCTGCTCAATAAATTTCTGATCTTAATTAGGTTTTTGCTACTATCAAATGGAATTAAAAAGTGGGTTTTAATCCATTTCTCCCCCGTGAATGGTATAATGGTGTTTGGCACCCTTGCCACACTTGAGTCAGATGACGCATTTGAGACAAATGACATATGAGTCAGCATTTGCCACCTTCATGAAAAATCCTTACAAGAAGGCTGAAATCTGAGCTAGAGCAAATATGACAGATTTTCTAATTTCACTCATTTACTAGTGAATGAGCAATTTTGAACATTCAAGCTTCAAATATACAAAGGGCTGCCAAATGGAAGATGGGGTAAGCTTGTTTTTTCCTGCTCCAGAGATTGGGACCTGAACCAATGGATTCAAGTTAAAACAAGTAAAGAGATTCTGACTACAGGAATAACTTTCTGACTATAAAAGGGAAAAAAAGAAAAAGAAAAAGGTTAAAGGTAAAGGACCCCTGGATGGTTAAGTCCAGTCAAAGGCGACTATGGGGTTGCGGCACTCATCTCGCTTCAGGCCGAAGGAGCCAGCGTTTGTCCACAGACAGCTTTCTGGGTCATGTGGCCAGCATGTCTAAACTGCTTCTGGTACAAAAGGACACTGTGACAGAAGCCAGAGCGCATGGAAATGCTGTTTACCTTCCCACCGCAGTGGTACCTATTTATCTACTTGCACTGGCGTGCTTTCAAACTGCTAGGTTGGCAGGAGCTGGGACAGAGCAACGGGAGCTCACCCTGTTGCAGGGATTCAAACCGCTGACCTCCTGATTAGCAAGCCCAAGAGACTCAATGATTTAGACCACAGCGCCACCCACGTCCCTATTTCTGACTGTAAGAACTGTTTGACAGTGGAACTGTCCTTCATTGGAGGTTTTTAAGCAGAGGTTGGATGGCCTTTTGTCATGGATGCTTTAGTTGAGATTTCTGAATTGCAGGGGTTGGACTTGGTGGCTCCTTCCAACTCTACAATTCTATAAATCTATGAAATATGCATTTTGGATGTGACCTTTTAACCGCAATAGTCAAATGTTTTGAATTGCTGGAGTGTCCTCATGCGTAAAATCTTATGAATAGCCAGTTTATTTACTCATCACAACCATGTACGTTATTTACGAAATGCTGTCTGTCCCTCTCTGTTTCTGAGGTTCAGGCTGTCAACGCCATTGCTCGTACTGCCAAAATGGAACCGCACAGATAAACATGATGGAGGTATTAGCAGGTTTGAAAAAGAAAAAAGAAAAAGAAAGGATGAAAAAAAAAAAACCTTTAGGATAAACCAGGCACCCCCAAACTGCGGCCCTCCAGATGTTTTGGCCTACAACTCCCATGATCCCTAGCTAACAGGACCAGTGGTCAGGGAAGATGGGAATTGTAGTCCCAAAACATCTGGAGGGCCGAAGTTTGGGGATGCCTGGGATAAACCTTATGAGGGAACTCCCCAAAACTGCCCACTGAGGACAGCATGCTCAGGGGCAGTGGAATGTTCAATGACTGTTGGGATTGGGGGGGGGCCTGAAAATGGAACTCTAAACAAAGAGCACTCCAAACTGCAATATTTTGTTTCAGGTCACATTGTCAGAGGTATTAATATTGTTTCATGTCACTTTCAAATTCTGCCAAATACGATGTACTATAGCAGAGGTTTTCAACCTTTTTGAGTCCACGGTTCCCTTGCCCAGTTACATTCTTTCTGCGGCACCCCTGTGGGGCTCAGGAGCCCAGTTATGTCACCCCTTGCCTGACAGAACTGGCAGCCTCTTACCCTTTTTGAACACCCTTCCTTGTGGAGTGTGTTCAGCCTCAGCCTCCTCTCCCCTCTCTTTGGGAGTCCTCTGGGCAGCTGCTGCTGCTGCCCCTGGTCTCTGAGCTGCCCCCTCTGCCCCAAAGAGAGGTGCCTCCTCACACTGCCCCACAGGGGCCTGGGACTTGTCTGTCCGTTCCCAACAGCAAGGGCTGGCGGAGTGGCTGGCTGGGCTCCCTTGCCTGCTCCCTTGCTTGCTTCAAGACTGCCTCAGCTCCTGGCACCCAGCACCCCCTGGCCAGCCCCAGAGGCACCATTCGCCTGGGAGCTTGTAGCCAGGGCTGCTGCAACAAACAGCCATCAAGCCTTTGGGAAGCAGAGATGCGAGAAAGCATCGGAGGAGGGAAAGAGGCCAGTGTTGCCCACAGCACCCCTGACCATCATTCAAGGCACCCCAGGGTACCACGGCACATTGGTTGAAAACCAGTATATTATAGAGATTTTCAAAGCTGTTCTACAGCTGAGTCAGGAATCTTTGGAATTTTATCAGTGATTCCTCATGGAGTGGATCAGTAAAGCTCCCAGGTTGCCCTTTTACATATTTTTGCCCCAGTGTATGAATTTTGGAAGGGAACCAATCGATTCATTAACTACTGTGGTTTCTACCTCTTAAAAGACCATTTATATTCTGTAGCCAATGACTGGTGTGCTGGGGGGGAAAGCATTACCTCTGATTCACCATATTCATTAGAGTACTGAAAATGAGTATCAACTTCCCAATTTAGTGGAAATTGAAGTTGTCAGGGCAATGCCTTTGGGAATCTGTTATGAAAAGTAAAATGATTTTGGCTTTAATGAAAATTATGTGATCATTGGTTTTGTTCATAAGAGACTGAGAAATCACCTTTAATAGATTGCACATCTAAACCGATTTACATAATAGCATCATATGCATTAAAAAATACATTGTCCTTGCAAAAGCACGCTTCTTTGACGAGGTCCAAGGTTCATGAAAGAAAAATAAAATACAGTGAACTGGTAGTTTCCAGATTCACAAATGATTAGGGAGCACAAATTCTCTTTAGATGTTGGTGTCGGTATACGTTGCATTAAACTACTTCCTAGAATTATATTATGTAGTGAGAAAATAGTGTTCTACTTGAACAATTAAGCTACAATCGTATGCACATGCACCTGGAAGTAAATTCCATGGAACTCAGTGGGTCTTACTTCTGAGTAGACCCAAATAGGCTGGCACTGTTACTTTTCCCACAATCCTTAAAATTGCAATAGATCACGTTCAAATCCAAATCACTTTATTTCAGCTTTAAGCTCATAGAATAGATCACATTATTCCACACATGCAGCCATAAATCTTTTATAGATGATCAGTGAATAGATGCCCAAACGTTTAGTTTTTGTGTGATAATCTACGAGCTCTGTTTGAAATGTAATCACATAGTATTCTCCAGACCATAAATAAAGAGTGCACATTGGAACTGAAAAAGGAGAGAGGAGATATCCCTCAAAGATTTTATACAAGCATACAGAGAGAGAGAGAGAGAGAGAGAGAGAGAGAGAGAGAGAGAGAGAGAGAGAGAGAGAGAGAGAGAGAGGGAGGGAGGGAGAGGGAGAGGGAGAGGGAGAAAGGGAGAGGGGGAGATGCTGCTGCTGCTGCTGCTGCTGCTGCTGCAAAGAAAGGAATAGCCTTGCTCATGTCGCCTCTTCATGACCCAGCAAGCTAGAATTCAACTTGTAATGAACCCATTAAAAAAAAATAAAGTCTGAACATTCACAACTGGCATGTATATGGAAGTGGAGGTTGGGAAGCTAATCCCTGGTAATGCCAAAGGTACTACAGTCATACCTCAGTTTAAGCACGCTTCGGTTTGAGTACTTTCAGTTTAAGTACTCCACGGACCAATCTGGAACAGATTAATCCACTTTCCATTACTTTCAATAGGAAAGTTCGCTTCAGGTTAAGTACGGACTTCTGGAACCAATTACAGTCATACCTCGGGTTAAGTATGCTTCAGGTTGAGTACTCCACGGACCCATCTGGAATGGATTAATCCACTTTCCATTACTTTTAATGGGAAAGTTCGCTTCAGGTTAAGTACACTTCAGGTTAAGTGCAGACTTCTGGAACCAATTGTGTACTTAAACGGAGGCACCACTGTATAAGAGATGGAATTCTTTGAGTTTCCTAGCATAAACAGAGAAGTTGGGCCAGAAAGGGATGTCTCACTCCTGTCATCTAAGCTTTGAACCAAGCTGAAGCTTCTGCTTCCTCCATGGGGCTCCTCTTCCTCCATGGGGGCTTCCTCTTCAGCGTTGGGGATTGTGCTTCCTTAGTGCAAAACCTGCTTTTTCCTGGAGGTTTATGAGGAATTTTGTGAATCTCTTTTATTGAAAGAATACTCTGGTATTTTTTATTTGCTATAATAATAATAATAATAATAATAATAATAATAATAATAATAATAATAAATTTATACCCCGCGCATCTGGCTGGGTTTCCCCAGCCACTCTGGACGGCTTCCAACAGAAACATTAAAATACACTAATTTCTTAAACATTAAAAGCCTCCCTAAACAGGGCTGCCTTCAGATGTCTTCTAAAAATCTGGTAGCCATTTTCCTTTTTGACATCTGATGGGAGGGCGTTCCACAGGGCAGGCGCCACTCACCTTTCCTAAAAGGTGGCACACATGGTTCTTCCACCTCTCCATTTTATTCTCACAACAATCCTGTGAGGTAGGTTAGGCTGAGAGACAATGACTAGTCCCAAGCCACCCTGTGACCTTCATGGATGAGTGAGGACTTGAACCCTGGTCCTAGTCTGACCACTACACTGCAGTGACCCTGGAAAAAAGCCTGCAAGACTTCCTGCTCAAACATAGATATAGGGGAGTGTCTACTATGCCTTGACCTAAGTTGCATCTCCTGCTCAGATCAACACCCTTTTTGAGATGACACCCAATGGCCTTGCCATCGAAACTGGGTGCCTGCTCATTGCCTGGACAACTGGGTGTTGTGAGAGCTGCTTCCTCACTTCATCATGCAGAAGACTCTCTTCTGACCTCCTTCGAACAGAGACCTGTCCTCCATAGCATGGGGCACACAACCCTGGAGACCGGAAACCTGCAAGCAAGACAAGAGCACAATTCTGCAACCACATGATGGCAATATTTCAAATATGGCTTCATGCTTTGCTTTGATGCTTTCTTCTAATGAATCATGATGGCTGGTGCAAAAAGCAAAATGAAACAAAAACCAGAGAGATGGAGTCACAGAAGCTGGCAGTCGGTATGAAACACACCTTTATTCCCAAGACACCTGATAGCTGCTGCCTTCAGGTTCTCCTCCACAACCGCACAAAATCAAAGGGCAAAGGAAGCTTCAGATAAAATACAAACCTTCACCTTGACAACCATCAAATCCCCTAACTGTGCAAGGTACATGAAAGGTGTCACTTCCCTCTCCCCCCCCCACTCTTGCATATATTTCTTGATCATGAAGCTCTCTATACGTCTCTGAGCGTAATGTATTCCTTTTATTTGAAGCTCCCTTAAATAAATAAAGAATGTCGCCGAAGAGGGGGGGTTTGTTGTTGTTCTTTGACAGGCTTTCCGGCGGCCTTGTGCAAATTCTTTTTATGTTAGAAGAAGAGGAAGGGAAATCAGACGTAATGGTACTCTGATTCTGTCTGTCTAATGGGAAGACTTTCCATCAAATCCATCCAAAGGCGAAGCTTGAGAGAGTGAAAAGCAAAAAGAAAAGTGATTGGCGAGCTGCATTGTCAGGGGATAATCTAGTAAACAAGGTTGGTTTTAGACGTTGATGTTAACAGATGAAATCAACAGAAAATTTAAAGTAAGTATCATCAATGCGCTTTGAGGATTTTTAAATTTCCAACCCTAACATGTCATTACAAAGCCTAAGCCCAACCATCTCCATCTCTCTCTCTCTCTCTCTCTCACACACACACACACACACACTCACACACACACACACACACACACGCAAATATATATGTTACTGAGTTTTCTGGCAGGAAAGAGATATCTCATATTTATGTAGGACAATCCTTTCAGTTATTCAGCAGTTCTTTAGATATGACAAGTCAGTCTGCTAATAATAATAATAATAATAATAATAATAATAATAATAATAATAAGATAAATTATTATTTATACCCCGCCCATCTGGCTGGGTTTCCCCAGCCACTCTGGGCGGCTTCCAACAGAAGTATTAAAATACACTAATTTATTAAACATTAAAAGCTTCCCTAAACAGGGCTGCCTTCAGATGTCCTCTAAAAGTCTGGTAGTTGTTTTTCTCTTTGACATCTGGTGGGAGGGCGTTCCACAGGGCTATGGTATGTGCTATATGCTATGGTAGTTCAAGGCCCCCACTTCCTCAGACTTGACAGCTGCAAAGGAACTGCGATATCACCTCAAATATTTCCACCCCTTATTGGTGTTAAAACAGCACTTGGTATTTTAACTGACTCAACAGCTAGTCTCCAGAGATGAAGAAACTGGGAACATTGCCCTTGAACAAGCAAAGTGCAAAAACAAAAGGATTTTTTGTGCATCTAAAATAAGATGACCTTGAAACTGGTTTCATCTTTTTCAATGAGTCAGGGCGGTTGTTTTGCAATTTAGTTTGACGACAGCAGGACAGAATGACCTCTGCATTATAAAATGGTTGTTGACACTGGAGTCTGGATCCTACATTTAAAACAGAAGTTTGAGGATGGATGGTGTGTGAGGAATTAATGCAGTCCATTTCTCCATGCGTTCAGGAAATTTGATCTGTCAGGGACTGAACACCAGTTGCTGGGAATCACGAATGGAGAGAAGTGCTGTTGCTCTCAAGCCCTGCTTGCAGGCTTCCCATCGGCACCTGAAAACAGGGTGCAGAATGAGATTGGCTTTGGCCTGACCCTGATGGGCATTTCTTACGTTCCTAACTTTCCTCCCTCGCCACTTTCTCCCAGCTCCCATTACCAACAGGTACAACCTTCGCAGGGCATATAGATGAACAGGGTCCATTATACGTATTTTTAAGGTTTTACTGGCCCTCGGGCTGCAATCGTATCAGACATACCTGGGATTTAACATCAATGACGAGTGGGAAACGTGTAGGCTTGAACTGCACATCACACCTTAGCAGCTATACAGAAATACATATTCCTTTTGGGGTTTTTAGATTTCAGTTTGCTGGCAATTCTTATACCCAGAGTTCTTTGGTCCGAAAAGGTAAAGCATAACAATCTGCTTCGGAGCACTCACATGAGAACTGAAATATTCGCCTGAATGTGAGACAGCAAACTGGAGAGTTTTTCTTTTAAAAATATATCGAAAGAAAAGACAAGCACATTCCGCTATCAGACTGAACATGGAAGATGTCATTCAAGATGTGACTCCTTTGATAGAGACCAGACCCTGTTCTGACTTCAACATATAATTAAAGGTAAAGGGACCCCTGACCGTTAGGTCCAGTCGTGACTGACTCTGGGGTTGCGCGCTCATCTCGCATTATTGGCCGAGGGAGCCGGCGTACAGCTACCAGGTCATGTGGCCAGCATGACAAAGCCGCTTCTGGAAAACCAGAGCAGCACATGGAAACGCCGTTTACCTTCCCACTGTAGCGGTTCCTATTTATCTACTTGCATTTTGACGTGCTTTCGAACTGCTAGATTGGCAGGAGCTGGGACCAAGCAACGGGAGCTCACCCCATCACAGGGATTTGAACCGCTGACCTGATCAGCAAGCCCTAGGCTCAGTGGCTGAGGGAGCCGGCATACAGCTTCCAGGTCATGTGGCCAGCATGACAAAGCCGCTTCTGGCAAACCAGAGCAGCACATGGAAACGCCATTTACCTTCCCGCTGTAGCGGTTCCTATTTATCTACTTGCATTTTGATGTGCTTTCAAACTGCTAGGTTGGCAGGAGCTGGGACCAAGCTACGAGAGCTCACCCCGTCACAGGGATTCGAACCGCCAACCTTCTGATCAGCAAGCCCTAGGCTCTGTGGTTTAACCCACAGCGCCACCTGGGTCCCTTATATATAATTATATATAAACATATAATTAGGCAGGGTCAAAATCTGTTTCTTAAAATGATTCTGAATGCAGGTTCCATAATCCAGCTCCAAAATTATTTGCATTTTTTTTTGCTTTTATAAAGTTTGATTTATTCATTTAGAATAGTAAGATACCCTCTCCTGTTCCTCCTCACCTCCGTCCAGTGGATCTGAGCCCCAAGATGATGCTGGAGTCATGACATCAACTCCTGCAAGTCCTGGCTTTGGGTGCCTCTCTCTGCCCTCCTCTCATCCAGCGATCCTTCCCTGGTATACCCTTGTCATGGCTAGGTATGCATCCCCTTTTTGCTTTGCTTTTAGATCTGCCCTGATGCCGAGGACCTTCACCTCCCCTCACTTTGATGTATTTTCAGATACATTATAAAGAAGGGTATGTATGCAACATCTCGCTGATCTTCCATTCCCTTTTGGTTGGTTGGTTTGGGGTCTTTCCCTTCCTCTTTCCATGTCTGCCTCTCTAGCTTTCCTGTTTCCACTATTTCAACCTCTCTCCTTTCCTTTCAAGAGCTGAAGCATCACCATGCAATTTGTTAGTCTTCAAGATGCCAGAAGAGTCTTTGTTTTTTGGACTGGTTGGTGTCCCTCTCCCCATAGCTATGTGACAAGCCTTCAGTAATTTACCTTGCAATCAGCCTTTTATTTGCTCTATCAGTAAAAGATTCTTTTTTTCTGAAAAAGCTCTGGCTTTCTCACTCCCACTTATATAGTCATGCACGCTGTCCTCCTCTGTAGTTTGGTAAATGGGCTCATTTCTGACCCAGCTCTACCAGACCAACTGGCAGAATAAAGCTAGGGTCATAGATGGTGTGACAGTAAATTCCCCAATCCCACCATTCACATTCCAGAAGGGCTTCCTTAGAGAAACATAGATCTCAGATGTGTATACAGTAGAGCAGCCTTTCTCAACTTTGGGTGCCCAGATGTTGTTGGACCACAGCTCCCATCATCCATGACCACGAGTCCTACTAGCTAGGGACTGTCCTTAATGCTGCTTGTGGAATGCTGAAGAGCTCCAAATTTTGCTCTGTGTGGGCATCATACTGGACCTGGACCGAGGACATTGGTCACAACTTCTGTGGGTCAATGTAACTCCGACACCCTAAACACAAAACTATATTGGCAGGAATTTTCTCCACAGGATGATTAAAGCTGCCCAACACATAATCCCCACTCTTGACAAGGCCATAGGAAGATGGAGAAAGGCATTAAAATTCATAATGACAAAAGAGTCCGTGCTGTTCTGCCAACATCTGGCTGAGAGAAACTGACACCCAGTGAGGTAGTGACCATGGCAACTGGCCCACTCATTCTTCCCCAACCATAAAGCATCAGCCTTAAGTGCGGTTGATCTTCTCTCAGTGATGCGGCTGTCGGGTTGTGATGTGGTGGACATCCGTTCCGGTTGTCAGCAAATCTTGTACTCAAAAGCATCATTATGGCTGACTCATGCGACTGCTACACACTCGACCCTGATTATTATTCATTATGTCTAAGGCTGCTGCGGCTTTGCATGGTAAATATTGACTTCAGTCCTCCATCCAATATTTTGCCAGAAGTATCATTCGCGGTGATGGTTTTATTTCACTTTAATTTTTTTGTTATGTATTATTCAAGTGCGGAAGAGAGAGGATGCCAAATCAGTTTTGTAAACAGTTCCTTTGCACTGACAATCTCTTCGCCCCCAATTTGACAGAAGCGATTAACTCCAGAACTGCCAGCTTTCCTGCTTTAAATCAGATTGGAAACGGGGGGTGGGGGGAGCTGCTAGCAAACACCACGCACACACAAAGAGCAGGAGAGCCATTGACACAGAGTGGCCAAGGCTTTTGATGTTTCTACATTTATGTTCAGAGTTGTTGTTGTTTAGTCAATTAGTCGTGTCTGACTCTTCGTGATCCCATGGGCCAGAGCATCATAGCTGCCAAGTTATCCCTTTTTTAAAGGGAAATTCCCTTATGCTGAATAGGCTTCCTCGTGAGAAAAGGGAAAACTTGGCAGCTATGCAGAGCATGCCAGGCACTCCTGTCTTCTACTGCTTCCCGCACTTTGGTCAAACTCATGTTCGTAGCTTCGAGAACACTGTCCAACCATCTCGTCCTCTGTCGTCCCCTTCTCCTAGTGCCCTCAATATTTCCCAACATCAGGGTCTTTTCCAAGGATTCTTCTCTTCTCATGAGGTGGCCAAAGTATTGGAGCCTCAGCTTCACGATCTGTCCTTCCAGGGAGCACTCAGGGCTGATTTCCTTAATAATGGATAGGTTTGATCTTCTTGCAGTCCATGGGACTCTCAAGAGTCTCCTCCAGCACCATAATTCAAAAGCATCAATTCTTCGGCGATCAGCCTTCTTGATGGTCCAGCTCTCACTTCCATACATCACTACTGGGAAAACCATAGCTTTAACTATACGGACCTTTGTAGGCAAGGTGATGTCTCTGCTTTTTAAGATGCTGTCTAGGTTTGCCATTGCTTTTCTCCCAAGAAGCAGGCGTCTTTTAATTTCGTGACTGCTGTCACCATCTGCAGTGATCAAGGAGCCCAAGAAAGTAAAATCTCTCACTACCTCCATTTCTTCCCCTTCTATTTGCCAGGAGGTGATGGGACCAGTGGCCATGATCTTGGTTTTTTTGATGTTGAGCTTCAGACCATATTTTGCGCTCTCCTCTTTCACCCTCATTAAAAGGTTCTTTAATTTCTCCTCACTTTCTGCCGTCAAGGTTGTGTCATCTGCATATCTGAGGTTGTTGATATTTCTTCTGGCAATCTTAATTCCGGCTTGGGATTCATCCAGTCCAGCCTTTCTCATGATGAATTCTGCATATAAGTTAAGTAAGCAGGGAGACAATATACAGCCTTGTACTCCTTTCCCAAGTTTGAACCAACCAGTTGATCCATATCCAGTTCTAACTGTAGCTTCTTGTCCCACATAGAAATGAACTCCTAGTAGAGGAAGGCAAATGCAGCTTGATAGGTATAACTGATACTTAATGGGATGGCCCCCAATAATGGAATTTAGAAATTGAAGGATAGAGCTCTTTCAAAACAGAGTGGACATCATAGGAAGGAATGGATAGTAGAATTATATATTGTCACCCCAATCTCCAAACAGTAAAAGACAGCATTTTTAATTCAAAGTGGAAATCATTTTTTGAATATTTAAAAAGTTATTGTAAACAGATTAAATCATTATCAGCATTTATATAAAGACGTGCAGTGATAAATATTAATTTTGAGTATATTGGAGAAATAATAATTAGGTTTAACTTGGATATGCAGTGAAAATAATAAAAACATAAGCAACCGCAGAAAGGCGGGTGCGTGTGTGTCAAAATTGGGTAATGGAATTTGATATGAAAATAATTGTTTATTATGGAAAATGGAAAATTAAATAAATAAATAAATATTCCAGATGTTCCAGGTGTTTACCCAGGGGTTGTGTTTCCTTTGGAAATGAGACACAGCAGAGGATGTGGTGTGTTTATGATATATGGTTTATTTACACATATAGACAACTGAGCTTACGATGGTGTCAGGGGCTGGTCTGGCTCAGAAGAGTGGGGAATGCAATCTCAGGAAGATAAGCTCCTGACAGAAGAGGAGGGGAATATCCCCCACACACGCTGCTTCCAGCATTTCCAGAAGCAGAGAGAAAAATTGCACAGCTGGGAGAGGAGCTACCAAGCTATGAGATAGTAGCTAAGCAACCAGAAGGGAGGGAGCAACTGGGTGATACATCAGTCGAGAGTGGGGGGGAACCCCCTCCCTCCCCCCCAAACTCAGAGGTCCAAGTGTGTCAGAGAAGAAAGGCGACGCCAGGGGGGGGGAGGGACTTCTGGGCACCACAGTTCAAGAAGGATACTGACAAGCTGGAACGTGTCCAGAGGAGGGCAACCAAAATGATCAAAGGCCTGGAAACGATGCCTTATGAGGAACGGCTTAGGGAGCTGGGTATGTTTAGCCTGGAGAAGAGAAGGTTAAGGGGTGATATGATAGCCATGTTCAAATACATAAAAGGATGTCATATAGAGGAGGGTGAAAGGTTGTTTTCTGCTGCTCCTGAGAAGCGGACATGGAGCAATGGATTCAAACTGCAAGAAAGAAGATTCCACCTAAACATTAGGAAGAACTTCCTGACAGTAAGAGCTGTTCGGCAGTGGAATTTGCTGCCAAGAAGTGTGGTGGAGCCTCCTTCTTTGGAGGTCTTTAAGCGGAGGCTTGACAGCCATATGTCAAGAATGCTTTGATGGTGTTTCCTGCTTGGCGCGCTTCTTGCTGCGGAAGTGAGGAGGAGTCAGAGTAGGCAACTGATATCCTTGCGGAGTGTTGCCTGTTTGTGCTTGTAACATAATGCTGTAATAAAAGGACTATAAATCTACCAAATGCTCGTTATTTCTTATTGGTGAGCCACCTGGAAGGGAGAGGGAAACTCCCGTACTTGACAGCTCGAGGGGTTCACAGCATCAGCACCTCAAAGGGGTCTTGTATCTCCCATAGCGCAGCCTTGGATTCAAGCAGACATCAAATATTGCTCCTCTGTCTTCTCCCAACTTGCTGCTTTGCCCTTGGCCCACATCATTGCCACTCTCAACTCCGCCTTTTTCCACTGAGTGAGAGGGTCCCACCCATTTGCAGTCTCATACCAGGACTGCAAGAAGATCAAACCTATCCATTCTTAAGGAAATCAGCCCTGAGTGCTCCCTGGAAGGACAGATCGTGAAGCTGAGGCTCCAATACTTTGGCCACCTCATGAGAAGAGAAGAATCCTTGGAAAAGACCCTGATGTTGGGAAAGATTGAGGGCACTAGGAGAAGGGGACGACAGAGGACAAGATGGTTGGACAGTGTTCTCGAAGCTACGAACATGAGTTTGACCAAACTGCGGGAGGCAGTGGAAGACAGGAGTGCCTGGCGTGCTATGGTCCATGGGGTCACGAAGAGTCGGACACGACTAAACAACTAAACAACAACAACAACCGGGACGCTAGCGTGGCTATTTCCAGGAATTAGAAGGCTTGATTAGACTTTAATACTTGCTGGATCCAGGGATTAGAGGGGTCTAGCATAGGTTTGAATCCCCTCCCCAACTCAGAACACTATGAAAAATGGGTACACTCACCCAGAGATTTGACCCATGGTGGCCCTATGGAGATCAGGGGTATAAATAAATGGAGAAATTAACCAAAAAGCAGCATTGTGTCTAGAGCAGGGTCCCCAAACTACGGCCCGCGGGCCAATTGCGGCCCAATTGGCCTCCCAATACGGCCCGCGACGACCCCCGCCGCCCGCTGCTGCTGCCCGCTCTTAGGGCGCGCAGCGCAACAGCACACTTCCAGATTGGAAAACAGCGCCGAAAATCATTTGTGTGCATGCGTATGGGCCTCTCCCGACCCAGAAGAGGTCATTTCCGGTACACTTCTGGGTCAGGGGGAGGCCCATACGCATGCGCGCAAACGTTTTTCGGCGATTTTTCCGACCTGGAAGCGCCCCACCACGCCAGTAAGTGTATGTGCACAGGCGCGCACTCTCCCGCCCTCCGGCCCGCTGCGCGCACACTCCCCTACCCTCCAGCCCAAAGCCGGGTAAGTCTGGGGACCCCTGGTCCAGAGTCTACTACAGACTGTCAGGGTGTTCAGAGAAGCAAGAATTATTCCTAGTACCAGAGTAGTTCCGCTACACTGATATCTGCCATAAGACAAACTCTGTTAAGCATGAAATCCCTGACAATTTTTGCGCATGATTTGCTGATGACTTTGTCTTTCAGATGATGGATGAAGCACAAGACAATCTGCTCTCCCTGACTTGATCCTAAACAACAGCGAAGCGTCAGTCAAAGAGATTAAAACTTTGTGGGAAAGTGATCATGAACAGAAATGCAGGATGGTGCCAAAGACAAGCCCTCAGGTATCAGGACCCAAGCCAGTTATGATGATCACACTTACAAAGGCATCTTTATCAGCTTCCAAGGTTTTCTTGAACATTGTTTATGCGCCAAAAAGCATAGAGAGATGCTCCAGGAAGGATAAATGATGCATCACCATTTGTAGCAGTTATTAATATTTGAACTATATCCAGGGACTACTTCTACTCCAATGAACCCCTCTCTCTTCATGCTAATGAAAAGTGCAAACACATTCTGAAAATTCCTGTTGTGGAATTTTAAATATTTAGAACTAAGAGGAACCCATTGCTTAAGTGTCTGGTTATGCACCATACATCAGTTGAACTAGCCACAATCCACATTCCAATTTAATACCTGAATAAATACAAAGGTGGCTTTAAAATGCAGTTTGCTCAAATAATAGGAAATAGATTCTCTCGTCTACTTTAGCTTCATATTTGCACAAAAAGTGAGTCAAGAAATTATTTTGAGCAGTTATTATAATGCAATTTCCTTTTCTGTGTATATGTGTTGCGGTTAACAGTTGTTCACTGGTGAATGTACATATAAACAATAGCTATTGTTTGACATTGAAATTATTGCCAACAGGGGATTTTGCACATTGCCTGGTGAATATGGAATCACCAACAGATGTTAGATGATGAGAACTGATCACAGCTGTTTTGAAGGTCTGCAATCTTTCTTTTTGTCCTAGAGCAGGTGGTTGGATGAAAATGAATATTTGGATTTTTACCCCCAATTTGGATTCAGCACAGCTTTTGGATTGAAAACATCTTACATTGCCCTGGTAGATAATGTCAGGAGAAAGGCAGGAGAAAGGGATCCTTATTTGTTTTGCTGGACCTTTCAGGGGCATTAAATATTATTGACCATTCATAGAATCATAGAATTGTAGAGTTGGAAGGGATCCATGAGTCATCTAGTCCAACCCCCTGCAATGCAGGAATCTCAGTGAAAGCATCCATGACAGATGGCCATCAAACGTCTTAAAAACCTCCAAGGAAAGAGAGTCCACAACCCCCCCTCCCCGGGAGGCCATTTCACTGTCAAACATCATTTACTATCAGAAAGTTCTTCCTGATGTTTAGTCAGAATCTCCCTTCTTGTAACTTGAAGCCATTGGTTCGAGTCCTACCCTCCAGAGTAGGAGAAAATAAGCTTGTTCCCTCTTCCATGTGACTGCCCTTAAGATATTGGAAGATATCATATCTCCTTTCTGTCTCCTCTTTTCCAGGCTAAATAGACCTACTGTAGCTCCTTCAACCGTTCCTCATAAGGTTTGGTTTCCAGACCATCATCTGCACATAGATGAACCTTGGGGTCCCTTACAACTCTATGATTCTATGACTCTAAGAGGTGCTTGGATTTAACATGGAAGCAGCACTTCTCCATGGACTTGCCCACCCTACCTAGAAATGTTGAGGATTGACCCTGGACTTTCTGTTTGCAAAGAACATCCTTTATTGCTGAGCCATGTGTCTGCACATTCAGCTCTTCTAAGTGAGGATACCTTGCCTGAGAGCTTCCAAATTCTGAACCTGCTGCTAAATTCACACATACAGGAACCGCAGCTTTCTCACAGAACCAGAAACAAAATTGCTACCCAAAGTTTCGCGCAGGAGTAGAGAATGTGCCTGACAGTTCTAATTTAGAGTTCAGTCACATTCTGTATTACAATGCAAAGCTTAATTTGTGTTAAGAACAGAAATGCATCAACAAATGTATCTGTCTTGGGGGCACATAGCACAATAATGTCTTGTTCTATAACACAAAGAACACTTCTGTCATTAAATTACTCCGGACTGACTTGACGGAATACCAGGTAGTTTGTTAACATTGCTGCTTGACCGACTGCCTTCTGGTGTCTACATCACTGAAAAAGAGATGAATAAAGAATGTGTAATGAATAATCATCAGGGGGCAGGGAGCCATATGTGGATGAGCAGAATGGCACACACTTCTACAACAATTATGTCTCTGTGTGCCCCCCCCCCCGAATTAATCAATACTTAGGATGTTCATGAGTCACGCTTATAGGTGGTTAAAATATAGCAGATGAACAAATAATTGTTCGGGTTTCAGGTTTTTTAGGCCTCTCTGCACCATTCATTTAAAGCAGTATCATACCACTTTGAACAGCCAGGGCTTCTCCCAAATAATCCTGATAATTGTAGCTTGTTAAGGGCACTGAAAGTGTTTATAGGGGGGCCCTAGTCCCCACATAGAACTGCAATTATTTGTGGTTCATCAGCCATTCCCTCTTCCCAGGGAACTCTGGGAGCTGTCACTCTGTGAGGGAAATAGGTACAGTTCCAATGATTATTTGAGTGATTGAATGAAATCAAATTTATCCCCCATCCCTACACACAGTGCACAGCTGAGCCATGAAAAAAGATCCCAGATAGTGATGGCCTCCAACATTAACAGCTTTAAAGGAGGATTAGATAAATTCATGGAGAATGAAGCTACCGATAGCTATGAGCCATGATGGCCACTCCACTAACAGAGGCTGCATGCTTTAACCTACAGTACCTTTTGCTAGGAATTAAAGATGGGAAGAAAGCTGCTTAGGATCTGCTTACAGGACTGCCCTAGGCATCTGTTTGGCCCCTGTGAGACCAGGGTGCTGTACTAGATAGGTCTTTGGTCCGATCTAGGTGGTCTCTTCTTCTATCTACTCAGATGCGAGTTCCTCTTAGCATGTTTCTCCCTTGCGTCAAACAAACATAGCATCTCCTTTGCCCTGCAGTAAAGAACTTAACCCTAGATCTCACATCCCTTACAGAAGCTTAGAAAGGAAAGTTGCTTCTTCAAAGACCACGAGTCCCAGAAAGCCTTCAAAACCTCTTCAGAAGACCTATAAGAGCTCTTGCTCTTGAGCTGTGAGTGGAAAGCATTGCAAACATTGCAAGGGGCGCAAGAGTCTTGCTAGGAAAAAGTTGACAAACCTGATTCTGACTGAAGAAAGGCCCATACAGTGGTATGATCCTGAGAGGATAACTAGCTTCATGTTGTACATGCTTCCTCAAACATCACTTGTTTTCTAATGCTTCCAAAGTTCCTTAAATCATGCCCGACATTCATTTAACTCTGAACCTTTAGAGACTCAGTGCAGTTTCCTTCTTCGTAATATTCCATATTGAACCAGCTAGCCACCTCAAGCTGACACAATTAAGCTTAATTAGTTGCAACCTTTATTCCTGAGCCTCTTTGCCCAAAGGGACTTCACTTTGTAATTTTAGACTGCAGTTGATTAGAAATGCCAAATCTTGTCTCATACCATTATGGTAGCCAAAGAAAGTTCCACTGCAATATTAATTCATTCCTCCTGCAATCATGACCTGCCCATTAACTAGTATTTTATGTCTTTAGGCAGAAATGGCAATGGGAGATGAAGCCTAGGACAAATTGTTCTCCTTTCAAAAAAAAAGCAACCAAATCTTTGTACTTTTCTGTGCTAAACTTTAGACAGAGGCCATCTGTTGAGTAGTGATTCACTTAATTCTGGTCTTGTCATCTGTTGTTGTTTTTAGTGCATTTCGCTCCATTCTCAAGATAACCCCCTTCCTCACAACTCCATAAACATTTTAACAGGTGCAAAGAGAGAGACACTTGTGATGCTTCTAGTTTCAGACCAAGCTTCAGCCTCTGCCCTGGGCTCCTTTGGGAGTAAGGATATGGGCATTAATTTAATAAAGAACTACAGCCTAAGATAGGGGTCACCAACATGGCGCTTGTGAGCACAATTGTGCTCTTGAGGTCTTCCCCTCATTCCCACCAAGTCTCTAAGCCCTCTCCATCACCAGTACGTAATTGCCCCTTTGGTGGGGATGGTGGTTAGCTTTTTCTCCCTTGGAAAGTACATATAGGAGAAAGAGGAAGTGACATGTCATACTACTTCCTCTTTCAGTTCTATGTGCTTCTCAAGGCTCAGGCGAATTCTGCTGGATCTGACTTTCATCCCAGTCTGCTGGAAAAGCGAATCATGCACAACACATGCTTTCAGTCTTCCTCTCTTGCGGGAAGAGGAAGCTGACCCAAGGAAATGTAGAGAGAGGTGACGAGAATCCATGGCACCCAAAAATTCAGGCATGCTCAAGGGTCTAAAACTGTTGGAAGCCAAGAGCTGAAGGCTATCTGTTGCATCAATCCACTCCATAATCAGCTGTTCTGTTCTCCTTTAACAAACAAGAAGGTGCTGCGCTTTTTTTGGTTTAAATGTGGTAGAAGAGACAGAAAAAGCTTCTCAACAATGCAAAGTGAACCACACTCATGTGAGAAGTGGGAGGCTGTGAATTACATGACACCTTCAAGTCCACACAGGTGTACAAGTCCTCCTCCTAGAACTCATAGATTTAACAAGTGAGACCTACAATGAAATGTGGCATTGTGGGGTGCTGCTGTTCATGGTTCTAGTCTGCCAGCCATGCCCAGGATACTCCATTGATTCCATTCATTCACACACTAAGACAAATACAATACAGTGGTGCCTCGCTAGACGAAATTAATTCGTTCCACGGGTCATTTCTTATAGCGAAAAATTCGTCTAGCGAATCCCATAGGAATGCATTGAATTTTTTTGAATTTTTTTTTTGCCCATAGGAACGCATTAATTGAATTTCAATGCATTCCTATGGGAAACCGCGATTCGCTAGACGAATTTTTTGTAAAACGCATTCGTCTAGCGAGGCAACCTCCGCTCGAAAAATCCTTTCGTTAAGCGGAAATTTCGTTAAGCAGGGCATTCGTTAAGCGAGACACCACTGTACAAAGCAAAAACAAAACAAAAGAGGGGACAATGATTTACTAGAGGTAGCAAGCAGAAAATAGGGACAGTTGGAGCACATTCAACTCAACGCCCCCCCCCCTCTTTTCTGAACCTGCTAGATTTTAATTAAGATGCAGCATGGAACCTACCAGAGATTATCACGGGTCACACAAAACTATTACTGAAAGGTTACGAGGATGTTAGCAAAGGAAGTAGGTTAACCACAGGGGGGCTTCAAGGTTCATGATTGGCTCTAGCAATATATAATCTTCATCAATGACCTACAATGGATGTTTCACAGCAGGAGTGAAACATCTGAGGACAACAGATTTATTTTGACTTTTCAGATCCAAGGAGCATCTTAATGGTTTTTGCAGGGATCCAACAAAACAGGAACTTTAGGAGAACTTATTATGAACTAATTCAGTGGCAGCAGCAATAAAATAAAATACAATGGCCACAGGAGAGACACAGGGAATGTCTTGTGTGGGTTTCCACCTTCATCTCACTCGCTTGTGCAAATGGAAATTCTCTTCATGGAAGGAGCTTTCTGACACATGGTCTATGTATGCTAGATTTAAATCAGGTATATTGTGACTCCCTGTTTGTGTATATCTGGTCTGATTCTCAGCCTCTGGGGTGTTTTAATTTCTTTAATGCATGTTGAAGTTTATGGTGGTTCCAGATTGGGGCTTAATTTGCCGATGGGTTGTTGAGATGTCATAAATGGATAACAGGGTTTGAGGGTTTTTTCCCCATACTGGATCCCCACCCCACCCTCAATTTGGATTAAATGTGGGGGGGGGGACATGGGCTGGTGTTCTACTGCCCAAATGTCACGTGGAGATTGCAAAACAAAAAAAAAAGCAAACCCTACTCTGAACAAGGGACACTGGTCCTGCAATAAATGTCCATCTGAAAGCACCCTTAGTTTTCTTAGCTTTATTTTCTTACATTTAAATCCCATGTTTCTCCCACCATCAACCCCAAGAGAGCATGCCCGTGGTTTCTTTGAGGTCTTCCATTGAGGTACAGATGAGATCCAGGCCTGCTTAGCACAGGTGAATTCAAACCATACTCAGAGATCTACCATCACACTACAAGTCCTTCAGATTTAAGCATATTGGATGGTGTAGGTGTAGAAAGATCTGAGCAGCATTGTGGTCCCACAGTAACACTGCATGTTTCATTCCTGGCTTTGTAACTGCTTCTCATTCAAAATGAAATATGCCGGTCACATCTAATTAGGTGCAGTTCACCAGAAAATGAATCAACGCCAGGATAACAAAAAGGCGGATCAGAAAGTGCTTCTTTAACCCAGGTTTTGGGTTATTCCCCCCCCCGGCAGATGCACATAGTTCAGGCTGAGGCATATTCGCTTCACATACAATCTTTCCCATTGCTAGAGGTGGTGGAAATGACCCAGTGTGGCAGGAGCTGTCTGATCAATATCTCAAAGCAATACCTCAAAGACTTTGTCCCAGTGAAGAAAACTCTTGTGCTGAAGAATCCCTGTAAAGGCCTCTTTAATCTACCAAAAGCAAAGAACAAAACCCTGACAGAAGCAGTTTCTACTGCAAATACTGAAATTCATAGCTGATAGCTGTCTACATCAGCCACAGATTTCCATCGTGAGTGTGTGTGTATTTTCCCCAGTGTCTCCTTCCACCCTAAAAGTCTTCTTCTAACTTTGGATTCTTCCAAAATAGCAACAAAACAAATTATTTATCGTTTATATGCTTGATTGACAGGAACGGGCTGGTCGAAGAGATGGTCTGAGAAGAGTGCTGGAAACAGGTGAGTCCAAACACTTGGCCTCCCTTCCTAAACCAAGGCTGGTGAATGTGGCAGTTGGGAGACTTCAGGGAGCATAAGAACGATAAGGAGGAGGAAGAAGGTGGTCTGTCTCAACACTTCAGGTAGCCCAAATGCTGACAGGTTAAGTAGGAAGGTGGTGGCAACCTCAGTTCTTAAAGAGGCAAGGGAGCATTGTGAGGAAAGTTGTAGTCATACTGCTTGTGTTAATTGTGCTCAGGGGCCAGTCTAGGAGAAGGAAGGGGTTGGAATCAGAACACAAGAAGGTAGGGGATGTTAAGTATAGTAAATTAATTCACTGAAATTGTAAATGCCTGTATGCATTATTATGTGTTTAAATCATAGCTGCCAAGTTATCCCTTTTTTAAAGGGATTTTCCCTTATGCTGAATAGGCTTCCTCGCGAGAAAAGGGAAAACTTGGCAGCTATGGTTTAAATTTGATTGGTTGGTAACTGAATTCTAGAGAGTTCTCTAGTAGTTCTCATGTGATTGGTGAACATTGGTCACATGGGAGGCATCTAGTGAAGGAGAGACTCCATTTTACTTGAAGCAAGATGGCTGTGTTTTAGAATCCACTGTGAACACTGCCACATTGAATAGAGTGTCAGAGTGCTTCTTCTCTGATGGAAGAAAGAAAGAAAGAAAGAAAGAAAGAAAGAAAGAAAGAAAGAAAGAAAGAAAGGAGAAGGTAAAAGTGGAAATCTCTCATAGGAATGCAAGACATGGCCTAATTGAGATGCAGAAGGCTGAGTACTGAGCTCTGGAAAGGGAGAAAAATACAGTTGTTTGGAAGTCAGAAGAAGAGACTTTAAGCCCATTCTTGGAGAAGCATGGGACTGTAAATATTTTTTTAATTCATCTATAACTATAAGTTTCTGCAAGCAAAGTTTTTGAATGTTAAAAGTCTGGACATTGGTTTAATTTCCAAAGAAGGAAATATATATGATTTGAGCTTCTTGGCTGCTTTTTCACTACTCTAACTTCAACAGGAGACACTTACAGGAGGGCCCTGTGATGAACCAGGCTTCTAAGTTCTGAGAGCAAAGGACTCGCTAGGTCTCCTGTGAAGCAAGAATGTCCTGGCATTCTGCAGAACATCAAGAGGGTGGGTTGGAGAAGACAAGACCCCACTGGGAATTGTAACAAAGGGCTTCACCCATATTTTTCCCAGGTTCAGAAGAGCTACCCAAGCTACCTAATGTCAGCCACTGAGTGGACTGTTTTCAGAATTCCTATTAGTTCACGCCCAAGCTTCTTCCTGGCTTTGTTTTGTTTTTAGAGACAGCCTAGCAACTGCCTGCCATTGCAAGCAACTTTTGAAAGGTACCTAACAAAGGCAAAAACAGGAAAGCTTCTCAGCACTGGGATCAAATGTAGAGCTTTGGTGTCAAGAGTAAAAAGCCGGCAAATTCCTGCAGCCTCTACAGCTGTCAAGATTCAGCCTTTCTAATGCAGATTTTGGTTTCAAGACTTAATAAGCACATCGCCTAAAAATAAATAAATAAAGGCCTGCTGCTTCACCACATTTGGGGTGGGGGGGGGAGAGATGTTCACTATAGTGTTGGTAATTGTGGTGTAAATGTGCACAGAATGGAAATTTAAAAGGCATTTTGAGTTATAGATAAACCTCTCAAGGCAGTGCCAATTCCCTCCTGTGTCAACACATCAGCAGTCACAAAATTAAAAGACGCCTGCTTCTTGGGAGAAAAGCAATGACAAACCTAGACAGCATCTTAAAAAGCAGAGACATCACCTTGCCGACAAAGGTCCGTATAGTTAAAGCTATGGTTTTCCCAGTAGTGATGTATGGAAGTGAGAGCAGGACCATAAAGAAGGCTGATCGCCGAAGAATTGATGCTTTTGAATTATGGTGCTGGAGGAGACTCTTGAGAGTCCCATGGACTGCAAGAAGATCAAACCTACCCATTCTGAAGGAAATCAGCCCTGAGTGCTCACTGGAAGGACAGATCCTGAAGCTGAGGCTCCAATACTTTGGCCACCTCATGAGAAGAGAAGAATCCTTGGAAAAGACCCTGATGTTGGGAAAGATTGAGGGCACTAGGAGAAGGGGACGACAGGGGACGAGATGGTTGGACAGTGTTCTCGAAGCTACGAACATGAGTTTGACCAAACTGCAGGAGGCAGTGGAAGACAGGAGTGCCTGGTGTGCTATGGTCCATGGGGTCACAAAGAGTTGGACACGACTAAACGACTAAACAACAACAACAATTGTGGTGTATCAAGAGTGTCACAGTCCAGGTTACAGGCAGTCAGAGTCCCAGCTCGGTACGTCAGGACCAGGGTAGAGGTCGGGAATCAGGAACCAGCAGTCCAGGGTAAACAGTCCAGGGGTCAGGAAGCCAAGAGTCCACGAATCAGGAAACCAGGAGTCAGGAAGCCAAGGATCCAATATTCAGGAACCTGGAGTCAGGAAGCCAAAGCACAGCTAGGTGAGTAGCATGTTGCTGTGGCAAAGAGCCAGAGGCAAATGCTGATCTTATATACCCCTCCCGACCCTTGCCACCAGGTGCTATGAGTCTTCTGTCAAGCCTCACCTGTGCGGCCATGCCTTGCCCTTCCAGGCCAAACTCAGGAAGGCCTCAGTCCTGCGAGGCCCTACCAGTCACAGGGCCTGGCTCCTGCACGCACTCCTGACAAAGAGCGACAATGTTATAAATCAGAATCTCAAAAGATGCAGCTCAGGAACAACTCCTGCCACTAGTTAACACAAATAGGCAAGCTTTAAAAAGCTGATTGTCATAAATAACTGCTGACTGATTCATTCCCAATACATTAGGGCATGTTATATCTTCCTATGAGCTGCCTGTCCTTGGTTTGCATAAGAACATAAGAGCTGTCCTGGATCAGACCAATGGCCCATCTCATCCAGCTACCTGTTCTCCCAATGCCCAACCAGATGCCACAAGCAGAACCCGAGCATGTCATGTATTCAGATGGGTCCTGCATTTAGCATAGGTCCCATTGAGATCCATGTGAAAAATTAGTTATCCCTTCCTTAAGTCCCATTGATTTCAAGGGTGACTAACTGGCTCTGCATCCATCCAACTCAACATTTCCTGTGTATCCTTCAACTTTTCATTTGAATGAGAGGCAACCACCAGCTCCTCCAGGTAATCTGCTTATTGAGTGTTCATTTGCACCATGAATGCTGCCCTGATGTCTACTGTATGTTTTCATATATTGTATTTATTATTATTATTTTGTAAACTGCTTTGGGACCAAGATGGTAAAAGGCAGGGCAGAATTTTTTTTAAAAAAAGATAGTAAATGAACAAGATTTGCTTGCACAAAGGATACATGGAGCTTAGACTGTATCTTAGCACTTATTCCAATATGTTTGTGGGGAGGTTATATGGCAATGAGCATTTGTCTTGATTTGCTTGCAGGGTGTTTATACATCTTTAATTGTTTGTTCATCCCACATTCCTTAGTGCATTTCTTTGTCATTAACTGCAAAAAGACATTCTTTTCTTTTCTTTTCCATTTCTGGTATACATGTGAATCCATCTCCCAAAACAGCAGCTGTCTGAAGGGACCCCACATTATTTCCATAGTGAACATATCACCTGCTTCAAGCCTAATTTCATAATGTGGCAAGGAAGCATTTCTCTATTGCTTAACACCCACAGCAGACTTTCGTGCAAAGCTATTTCAGAGTCTCAGGCCATGGCAGCAGTTATCAGCTTCTTATTTGAAGCTTTCATCACACGGTGCCTAATCCAGGTAGCATATCTCCTCGGAGCAGTAACACCCAGTTGGACAACGTCTTCTAATACAATGCTACATGGAAGGGTTGCTAATAGATCTTTTCACCCACCTGCTAACATTCCCCTAGAAGGCTAGGATTTTCTCTGTCCATAAATGAACAGGGCTGGTGGCTCTAAGTTGCAGAGTGAAGAGGTGTAATGCAATCAAAGAGATAACATGCTGTACTGTACCAGACAATATGCTGGGATTTTGCATATAAACTCATACATTAGGTTTCTTCCAGCAGCCCACTTTGAAATTCATTGTATTATCTTCCCCTAGAGAAGTGAATGCCTTCTTCACATTCTACAAATACGTTTTTAGTGAAAGCATTATAAAGTTAATAGGCATTTGCTTTGATCCTTTTCCTGAACAAATGGGGGCTCTGCGCTCTAGATCTTCTTGCTTTTTAAGCTCCTTCAAAAAACCCCTGCACTATGAATAAATTTATTACTGCCCTGATTTGCCCTTTTAGCAGTTATACCATGAAATGAAGGCACATTGACCAATGAATTGGCATTTTCATTATCTCTGTGCTTATTGTCCTCCCCCCCCAAAAAAAAAAAATAGGGAAAAAATAGAGTGAGAATGTGCTTTATTTTCCTGTCACTGCAAAGTGCATTACCATCTATAATACCCATGAATGTTAATGTGGGTTAGACAGTTAGAACATTGATATCACTTTTTCAAAGGTATCTTAGCTGGCAGGAAGTTCTTACAGCAAGTAGGCTTCCTACTCTGTTAACTGCAGTGAACTGCTAGGAGGCAAAATCATTCAAGTTACTTCAGATCACATTAGTTTAAGTAAAACTGAAAGTGTATTTGCTATATCTATATTTCTAGGGCAGGGGTCAGCAAACTTTTTCAGCAGGGGGCCGGTCCACTGTCCCTCAGACCTTGTGGGGGGCTGGACTATATTTGGGGGGGGGGATGAATGAATTCCTATGCCCCACAAATAACCCAGAGATGCATTTTAAATAAAAGGACACATTCTACTCATGTAAAAACACCAGGCAGGCCCCACAAATAACCCAGAGATGCATTTTAAATAAAAGGACACATTCTACTCATGTAAAACCATGCTGATTCCCGGACCGTCCGCGGGCCAGATTTAGAAGGCAATTGGGCTGCCTCCAGCCCCCGGGCCTTAGTTTGGGGGCCCCTGTTCTAGGGGTTCATTTAATTAGCATTTTCTTCTTGCTTTTCTACTTTTTCAAGAAATCCTTGCTAGTTCCCCCCACAAAATATGCCTAAAATCCAACAACAGTTTTGAGCCCATCTGAGTACAGGGGTACCTCGGTCTACGAACAGTCTTGTTAACGAACTATTCGGCTTACAAACCCTGCGAAACTGGAAGTATTGTTCCAGTTAGCGAACTTTACCTCGGTCAACGAACAGTGGAAGGGCACTGGTGGCAGAAGGCTTCATTAGGGAAAGTGGGCCTCAGTTTAAGAACGGCTTCGGTGTAAGAATGGACCTCCAGAACAGATTAAGTTTGTAAACTGAGGTACCACTGTATTGAGCTGTTGGTCACGATGTCATTTCTGTGTACCTGCTAAGTCCAGCAGATTAAGATGTTTAGAATCCCCGTTACTGCGCAAAACATGGAATTACACATACACAAGGTAGGTGTCAAAGTCAGCAAGCCAGGGCTGGGGGGGGGGGGGGAGACTTCACCTGGTTCTAGATTAAGGGGGCAAAGCTGTGGCCCTCTGGATGTTGTTGGACTCCAACTCCCATCATTCTTCTGGCTGGGGATGGTGGAAGTTGGAATTCAACAATGTATGGAGGGCTACAGTTTCACCACTCCTAACCTAGATTGTCCAGGTTTGCCGAACACACCTCAATGACATGAGCTGAAAGCTGCAGAGCCTTGAGGCTGAAGTAAAAAAATGTAAAGGACCTGCCCTGTTGACATGGCAAATGCAGAAGAAAGCCTGATGTAGAAAAGAAGCTGGAAACCAAGACCAAATAAACCAAATGAAGACAACCTAAGAGAGAGAGATAAACCTTTCCCTCAATTTTTCCTTTAGTCTGCTCTCCTTTTAATTCGCTTCTCCCATTATTCCCCTCCTTTGAATTCTTTTTTGCCTTTCTGTCAAATAAAGCATTTTTCTTTCCTCCCTGCACTGCCCATTACACTAATTCTTGACTTTACCCTATCTCTATTTTTATAACTGTATCAAAGTATTCTTTTGTAATTGTAACCAAGCATTTTTTTATGATTGTATCCAGGTAATTTTAAAATGTATCTAGTGTTTTTGTTTTTCTCTCTCTTGCAATTGTGTCTTTACTACTGTACTTGTAAATGTGAATCCTTACTGTGACCTTTATGCAATTGTTACAACTGGCATCTTTGCAAATGGAATCGCCCCCTTTGTATCCTTGTGCCTTATCAGTGTTTCTTCAACTTCTCAATGATTCTAACTACTTTCAGGAAAATAAAAATTGGAACCCATGTATTCAAAATGCATCACTTTATTGTAACCATGAAAGTATAAATGTTATTTTTAGCCTCAACCGAATCACTTCCGCTCAGCTCCCCTTCCCTTTTTAGTAAAGTGCCAGAAGATCAGATCAGATATTTTTAATAGTATGTAAACCAATACGAAGTTTTTGTTGATTAAGCGGTATATAAAGCTTGCCAAATAAAATACCGTACTTTTCAGTGTATAACATGCCCCCATGTATAACAACATTATTATTTCAGAGTTGTTTAGCTTCTTTTGCGGGGAGATTGCCAAGAGTTGTTCAGCTTTTTTGGGGGGGGGGGTGGCTGCAACCTGCCAACTCGACACGAACACAGCCAATTGCACACACGCCTCGCCATTGACGTAAATCGACCACTGGAAATTTATGGTAACCAGTCACCCCCCAAAATGAAAAAAGTTCAACGTTTCAATACTAAAACAGATTAAAATTGTCTAAGCACCTCAGTAGACTGATCTAAACAGAAATGTTTTTAGCAGGCACTAAAAAGAGTATAGGGACCCAGGTGGCGCGGTGGTTAAACCACTGAGCCTAGGGCTTGCTGATCAGAAGGTCGGCGGTTTGAATCCCTGTGACGGGGTGAGCTCCCGTTGTGTGGTCCCAGCTCCTGCCAACCTAGCAGTTCGAAAGCACGTCAAAATGCAAGTAGATAAATAGGAACCGCTACAGTGGGAAGGTAAATGGCGTTTCCATGTGCTGCTCTGGTTTGCCAGAAGCGGCTTTGTCATGCTGGCCACATGACCTGGAAGCTGTACGCCGGCTCCCTCGGCCAATAATGCGAGATGAGCGCGCAACCCCAGAGTCGGTCACGACTGGACCTAATGGTCAGGGGTCCCTTTACCTTTACCTTTAAAAAGAGTACAGTTGAAGGGGCCTGCTTGATCTCAAAAGGCAGGGTTGTCACATAATATGCACATTTCAAATTTAAAATCCCTCCATCTTCCTACTTCTACCCCGTTTCCCCGAAAATAAGACATACCCATAAAATAGGCCATAGCAGGATTTCTAAGCATTTGCACAATATAAGCCATACCCCCCAAAATAAGCCATAGTGATAGGCGCAGTTCTGGAGGGCGCCAAGGAAGAGGCGAGGCTGGACGCATAATAAAAAATAAGAGATCCCCTGAAAATAAGCCATAGTGTGTCTTCTTGAGGAAAAATAAATAAATATAAGACAGTGACTTATTTTGGCGAAAACATGGTAGTACTTCTGTCATGGTCCGGGCGGCGGGCGGTTGAAGCCCTGGCTGAGGACGTCAGGACCAGAGGCAAGATGGTGATGTAGAAGCAGGAACAGGTGCAGGGCTGTGGGTCCAGCAGCAGGCAGTCGCAGGGTCAAGGAGCAAGGCAGAGGCAAAGGTCTGGAAGTCAAGGAGCAGGGCGTCGGCAAGGCAAAGGTCCAAGGATCAAGGCATCAGCAAGGCAAGCGTCCAAGGAGCAAGAGGCCAGAGGCAACCAGGCAGGGATAGCGTTGCTGTGGCAAAGAGCCGAAGGGAAATGCTGAGATTTTATCCCTCCCAGCTCCTGCCACCAGGTGCAGTGAGGTATCAAGTGGCCTCACCTGAGTGACCACTCCTTGCCTCTCCAGCACAAGCTGAGGCCTCACCTGAGTGGCCACTCCTTGCTTCTTCAGCACAAGCTGAGGCAGGCCCCAGTCCTGCAAAGCACTACAGGCCCCAGAGCCTAACTCCTGCCCATACTCCTGACAACTTCCCAGCTTGTCCCCTCCTCTGAGTTGTGGCCAGTGTCCTACCACCAGGATCTGGGGTGTAAGTCATCTTCTGTGATTTTCCGGGGGGGGGGCTCTGGAGGGGGGCAGCTTCCACTGCTCTTCTCATCCAGCCAGTCCCTGACAAGGCCAGAGCTTCCCCCATCCCTAGTTGAAGGTGCCTTGCAGCTTTTACTAAGGCTATTTGCTGCCACACTTTGCTTTTGCTTGCTGGGAAAATGCAAGCTGAATGAATGGTGCATAAGCACAAAGAGTGCCAGGACCTTGAAAATAAATCGGCCATAATGAGGGTAAATTGGACGATTAAGCAGTGGGTAATTAACTGGTTTAATTGAGGTTAATTCAATTATGGCCGATTGCGTTTTGAAAAGGGTCTTAGAGTTACAAAAGTGGGATTTTGCTTGAAGATCTTTTCTGAATAAGAGAGTTGGTTGGTTTTGGGTTCCACTTTGCAACACTGTTCAAAAAGCATTGACATTCCGGGCACCTCGGTTTCGCACACAGAATAGTTTGCTGCTAATTAAAATGGTCATATCAGTATATATAGCATTCCGACTCTAAGCTATGGCAGCGTTGCAAGAAAAGTTGATTGCGTCCTTGGGGAATGATAAGTGATAACAACAACAGCAAATGATCAAGTAGCCCTAAGGCAAGCCAGGATGACAGTGACTGAGGTGATTGGAAAGAGGGGGCAGAGAACTACGATGCTGGAGGCCAGATAAGGATGACAGAAGCCTCTGAGGCAATTGTTCTCTTTTATTCAAAAATGTGACGACAGATGCTCTGGCAAAAACATATCAAAAAGAAGGAGTTTTGACAGACCCGTAGGAATAATCGCTGATTGAAATCGCTTTCAAACCTTTTCTCTCTCTCTTTCAAAACAGTAATCCCAGCACTACAAGCTAGACCTCACTCAATCTCGATGTCATCGGGGACGCATATTAACATTCACAAAAGGAAAAGGTTGGCAACACCCATGGCTGCCTCTCTTTTTCCTTAACCAGCCTGCACAACAATTTGCCTCAACCAAAGCTTGGCCTTCACGGAAATGCTCACTGGGGGGCTTCGGCAATGCTGTTGAGTGGATAAATGAAGGGAAGCTGCAAAAAGCTGTGTTCTCAGAACAGTGCTACAGAAGTTAATCGTAGTAACAAAATACTGGAAGAGCCATGGAACCGCCTTCTTTCCTTTTCCACCTGCTCTTCATACATTTTGGAACTAGAATGGTGATTTGAAGATGAAGCCTTTTATACGACATACACACTGGTTGGGTTTACTAGGTTTTGTGTTACATGTATGGAGTTCAGGGATCACATCCTCCCTTTTACTTCCTGAGCCTGTATAAACTATGGTTAACACCTAATATACTGGAAGGCGATGTATACCTGAAGGCATGGCTCCACCCCCATTGTTCTGCCCAGGCACTGAGGTCCAACTCCAAGGGCCTTCTGGCCATAGCTGTCAAGTTTTCCCTTTTCTCACGAGGAAGCCTATTCAGCATAAGGGAATTTCCCTTTAAAAAAGGGAGAACTTGACAGCTATGCTTCTGGTGGTTCCCTCCCTGTGAGAAGTGAGGTTACAGGGAACCAGGCAGAGGGCCTTCTTGGTAGTGGGGCCCGCCCTGTGGAACGCCCTCCCAGAAGATGTCAAGGAAATAAACAACTATCTGACTTTTAGAAGACATCTGAAGGCAGCCCTGTCTTGAGAAGTTTTTATTGTTTGATGTTTTATCCTATTTTTAATATTCTGTGGAGAGCCACTCAGCCACCCAAAGTGGCTGGGGAAACCCAGCAAGATGGGCAGGGTATAAATAATAAAATATTATTCTTATTCTTATTCTTTTTTTATTATGACTGCAGTTCAAAGAAACAAGCCGACTTAAAATTGTGACTTGCAATCCTGATTTGTTTCATTAAACTATAGTTAACACTACCCGCTTTTCTTGGTTTGAACACGACAAGTAACGGCTAGTTGAAAAGCAAAGCGTTCCCATCTCACAGACAAGGAAGAGAGATGGGGAATATTGTGAGCCCATTCCTCACTCAGGTTCATTCTTGTAGCACTAAACTATGATTTAGTTTTAATCTCCAAATGCAGGCACTGCCTTTTGATCATCTCCCCATCAAGTGGATAAAATTTGGACTCACAGACCATGATTCAAGTTTTGAAATTTACACTGAGACCTGTACACTCCATAATGTTGATTCCATAATGTGCCGGTGCCACATTTCAAAAATAAATACAAGGGCTGGGTACTGTATTGAGCAGCAAATTTGTTTAATCGTTTTTATTTTATGTTTTGCCTGCTCTCTTTCAGGCAGATTCATGGGCCGCACACAAACTCTCCCCACAGACAGAAATCGTTTGATCAGTCTTCTGCTTACCGTTGATTTCAATTATACACGAATATTAACATGAACGCCCTGGCCTCTGAGCTGTGCAGTTTGGTAATTAGTTTGGCCTACATATGAAATGTGTGGCACGGTTACCTCAGGATGAAACAGTGGCACAATTCATACTGTGACCTAGCAAGCAATCGTACATCACCTCATAACGCACAGCTTGAATAACAACTCCTCTTGCTTGATGCTAAGACTTGATTGTAGCTGGAAAATGAAACACGGGAACTGCAAACTGGGCCAGCCATTCAAGGTGAGCTATTCAAGGATGCAGATGGTTTAGTGGGAAGGTTGCTCAATCTGGATTCAGAAGATCCCAATTTCAATCCCAAACATCTTTGCATAGAACTGGAAATGACTGCTGGCTGAAGCCCTGGAGAGCCACTGACTGGCAATGTGGACAGTACTGAGCTCGATGGACCATTGGTCCTACTCAATATAAGGCACCCTTGTTTCATGAGTGGAACATTCTCCATCACCCAATGAATGAGACTATTGTGACATTCACCTGAAAAGGTGTTGAGGGACCATCCAGGCCCAGTGTAAACTAGTCCTGCCCCCAATGCCCCTGCCCTCACCAGCTGTAGGATGCAAAGTCTGAAGGGGAGGTTCTCCTTATCTTAGAATTCTCCCTGCAGCCAGGAACCCTGATCTTGTGAGTTTCACAATCATGGGGAGGCTTCCTCTGAACACAGTTTAGACCTTCACACTCAACACAAAATGTGGAGTGGATCTGGCAGGGCTATCACAGGCCACATTGGCCACACATGGGGTCTGCACCCAACACATGCTTTACGAGTTTGGGGCTGCCCAGCGCCACCCAGGAATTTTTAGAAACCCCCCAAATATTGTAATTTATAAATGGATAGTTCAATTTGGATGTTTGGACTGTGAGGCCCTGCCAAAGTCACCTTTGGGTCCACCTTCTTGAATCAAAATGGTGCCGGCTTCCAAATATCTGTGAAGACCACTGCTCTCACCTCAGGAACCCTCATACCGAGTTTGGCAATGAGGTGGTCAAACGTATGCCAGAAAATGGGCAAAGTCATGTGTTGGCCCAGCATCTTGATTCAAAATAGTGCCTGGCACCCAAACATTGACAGAAACCACTGCGCCCACCTCAGGAACCTTCATGCCGAGGTTGATGACCATAATCTCGAGAGGCACTCAAAAGCATGGAAATCAGACAGTCTGAAGAAGACTCCCGCCACACCCATTGTAGTCTCATTCCAACAGCCACTTCAGAAAGGGGAAGATTACCTCTGGCTGTTTTCTTTCTCATCGGCTGGCTGCTTTAATTCAGCCTCAGTGTTCGCCAATAGACAATTATAAATTTGCTTGCTTTAAAATGGATGGATGGGTGCATAATTGCAAGGACCAATGCGGAACTAATCTGGATTGAGTTTGCAAGCTTGGGTTCAGAAAATTAAAACACAATCATCTTGACTCTTGCCCGGTAACTAGTGAATGGATTTATTTCAACATTATTACGCTGCAAATTAAAAAGAAAGAAAGAAATTAAAAAGAAAGAAAGAAAGAAACCAACTTTTAGTGTGTGCTGTTTTATACACAGAGCTGGAGATCAGTAGTAATAATAATAATAATAATAATAATAATAATAATAATAATAATAATAATAATAATTTATTATTTATACCCCACCCATCTGGCTGGGTTTCCCCAGTCACTCTGGGCGGCTTCCAACAGAAATATTAAAATACACTAATTTCTTAAAGATTAAAAGCTTCCCTAAACAGGGCTGCCTTCAGATGTCTGATAGTTATTTTTCTTTTTGACATCTGGTGGGAGGGCGTTCCACAGGGCGGGTGCCACTACCGAGAAGGCCCTCTGCCTGGTTCCCTGTAACTTGGCTTCTCGCAGCGAGGGAACTGCCAGAAGGCCCTCGGCACTGGACCTCAGATCAGCACTCAAGTACGAAAACCATTGAGTTTAATCAGCATGAATGCATTACTGCAGTTGTCCATTGGGTATCATTTTTCACTGTTGTCATGTTTTCAGTGATGTCTACATAGGGTACACTTTTTCACTATTGCAGCACTGCTTTTGAGATCACAAAGAGTGCTTTTCTGAATTGCATGCTTTATTATAAATGAGAAGCGTCTGCTGACGCCTGAAGCCCAGATCAGAATTTGTGGAACACTTACTAGCTAAGCTTATGGTCAGGAGTATAAAATAGCAAGTGGACCTACAGCAAAATGTTGCGTGTTCAGTATTCCAGTTCAAGGTTCCAGACAGCTAATCATGCCCTTTTCCAGGATACTCCATCCCACCCCCCTTAGTTTTCCCCACAATGGCCAGTTAGCATCCATTGATCATGCTCATTCCTACTTAGGCTGTTTGGGGTTTCCTCCCTCAAGGCTTTTCCCTAAGGATTTTTTTTGGGGGGGGGGGTTACTTCTGCATATCTTCAGGTTTTCCCCTCCCCAAACCTGCTGATGTCACCCTGTTGTGCATTGGTGGAACTCTTTTGGCTACATAAGAATTGGCTCTCCTAGAGTCCATAATAAATAGCTGAGTTTATTCTTTGACATATACTATTTATCTGAACCAAGGCCATAAGGTGTAGTTTAGAGAAGCAATTTGTATGCAAGTTTAATACACAAATAAATTAAAGCAAGATCCTGGACATTTTAAAAGCAACATAGCACCTTATACTGGTAATTGGTCCCCAGTGAACCACAGCATATCACTGCCCTTTATGGAGGAGCAATCACACAATCTTTCATACGCAAAAGATTCTGTCAAAACATAGCTCTGCAATTAGGACATTTGTTACTTTGTCCATTGTGAGCAATTGCTTTTTTCAAGGAAATTGCATATCAGATGAAATGTTATCTGAAGTGTAGCGATTTGGTTTATAACTACAAAACAAAGCATTAGATAAAATGGCTTAAAAATACATGGAAGATTAATTGCACTTGCTCCCTCTTTAGGTATTTATATTCAATCTAAGGAGGGAGGGAGGGAGAGAACTATCAATTGTGGCTTCTCTGAGTTTTTCCTCCTTCTATTTTTGTTCCATTTTTGCATGTCTGTGAACTGTGGGGGAAAACTGTGTGGAAATTCTGCAGCATGTCTGCATTTCTCCTAATATATGTGCATTTTCCCAAACATTTTTTCCTAGCAGACTCCATTTTTATGTGCTATTTTCACAAGTCTATGCACAACGTTTGGTATACTTTCCCCTAATATATGCTTTTTGAATGTATTTTTGATGTTGTTGGAGAAAAATAGCTGCATTTCAGTTCATGTAGTGCAGGCATGTCAAACCTGCGACCCTCCAGATGTTTTGGCCTACAACTCCCATGATCCCTAGCTAGCAGGACCAGTGGTTGGGGAAGATGAGAATTGTAGTCTAAAACATCTGGAGGGCCGCAAGTTTGACATGCCTGATGTAGTGGATCAAAGTTGTGAAATAAGTATGTTTCTGTTATAATGCAACTGAACAAATTTATCCCCCATTCCTAATAGAAGCATTACTTTGCTCGAGGTCGTTAGGATATATTATGTAGAGAAAGCCGGCAGAGAGCATTTTTATGTAGGATGCGTTACAACTACTGTGTTTTATCTGTTTTTATCTAAACAATATTCAGTGTCCTTTTTCTCAGCAAACACTGACCCATTTATATTGCGTATATTAAGCTGCAGACAGGCATTGCTCCCCCCCCCCTTTTCACCATTGAGATCATAGTCCAGTACTGTATTCAAAACCAGCTTTCCAAAACTGTAGTTCAGTGAACAAGGATATCTGTGTTGGGGCAACTTTAATTGGGTCACAAAAGAATTTGAGCAAAGAGAACAGTGAAATATGACTTAGCTCAATATATCAATTAAATATATGGTAATGTATGCCTCATTTATCTCACGTTTCGAACTTTGTCACACCAGTTTGCCGAAACCAAGATCAGTTATTTTAACACCAAATTGGGACAGGTGGCTAATACCCCAGAGGACAGGATCACACTTCATAATGACCTTAACAGATTAGACGATTGGGCCAAATCAAACAAGATGAATTTTAACAAGGAGAAATGTAAAGTACTACACTTGGGCAAAAAAAATGAAAGGCACAAATACATGATGGGAGACACCTGGCTTGAGAGCAGTACATGTGAAAAGGATCTAGGAGTCTTGGTAGACCACAAACTTGACATGAGTCAACAGTGTGATGCAGCAGCTAAAAAAGCCAATGCAATTCTGGGCTGCACCAATAGGAGTATAGCATCTAGATCAAGGGAAGTAATAGTACCACTGTATTCTGCTCTGGTCAGACCTCACCTGGAGTACTGTGTCCAGTTCTGGGCACCACAGTTCAAGAAGGATACTGACAAGCTGGAACGTGTCCAGAAGAGGGCAACCAACATGGAAACAATGCCTTATGAGGAATGGCTTAGGGAGCTGGGTATGTTTAGCCTGGAAAAGAGAAGGTTAAGGGGTGATATGATAGCCATGTTCAAATATATTAAAGGATATCATATAGAGGAGGGAGAAAGGTTGTTTTCTGCTGCTCCAGAGAAGCGGACACGGAGCAATGGATTCAAACTACAAGAAAGAAGATTCCACCTAAACATTAGGAAGAACTTCCTGACAGTAAGAGCTGTTCGGCAGTGGAATTTGCTACCAAGGAGTGTGGTGGAGTCTCCTTCTTTGGAGGTCTTTAAGCAGAGGCTTGGCAGGCATATGTCAAGAATGCTTTGATGGTGTTTCCTGCTTGGCAGGGGGTTGGACTAGATGGCCCTTGTGGTCTCTTCCAACTCTATGATTCTATGAACAGTCCGTGATACTTTGCAGACATGAGCAGAATGGTTTATGATCTATACAAAGAGCTGCATCAGATGCTCTAAAAGGAAGTAGGCATGACTCATGTAATGTTTCTTCTCCCACCACTTCCAATGTTCTGCCCACCTCCTGAGGAGAACACATCAGAAATAGCAGAAGCAGAAGCATGAATCACTCATATCCTATGTCGCCCTTTAAAAAAATGTCCTAAGTAGCCCTGAAAATAGTTTATGTGGCCTATCCTGCCAAAACAGTGGGAAAGCCGCTCGGGACTTCGTGGAAAGCATGGCCTCCATGGGGCTGTCCATGAATAAGCCTGGCCCAACTCATAGCCGCGGACATGCCTTGGACCTGGTGTTTATCTCTATGGATGTTGGTGATCTGACACTAAGTAAAAGCGAAACTAACGATCTTTGACGATCACTCATAGTTGAACAAGATTGTCTTCTATAAACATGGTTTTAACAGTGAGTCCTTAAGTAACTGTGGAGCCCAATTCTGGATCCACACGTCCTTCCGCAGTGGGGACATGGGTTTCTGAGTGGGAGTTGATCACGGTGAAGATTTGCCAAGCGTGCCTTCCTCTTAGCATGTTTCTCCCTTTCGTTCTGAGTTCGAGTGTCTTCAAAGCCCATGACACCTTTGGTAAACGCTGTTCCCCAACTGGAGCACTTGCAGGCCAGTGTTTCCCAGTTGTCAGTGTTTACAGATTTGCCTAAAGAGAGTCTTTGAACCTCTTTTGCTAACCACAAAATGGTGCAGAGTAAACAGGACTGAGTCTCCTAAATGGGATCACTTTCTCGCTGGCTGGCTGGCTGGCTGCTACTGAAGCTTTGGCAAACTTCAGTTGGAATACTTTAGAGAAATTAAACATCGGACTCAATTATTTTCCTTAAATGGGGAGGACACCAATATGCACAGACCGTTCAGGCCTATTTGGCATATGAAGTTGTTGTTTTTTCCCTGAGGGAAATTTTGGAACTCCCTGCCTAAAGAAGCTAGACTGTTCTCCAGAAATTGGAAACAGATGAAACGCCAACAAAAGAAGAGTGGCACCTTAAAATGTTGGAAAATGCGGAATTAGCAGGAATGACCAGTTGAATAAGAAATCAAGATAATAAATGGTTTAAGGAGGATTGGATAGCATACATAGATTACATGAAAAATTATTATAAACAGACAATTAACTTAGCAGGATGTTAGTGACTTTAGCAGTGTAAGTTAGAACAAGAGAGGGAGTGGATTATAAAAGGAACCCTGGAAGTACAAGAAGGGAAGTCCACTGTTTGCATTTGAAAATAATTAAATACATAACGATCTTGAATTGTATCTGAAATGCAAAGATGATAGATGATAGATAGATGATAGATAGATAGACGATAGATAGATAGATAGATAGATAGATAGATAGATGATAGATAGATAGATAGATAGATAGATAGATAGATAGATAGATAGATGATACAGCGCCGTCTTAAGCGCCCCTGTCGCCATGGTGCGCTGGATCTCTCCGGCGCCCTTTCGCCCCGTTTCCCAACGCAGTGGGCGAGTGGGTGGGCAGACACAGCGCGATCTCTCTGGCGCCCTCCCGCCCCGTTTCCCAGCGCGGTGGGCAGGTGGGCACCGCGCGCAGCTGCGCAGCGGACCGGCCGGCCAGCGGGCAGGCGCAGCTCGCGGCGCCCTCATGGCGGGCCGGCGCCATGGTGCCCTGCACCACCGGGGGTCTACGATGAGCCGGCCCTGGATAGATGATAGATATAGATAGATAGATAGATAGATAGATAGATAGATAGATAGATAGATAGATAGTGTATGGGAAACAACGCGAAAGACATTGTGACGAGGAGATAGGATGGCATGTCTTAGAGTTCTCCCCATAGCCGTGCCGCGCCCCAAACTTAGTTTCTGTGTGGATGTTTCTTTAAGGGAAGAGAGCTTGTTGACCACAGGTGTTGCCAATTAAGAGAAGGCTCTCTATAAAAGGCAGGCATTTGGGATGGGAAGAGAGCCTGCCTGCCTGCGAACTGAGACAGGGTGCATGTCCTCGCTACCCAGGGAGCAGATTGTGGACATTGGGTATGTATGTTTTGTTTTCTGTAATAAAGGTTCTTTGGTTCACCTTCCACCTCCTCATTCCTTTTGTCCCAATATCTTTAAAAAGAACCACTGCATTTGGCAGAACAGATAGATAGATAGACAGACAGACAGATAAGCTAACTATCTCCCTCTTTGCTGCCTCCTGCCAACAGATGAAGACTTTCTACTTTCTGGTTCCAACAGGCTTTGGGGAAATGATTGCTTTTGATGAAAGGGCTGGTGTCGTGCTGCTTTTATTGTACGGTTTGAATAGATTTTATATATTTACATTGTTTTACGTCTAACAATGTTTAATTGCTTTTTTAATGATTGCTTTTTCTATGTTTTAAGCCGTTCTCATTTTTATATGTTCGCTGCCTTGAGTCCCACCAGGGGAAAACGTGGGGTGTATATTATCAACAAGAACATCACCATTATCATTATTAATAATATCATCCTTGTAGGAAAAAAGCATGGCGACTGTCGGTTGTGAACTGTTGTTGTTGTTTAGTCATTTAGTCGTGTCCGACTCTTCGTGACCCCATGGACCAGAGCACGCCAGGCACTCCTGTCTTGCACTGCCTCCCGCAGTTTGGTCATACTCATGTTCGTAGCTTCGAGAACACTGTCCAACCATCTTGTCCTCTGTCGTCCCCTTCTCCTAGTGCCCTCAATCTTTCCCAACATCAGGGTCTTTTCCAAGGATTCTTCTCTTCTCATGAGGTGGCCAAAGTATTGGAGCCTCAGCTTCACGATCTGTCCTTCCAGGGAGCGCTCAGGGCTGATTTCCTTAAGAATGGATAGGTTTGATCTTCTAGCAGTCCATGGGACTCTCAAGAGTCTCCTCCAGCACCACAATTCAAAAGCATCAATTCTTCGGCGATCAGCCTTCTTTATGGTCCAGCTCTCACTTCCATACATCACTACTGGGAAAACCATAGCTTTAACTATACGGACCTCTATACTGTATACTGTATACTGAACTGTAGTGTGTTTTATTTTGTCATCAGCATGCACAGGTTTGGAAGCTGAACTATACAGGGGAAAATATCTGCCACTTTATTGTTTTGTTGAGCACACAGGCTTTTTTAAAAAAATCTGTTCTTGTTTTAATCTATGCACTTGTATCTGCTGTGTTAATCATTGTTAGCTGTCTTTGACATTGTGCTTGGAAAGGAGGACCATAAAATTAATAAAAACGTTTCCTTCCAGCAGCACCTTAAAGGCCAACTAAGTTTTTTATTTTGGTATGAGCTTTTGTGTGCACGCACACTTCTTCAGATACACTGAAATAGAAGTCCCCAGAAGCTTATATGTAGAGAAAGGGTGGGGAGGGGTATCAATCAGAGGGGTGGTGGAAATGGGTGATTGACTGACTGATAGCTGTTGATGACTGTAAACGACTGCAAATGGTCTTGCATGAAAAAGCAAGGGGTGAGATGGCTGAAGATCGCTTTATCATGTATAATGAGATAAGAATCCAACGTCTCTGTTCAAACCAGGTCTCTCCATGGTTTTAAGCTTGGTGATAAGTTGCAATTCAGCAACTTCTCTTTCCAGTCTATTTCTGAAATTCTTTTGTAGTAAGACAGCTACTTTGAGATCTTGTATAGAATGTCCTGGGAGATTGAAGTGTTTGTAGGTGCTGCTGGAAGGATTTTTTAATTTTTTTTTTTGACTACATCAGACGAACACGGCTACCCAACTGTAATAAAAACGTGTTCAGGAAAATGTTACATCCATATAATCCCCCCCCCATCAAACTAATTGTAGATGCTCACAGGCCTGAAGTGAGAGGTGGTCAACTAAGTTTTGTACTTTAATTATCCTCAGATCCTTCAGACCTAGCCTAAGTGAGCTTTCCCTGAAATCAGCAGAAAATCCTTCTTGCTGCCTTCCACCGTTTCGATAATTTGACTTTTGAGAAAACGTATTTCTGCAGAAAGGGACGCGGGTGGCGCTGTGGTCTAAACTACAGAGCCTAGGGCTTGCCAATCAGAAGTTCGGCGGTTCGAATCCCTGCGACGGCTCAGTCCCAGCTCCTGCCAACCTAGCAGTTCAAAAGCATGTCAAAGTGCAAGTAGACAAATAGGTACCACTCCGGCGGGAAGGTAAATGGCGTTTCCGTGCGCTGCCCTGCTTTTCCAGAAGCGGCTTAGTCATGCTGGACACATGACCCAGAAGCTCTCTGCAGACAAACACCAGCTCCCTCGGCCAGTAAAATGAGATCAGCGCCGCAGCCCCAGAGTCGTTTGTGACTGGACTTAACTGTCAGGGGTACCTTTACTTTTATTTCTGCGTAAGGGATGTGAATGTTAAATTATTGTTTGGATTGACTGATTATCATGCATGTACATCTGGGCAGCTGATAATGAGCCGAGAATAAACCAGGCATGCACACTCTCTAATGCACATAAAATTATATTCGTCAGACTCTCTTATTGTCAAACTGAAGGGTGCTGCCAAAAATGGATGCAAAAACTGCCATTTGCTATACCATTAAAGAAACAAATTAAGCCATCAATCATGACTTGTTATGCTAGATGCCATTTCGATGGAATTCATGTTGCTTTTTAAATATTGTGGCTTCAAGCAGGGTAGTATTCAGACACCAAGAGAGCTGTTGTTGTAGTTTTTTTTTCCCATGCCAATATTCACAAGTTAGCAAATTGAATTCCTTGTTAAAATGAGAGTTAAATCAGAGATGCTTTGGAGATGGTGCTAATTTGTGAGCCGGGGTTATGTGTGTCTGCAGCTTCCTGCCTTGCCGTGTCAAACAGAATTATACAGCCATGTCTATAGCTAGAAACCGCAGGTAACAGTCTTAATTAAAGATTCAGCGAGATCTGCAGGATAATGATGAAGCATTGCTAACGTAAAAAGTACAATATAAGAGTGGTACAAACCTTTAATTATTTTCTTCTTGCGGGGACCCATATTTAACACGTGGCAATGCTGTGTTTTTCTACTGCTGAGTAGACATGTATACTAGGATTTCACCTTAAATATCACTGTTACAAATATTGCTTTGCCAAACATAGGAGGTTGGATCCAGGAAGTTGCACTTAGATCTCCATGGAAGCGGTGGCACTAGTTAGTGAGGCTGACTCTAGACATATATATATAAATGCTGCAAAAATGCTTTTTAAAATGTTTTAAAATATACATTGAATTTCCCATTAGCTCACCATCGCCATCTAGTGCCACATTTGCATAAGGCACTTAAAACATTATATTTGCAGCTATACAACTGAGTCCTTAGTTATGTCTTAAATCCAATTGATTTCAGCAGAGGGATTAAGTGCTAGGGTTGGACAATATATCAATAGATCATCCAAAATCAATTTGAATTCCATATGATATTGGTTTCATAATTTTTGACCTGTCACTGTATTGCGAATCATTGTTTTTGTGTGTATGCGCTATGCAAAATTCATGATTGATGAAAACCACGAAGCCTGCTAATTTAGATGTGTATACATGCATGCAGTAGGTGTAGGTGGCACTGTGGTCTAAACCGCTGAGCAGCTTGGGCTTGCCGATCAGAAGGTCGGCATTTCGAATCCTTGCAATGGGGCGAGCTCCCGTTGCTCTGTCCCAGCTCCTGCCAGCCTGGCAGTTCGAAAGCACGCCAGTGCAAGTAGATAAATAGGTACCGCTGCGGCAGGAAGGTAAACAGCATTTCTGTGCACTCTGGTTTCCATCACAGTGTTCTGTTGTGCCAGAAGCGGTTTAGTCATGCTGTCCACATGACTCGGAAAGCTGTCTGTGGACAAATGCCAGCTCCCTCGGCCTGAAATTGAGATGAGCGCCACAACCCCATAGTCGCCTTTGACTGGACTTAACCGTCCAGGGGTCCTTTTCCTTTTACCAGTCAGGTAAAGGTAAATAGTATTGCCATCAGGGCAAGACTTTGAAGCAAGGCTGGGTTAGCAAACAAAGTAATACACATTGTCTTCTAATGGGGAAAAGGGCATAAGACCGTTCAGTTGAAAGTCTAAAATCACCTAACTACAGCACTGACTACTTCATATTCTAGAAAAGCAGCTTAAGAGAGTGACAGATGTATTGCAGCAAAAGTGTTCATGGACTAAAACTCACTTTGTAGATGGATATAGATTTATAGATATATAGCTATATCAGGGGTATATCTTGAGCTTCTTGGAGGAAAAGTGGGAAAGAAATGTGATAAAAACAGTAATATGCATATTTTCATGAAGAATAACATACAATAATGCAGTATATTTCATAAATTTTATATAACGCTTAAGGGAGAAGATCAAAGCCGTTTACAAGATATGAGCTTGTTTGGAGGTTCTAGCAGGGGAGCGCAGCTATCGTATACCCTTGACCGAAGAACGGCACACTCCTTCTATCTGGGATGGTCGTCCTCTTCCATTGAGTGCGCAGCTTTGGGAGGGACGCACATGGAGCGGTGAGGGAGGGAGGGGACACCCGCCTAGCCAGCCAGATCAGCCGAATCAACCCTGGCGATCAATGACAGCCAGATCGCCCTCACATATGAGGGGAAATTTCTGGTATAAAAAAAAAGTGTGCATTGCTAAAAACTGCACACAAAAATGTGTTTATTAGGAGAAATCTGCACTGATGCACTGACCGCTTGTAATGAAGACTTTAAAAAAAAAAATCGCAAATACCGCAGAAATATGGAGGGCTGAATTTACGACTGGAAAAATGAAAAACTTTTGGAAGTAACATTGGGAGCCATCCATCCCTATTTGCAGCCTGATCTGATGCCTATTGACTCAGATGTGAGTCCTGCTTCATTCCAGTAGGCTTACTTTTATTTAAGTGTGCATGGTATTGCAGTCTTAAAGTGATTAGGGTGGCCAACCAGTGCACACTTGACTGGTAATATGCCCCCTTAAATGCAGTGGTGATTACTTCTGCGTAAACATGCCAAGGACTGTGCCACCAAGTGGGAAAGAATAAATCAGTTCCGGTCTAGGTGATCAACTAAGTCCCTAAATCAGCCTCCACTGCTTGGAGTGACACTCATTGGACCAGCAGAGCCTGTAAAAGGAGACATATTGTCATTCTCTCCCTCTAGCCCATTGCTATTTGATGAGTAGTAAACATTTAGCTATCGATTTTAAAACGCTGTAGAGCCATTAACCCAATTAATCTTCACAGCATCCTCAGTAGGCAAGTAACTCACCAGGGCTAATAAAATAGAAGATGTTACAAGCTCATATATCCGGATGACAGGTTGGTATTTAAAGGACCTGGGTGATCAGATGTTTGGAGAGCAGCTTCCAGATGTTTAAATAACAGCTTTGTTGGAGGTTCTAGTCATTGCTTTTTGAGCCATAAATTGTCTCTGCTTACCTTTGGGGACTCTCTCTCTCTCTCTCTCTGCCTCCCTTCAAACCTGTGGAGGTCTCCTCTCATCTGCATCCTTCATGGAAATTTGAATGGTAGAATCTTTTCTCTTCACTTACAGGATCTGCTCCTTACCAAGATCTTCCTAGCCCTCTCTCTTAGAAATTCCCAGCACGACCATATGGAGGCATTTCAATTTTAGGAAACCTTAACTGTGTTGACACAATTCTGGATGGGTTTTATTCTGCTGATCTTCCCTCCTTCCTTCCTTCCTTCCTTCCTTCCTTCCTTCCTTCCTTCCTTCCTTCCTTCCTTCCTTCCTTCCTTCCTTGGTGTGCTTTCTATAGTACATAGGCATGGATGGATCAGCTTTAACAAATAGTAAAGTCTGTTATGTCCTTGTTCTAAGTGCCTGTCCATATTGCTGTTTATTATTTTGAAACCTGGGCAAAATCCTGTATGGAAAAAGCTTGCACGTTTATGAGGTGATTCAAGGGCTGCTTTTATGCTCTCTTCCTTTTCTACAAGTTTATAAGAAGGTTCAAAGAGAGCAGTTTAACTTATGCTTTCCCTCTCCTGCCCCCCATTTTCCATCTCCATTTTGCCCCTCCCCTTATTTCACCACTGCATTTCTCCTACCCATTTCACAGTGTCTTAACTTTTCGTACGTTTGTATACCTCTACCAAACCACTAACCCACAGAGTCCCACTCAGGCAGAGGGCCTTCTCAGTAATGGCACCCACCCTGTGGAACGCCCCCCCGCCCAGATGTCAGATAGATAAACAATTACAATGGTACCTTGGCTGTGGAACATAATCCGTTCTGGAAGTCCGTTTGACTTCTGAAACATTCGATAACTGAGGCGCAATGGGCGGTCTGCAGTTTCAGTTGAGAAAATTGAGAAGCGCACCTCGGAAGCCATTCGACTTCCGAGGTGAGGTTGAAAATGGAAGCATTCACTTCCGGGTTTTCAAAAACCAAAATGTTCAGCTTCCGAGACATCTGAAAACCGAGGTACCACTGTATTTGGCAGCTGAAGGCAGCCCTGTTCAGTGAAGTTTTTAATGGTTGTTCTGTTGTGATTTTAATACTTTGTTCTGAGCTGCCCAGAGTGGCTGGGGCGACCCAGTCAGATGGGCAGCAGCGATGATGATGATGATGATGATGACGACGACGACAATGTACCACACTGCATGCACAGTTTCCTCCTGATAGGCAGGTTCCCAGCTTCAGTTTCTAGCTAGTGAGCCATGGTGCAAAGGTGGAGAGAGAGAGAGGTCCTCCGAATGGAAAGTGGAGGCCATGTTTTTTGGAGGGGGTGGTGAGATGAGCACTTGCCTATATGGAGAATAGAAAGCGACATGCAAGTAAGAGGGACATAAGTCAACTCCTAAAATATTTGAGGAAGCCAGGCTCCCCCAAGGTCGATTGGCATTGACATTCAAATGGAGTATGCGCGCTATGCCTTTTGATCGATTACATGGAGCAGGGCTTACCTGGGACCCCCAATATTTTATTCAAATTGGCATCCCTGCCCAGGGAAAAGGGGTGTTGCTGTCTCCAAGGAGGCAGAAGGCAGGGAGGAGGGTGGGACACCAGCTTCCTAATATGTCACCCCTCCCAGAGTGCCGCTTGAGGCAACTGCATCAGAAAGGTTCGCAGTAGCACCATGGGGAATGTTTTGGTCCGACCTCACCTGGCAAGCCAACCTTCTGGTGCTCTTAGACCTTCTGTGTCCTATATGGGTCAGCCAAAGTGCAACACATTCTGGGAGCAATGAGGGATGACCTTATTCAAGCTGTTTTGTGCTTTTGTAGTTCACCTTGCTTCATTTTCCTCGTCTCAAATATTAAGCCAGCCACGTTTTTAATGCCAATTTCAGCTGGCATCCACATAAAGAGATTCGGGAGGGGGGGGGGAACCAGCCTTTCATCCTCATTGGAAAAGGAGCGAAATACTTTGTACTCATTCTGACCCCGTTGGTTTTTGACTTTTGTGAATGAATGAGAAGATCCTTTTCAGATCGTTTGGCTCTGGCGCACAAAAGAGGGTTTGTTTGGGACGTACCGTATATCCTATTGCCTTGAAAAGCAAAGCACGCCTTTCTTTGATGGCAAGAGTATTTTACACTTAACTAAAATTGCACTGTTCTGTGTGTGTTGTTCAAGGCACAAATGATTTCTTTGATGCCTTCAAAGCTCGTGGAGTACAAAAGTATGAGGACAGGAGGTTTGTGTTATGATGTTTGTTTTTGTACACCCAGTTATCAAACTGCTCTTAGTTTTTAGGTCTGCCTGGTTTTTCACTGTTCTATAGTTCTCTGGTTGCCTTTTGAACCTTTCCCCCTTTTGTTCATATTTACATATACAGTTCTTTGTTCTGCTGGCTGGGTGGGAAAGACCCTTTTCCATAGCACCACAGCAAATTTGTCCAAGGGACCATCTTTATAACCAACCGAACCTTGACCATTCACTGTGGACTACGTAGTGTTATGGAATCTGCACTATCCCAGGAGAACAGAGACATTCTTCCAAGGGTAATGGGATCAGAGGTACTGAATAATCGAATGAATATTTTTGTATGTGACTGTGACAAACCCCCTCGCTGACGTTGCCAATAGATTATGAGACGAAAGGGTACAGGGGTAAAGCAATCCCCACTCAATTCCTTACGTCTTAAAATAAACCCCTCAATTCTGGGCTTCTCAGTAAGAGAGTCTAATTCCAGCTTTCGTGGCCTGATCTCACAAACACTTAGGGCTATTTGAATGAACAACCTCTTTCCTACAGAACAGGGACTCCCTCAACTCAGATCCCCACTGTATCAGTCTGCCATATCACCCTGGCAAACTTGTGGCACTCTAGGTTTTCACCATACTGCCCTTCCTGTGTGACTCTAGGACAGGGCAGTCTCGAGCAGGTCGGCTGGCGCTGAGGGGCAGGGATCGCTCCGGCACCCCCACCCTCGCAGGGCTCAGCATGGCTTCCGTGCAACTTCGCCGCGCAGCGCCCTGCCTACCGGCCCGGCGCCCTGGCGCCCCGCACCACTGGGACTCTACCTAAAGCCGGCCCTGCTCTAGGACACAAACTATCCCCTTTTCCTTCAGTAAGTTTTGCCCTTTTCTGAGTCTCCACCTCTGTGAGTTTTAATACGCTGCTGGAATAACCAAGACAATACTCTCTGCCACAAAAAGAAGATGAATTTTATTTTCTTGAATATAGGGTTTATTTTCTTAACAATGCATAAGTTTACAAGCTTAGTTACAGTGATGCATTAACTCTGACAGACTTTAACTTCAAGTTATCCTAAGCCTAACGTAAACCACCACTATCCTGGCCCCAACACCCTTCTTCTTCCCTCTTCGTCACCACAGTCCCACTCTTCCAACTGACAAAACGGTTATTCCCTCCTTTTTAAACCGGGCACCGTCCCGCCTCCTAAAGATGCGCTGTCAGTTAAGTTGGAGGTGGATTAACTCTTTCTAATCCAGGGTGTAATAAATATTCCATGCTGGGGCTAATCCGTTACAGTGCCTACTGCAGCAAGAGTATTATATGCCCCCAAATGGCGAGCTGGTGTACTGCCTCCAAAGGAGGGTGGGGAGCCTGTGGCCCATCATCCCTGACCATAGACCATGCTGGCTAGAACCGATTGGAGCTGGAGTTCAAGACCAACAGCATCTAGAATGCCATGGGCGGCCCACAGGTTTAGTACTAAGCATCTATTAAGTTTGGGAGAACAGTCCAACTCAGATGCCTAAGAAGCTAGAAAACATCAGAGGGCTTTAACAAAGTTATTGCCTTGTCAAGAGGAAATGGAAAGCATAGATGCTTTCCATTTCCTCTTTGAAGAACAGTGAGAAGCAGAGGCGTATGCAGAGAATTTATATTCCATAGATATTTCCCACATCTTACGGTGCAGTTTTATTCAGAGTACGAGTTCCTCTGACATTTACACAGCTAAGTTTCCAAAATAACTTCTTCAGTGTCAGTTGCCCTCTTTGGCTGTTCATTATTTCTCCCCTGCCTGAAAGTGGTGTCTGCCTCATTAATGCGAATGAAGGCTGTGCATGTCAAAATTGGAGGGGAATCAGCATAAATACGTTCTCTTTGCTCAATTCATTACGGTGATGGTTAGTCCTTAAACCGGAAAGCAAACGTCTTAAGATTTTGAAAGAAGTTTGCGGCATAAATAAATCTGCCTCTCGGAGAAAGAGACACTCATTAAAGTGTTGTCACTGATTGCCAGCAGAGATGCCTAAACAAATCCCATCATTTTTAAAAGGCAGGAAAAGTAAAACAACTATATACCTCATTTATTTAGAAGAAAATTGTGGGTATGATTGTAGCAATAATACGTTTGGCAGGCACGCTCCAGTGTTAAGATGCCACTTTCAAATAGCAACAGAAGTGATAGATAGGAACATGGGGGAGGTTTGGTGATGACATGCAAACAAACCTACTGAAACCAATACCTAAGTATTTTTCCAGTGTGCTTCCAGTGGGTTTTGTGATCTTAAGCGCACAGTTCTGTGGCCTGAAATGTAGATTATAATATGGCAGCAAAGCAGGTCAGTTTTGGGTTTGCATGCATGCATTCTAAGGACCTGTCAATTTGGCTTCCTCTGTTTCTCATTTTTACTGTATTCAATTTACTTCTCCATATTTTGCAACGATTTGGGGGTGGGGAATCACGAAAATTCATCAGCGTTTTAGTGCAAATTTCTACTAATAAACACATGTTTACATGCGGTTTTAATGTAGACATTTTTGCAGGCAGTTTTCATGAATCTAAGGCAATTTTGTGTGTTATTTTCATCAAATATTCATTTTTTTATACACACTCCCCCCCAATATATGCATTTTCATCAACATGGTTTGGTTTGTGAACTGCGCAGCAAATTTGGCTGAGTGTGAATTTAAAAGGGAAGCTGTATAGGGTGGTACAAGTTTATAATATTATTATTATTATTATTATTATTATTATTATTATTATCAGTGTAAGTCTATGGATAGGGACCCAGGTGGCGCTGTGGTTAAACTACTGAGCCTAGGGCTTGCTGATCAGAAGGTCGGCGGTTCGAATCCCTGTGACGGGGTGAGCTCCCGTTGCTTGGTCCCAGCTCCTTCCAACCTAGCAGTTCGAAAGCACGTCAAAATACAAGTAGATAAATAGGAACTGCTACAGCGCGAAGGTAAACGGTGTTTCCATGTGCTGCTCTGGTTTGCCAGAAGCGGCTTTGTCATGCTGGCCACATGACCTGGAAGCTGTACGCCGGCTCCCTCGGCCAATAATGCGAGATGAGTGCACAACCCCAGAGTTGGTCACGACTGGACCTAATGGTCAGGGGTCCCTTTTACCTTTAAGTTTATGGATAGTACTGAAAGTTATAGGAGTTGATGTGGACACCCAGGGATGGTGTGGAAAGTGAGAGGCAGCACAGCAGAAGGTTGAAAGCAGCCTCCCAGAGGAATCAATGGGAAAGAGTAAAGCAGAAAAGGCAATTACACTAGGATCGTGACGAAGATTCTCCTGCATATTTCTTTTTTAAAAAAAAACTATTCACCACCAGTTAATGAGAAATGAAATTACATTCAAAATCTATCAAAGGGGAGAGAAAGTATTGGGGAAATTCTCATGGGTGGGATGTGTCAGGTTTTTGTGGCACTTGCTTTGTTTTCAAAGGGCTGGAGGGTTTCTTGTAAGTCTCTTTTCCTTCACTCTGCTAATCATCGGCATTCTGCAGGTGCCCACACTTCCTGAAAACGGCATGTCGTCCTCAGCTGGGCTTTCCTGTAAGCGTGGGAAGCCAGGGAGACTGACTGGCGTGCGCATCAAGCTGTTCATTCTTTTCCTTTTGAGTGAAGTCTTTCTACTTTTAAAGAAGTCGGCGCATTAAAAAAAAAAGATAAAAGGAAAGGACTTCAGCAAGTGCACTGATCTCAGGAGTTTAATAGATGGCCTCATCTGTTTGATCATTCCCTCAAAGCCCAGGAGGGAAAATTGTGAGGCAATTCATTTCATGGTGGTTTTTCAAATTTAGAAAGTGCAGGAAACAAGGAGGCTGAGTGAGATTTTAGGGGGTGGCAGGGAGCTGTAAGAAGGAAAAATGACGCATTTGTTTTGGAGTTTAACGGGAGGGGAAGTATCTGAACTCTAAGAACAGTGTAGCAATGGAATGAGCCGTTTAAGAAATATTCATGCCTCAAGGATCCTCAAGAACTAACCAAGAGAAATAGGTGCGCATTTCAGGGTAGAGTCTGAATTAAATCATCCCCAGCATTCTTGACCAGTTCTTAGATTTTACCAAGAAAATGAACTACATCTTGATGTGAAACAATTTGATTTCCCAAAATGCACACACACACACAATCCACGATTTGCCAAATTGTTAGCCCAGCAGTGTACCACAAAAGGTTGTCCCTACAGTGTATTTTCTTTATCAAGCTGGTTCAGCTGACATGGGCAGCGTTCCCTTTGTGTACGACATCATTAGGATGCTAAAAGGAAGGGAAGCTTCTGGGTAACAGGATAGAAAAGTAGGTCAATATACAGAGACATTCTCCCTGTGACAGTTTTATGACTTAAGGCAAGAGCATATCCTAGACGGCTTGTGTTTTGAATTTTAATAGCAATTTAGCAGGTAAAACTGTGGGGTTGACATACAAGTCTATGGTGTCGAAGGGCAACCCATTATCCTGTTTGAGCTTCTACATAATGGCTGGCGGGCAGATTAAGTCCGGTGCATGCCATTCAACAGCGTTTCAGTCTTTACATTTGATTCAATCAATTAGATTTCCTTTTTTAAAAGACACCGCACAAGAATATGTACTGTGATAAGAATAAGGGGAGTGCGAAAAGAATGTCCTCAATTGTAAGCTGAATAATTCAGCATCTTTCTCATATCAAATGAAAAGCAAAATCCGGATGGAAAAGAAAGGAAACTGTTCAAGGAGAAGATATTAGAGCCACAACTAGAGATGGGATTTCAGCTTGAAGTCAAGCCTGGGGTGTAAGGAGAAAAAGACAACATTTTGACCATGTTCAACCAAATAATTCCAGGGATGCACGCCCAGTTTTTTCAGACTGTGTAGGAGTTCAACTCCTGCAGTATGTCATCTGTTCCATGACTGCAATTTGAATCATCAGATTGTGCCATATGTTGATATCTAGGGATGATCCGTACTTCCGTGAGCAATTCCCACAGTGATCTTAGCTGTAGGCCACCTTTGACTTGCAACGGAGAAGTCAGAAGCCCAGGGTCATTTGGTAAAAAGTCAAATAAAATGACTTCCATGAAGTCACGTATGGTGTTTAGAGAAGGGGTTGTGTACTGATGGCCCATGAGTCAAATTAGGCCTGAATGGACGCTCTGTGGACTTGCCAGTCAGAACACCCTAGGGCCGGCACGTCCAACTCCCAAGAGACTGCAATCTACAGTGGTACCTCGGTTTATGAACACAATTGGTTCCAGAAGTCTGTTCATAAACTGAAGCGTTCATAAACTAAAGCGAACTTTCCCATTTAAAGTTATGGAAAGTGGATTAATCTGTTCCAGACGGTCCGCAGAGTACTTAAACTGAAGCATTCATAAACTGAAGCGAACTTTCCCATTGAAAGTAATGGAAAGTGGATTAATCCGTTCCAGACGGGTCCGCGGAGTACTCAACCTGAAGTGTACTTAATCCGAAGCATGGGTGTAATTGGTTCCGGAAGTCTGTTCATAAACTGAAGCATTCATAAAATGAAGCGAACTTTCCCATTGAAAGTGATGGAAAGTGAATTAATCCGTTCCAGATGGGTCTGCGGTGCTCGTAAACTGAAAATTCGTAAACCGAGGTGTTTGTAAACAGAGGTTCCACTGTAATCCCAGTATTAAAAAACAGGCAGTGATCTACCCAGAGTTGTTCAGCTTAGTTTTTTTGGGGGGGGGGATTCCCCATAGTTATTGAACTTTTTTTTGTTTCTTGGTTGGTTGGCCGAATTTGTTTAAACCTGAAGCAATCCGGCGATCGACCGGTAGATCATGATCGGCCGGTTGGGCATGCCTGCCCTAGTGAGCCTGATCCCTGCCCAATGCAGAGCTTTGTGTACGTGCTGATCAGATGACTGGCACTGACCGAACCCCCTGCTGTGACATCAAGACTTACAGCAAGTCCCCAAGTTCATGACCTGCTGGTTGAGGAGACCTGAGCCCAGTGGAGAGAAAACAGGCCCTCAAAACAGAGTTGGACTTTCATCACTCTCATTGGTTGGCTTCGGTAATATGATCCCACTAATGATATCAATATTGGATTACTGTAATGCTCCTTTTATGCTGGATCCTTAAGTATATACAGTGGTACTTTGGTTCTCAAACACCTTGTTTCCCAAACGCCAAAAACCTGGAAGTAAGTATTCCGCTTTTCAAACATTTTTCAGAAGCCGAACGTCCAATGCGGCTGCTGGCTATTGTTTCTGGGGCACCTGCACCAATCAGAAGCTGCGCCTTGGTTTTTGAACATTTCGGAAGTCAAACGGACTTCCGGAATGGATTACGTTTGGCGCTTTTGTTTTTGCTGTTTATTTTGCATTTTTGTTTTTGAGGCTTTTTCGGTTAATTTGGTTTTGTGGCTGTGTGGAACCCGGTTCAGCTAATGATTGATTGATTGTGTGACTGCAGAAATGGTAATAAGCCCCCCATCCAAACAATGACTATCATCAGTACAGGTAAGAAAAAAATAATCATTTTAATTTTTATCACCTTCAGTACCATCTTATTTATTTTATCATACAGTACATTGATTAATGCTTTCATTTTATGGATCAATGGTCTCGTTTGATAGTAAATTCATGTTAAATTGCTGTTTGGGGGTTTGTTTTTAAAAGCCAGGAATGGATTAATCCATTTTGCACTACTTTCTATGGGAAAGCGTGCCTTGGTTTTGGAACACTTTGGTTTTGGAACAGACTTCCGGAATGGATTAAGTTTGAGAACCAAGGTACCACTGTATGGGAATATGACATCCTGAATACATACTCTGGCACCCCCTTAAAAAACCCTATTATTTTCCACCACGGTGATGCCCTCTTATTTACACAATAATTCCCATTTTATTTATTATTTTGTGCCCCCTCAGCTTGGCAACCGGGGGGGGGGGGGACTGGCCACACCACCTTAAATCCAGTACTGCCCCCCTTTTTGCTAGCATAAGTTCCACCAGGCTTCAAAGTCACATGACTGAGCTCAAAGTGGTTTGGAACAGATGTAAATCTTGCCTTGCCCTGGCCTAAGTTCCACTGGCTGAGCTCTGGCTGAGAACAGCATAGCGCCTGTTCAGCCAGTTTCAGGGACTTAATGTTGGGCATATCTCCAGCTGAGCCAGGATGTGGAAGTTTTGCTCAGCTAGGACAGCCCAAGACCCACATATTCCAAACTTGCTTATCCCAGCGAAACTGCGGCTTGGATTACATTGTAAGTCTAACTACCTTGTGGGGTTGCTTTGAGGACAAAACAGGCCTGTGAAGAAAAGTGCATACTGTATGCTGCTTTTAGCTCCTTAAAGGAAAGGCAGGGTATAATTGTTTTAAATAAATATTGTGAGAAGGCATGAAAGATGAGTCTTGCCAGTTTGCTTTCTGAGTACTGGTGTGGATCTGTTGATCTGATAACCTATTTGGCCCAGTTAGGATCTTTGGGTAACCTTCTAGAACTGTCTATCATTGATATAAAAGTTTATAGGATGTGTAGATAGATAGATAGATAGATAGATAGATGATTAATAAATAGATAGATGATGGATAGATAGATAGATAGATATAGAGTGTTTTTCTGAGGGGATTTAGGGGTACGCAGACCCCTAAACAAAGGGACCCAGGTGGCGCTGTGGTTTAACCACTGAGCCTAGGGCTTGCTGATCAGAAGGTTGGCGGTTCGAATCCCTGTGACGGGGTGAGCTCCCGTTGCTCGGTCCCAGCTCCTGCCAACCTAGCAGTTCGAAAGCATGTCAAAATGCAAGTAGATAAATAGGAACTGCTACAGCAGGAAGGTAAACGGCATTTCCATGTGCTGCTCTGGTTTGCCAGAAGCGGCTTTGTCATGCTGGCTACATGACCTGGAAGCTATATGCCAGCTCCCTCGGCCAATAATGCGAGATGAGCGCGCAACCCCAGAGTCGGTCACTACTGGACCTAATGGTCAGGGGTCCATTTTATTAATCTAAGTTTAGCCTCATTGAGAGGCATTATTTCAATATGAGTAGGAGAATGAGAGTACCCCTAAACATTTTTTAAAGAAAAAAAGTACTAGATTAGATGGATGATAGATGGATGATGGATGGATGGATGGATGGATGGATGGATGGATAGATAGATCACTGGGAGTAGTTGACCGGGAAAGAAACCTTGTATGCTATCTTTTAATCTTAGGTTCATCTAACTCTCCCTGTCTGTCTGTTTATAGGAAGTAGGTAGGTACATATTTCAATTCACCCTCATGTTGCCATTGTGGTATGTGGCTGATGGAGCCCCTTGTGCTGCTCTCAAAACTTATAAAAGTGAATAATGATTAGAGGCAAAGAGGACAAGTTTAGACGGAAGCGCACAGAAGAAAGAGAGAGGAGATTAAGGAAAGTCCATGCAGAGAGGGGGCTAGCAAGGGCATAAGAGGGGGCTGAAGAAAATTCTGTAATTGGAACAATAATATAAAGGTAGGTGGCAGATGAGGAGTGGAGATGATGAAAGAAGATGTGAGAATGAACACGGATGAAAAGAGGGAGACAATTACAGAACCGAAAGAGACCAAAGTCAAACAGTAAAGATCTCCTTTTATTGAAGTCTGCGAGATCATTGCTATTTATATTTCATGGAAATTAGTTGAAATCTTCCCGCAGTGTCTTTATCATCTAGGCAAGTGGATGGTGTGAAAAGGAGGGAGGAAAAGAAAATATAAAATACAGGCAATTAAAAAATACCAAGACTATGTTCATGAGTGTCTGTATTATTGATTTATTTTTTTACACTTGTCTTCTGCCCTTCTTCCCAAGGCAGTCTAGGACAGCAAACATCCAAGTCTCAAAACGGTACAATTAAAAATAATAATATAGAAACATATGTAAAGCTGCTTCTGTTGAAATCAGTTACTTGGAAGTCAGTCCTCTTAAATGTAGCGGGACTGACTTCTAGGTAAATGATTGTGCTGTGACAGCACAACCCTCTGTGTCGGCACTTTTTCTGCAGCACTTTGCTTGTGTCATCTGTTTGCCCAACAATAACGACTGAGAAGAAAAACTTGGCAATTCCTGCTGACTCCAGTGAACATTGACGTCAAGAAGCTATCCATTTTGTTAGCTTGTTGCTGTTCCTCACCGAAAATAATCAACATAACGTTCAGAGTCAAAGGAGATGTCAGTTTTTATGTATATATTTTCAAAGAAAAAATTGCAAGCTACAGCTTGCTTGCAGGTTGTGAAACATGTATTGGAATACATAATATTGGGAGGGTTTTGACAACCTCACTTTAAAGAGGGAATGCACCCATTTAAGGAAGGAGATGTTATTAGGACAATTGATTTGGTAAACACAGTTGTGCTAAGGGTTAAAGTAGAAATTGCTTGAATGAAAAGACTACAAAGCATGAAACTGCTAAATAGCAGCTGGTCAAGAAATTCAATTACAGTCATACCCTGGTTTAAGTACGCTTCGGTTTGAGTACTTTCAGTTTATGTACTCTGTGGACCCGTGTGGAACGGATTAATCCACTTTCCATTACTTTCAATGGGAAAGTTCGTTTCAGGTTAAGTACGCTTCAGGTTAAGTATGGACTTCCAGAACCAATTACACTCATACTTTGGGTTAAGTACGCTTCAGGTTGAGTACTCAGCGGACCCGTCTGGAACGGATTAATCCACTTTCCATCACTTTCAATGGGAAAGTTCGCTTCAGGTTAAGTACGATTCAGGTTAAGTACTGGTTACAGACTTCCGGAACCATTGTGTACTTAAACCGAGGTACCACTGTACATTGCTCGTGGCCTGAATCAAGATAAGGGTTTTTTTAAATTAATTTGTGTATTTATTTTTTAAATTGGTATACCGCCCTTCATCTGAAGACCACAGGGCAGTTCTCAACATAAAAATACAAAAAGGAGAACACTAACTAAAACAAAATATTACCCCCCAAAACACATTTAAAATGCCATAGAATGTCTAATCAGCCAAATGATATAGAAAAACATTTTCATCTGGCACCTAAAAGTATGTAATGGAGGTGCCAAGCGAGCCTCCCTCTTGTGGAAGAGGCACACAAAGAAGGGCTTCAGATGATGATCACAGGATCCGTGTCAGTTCATACAGGTAACACATTCCTGCAAGGGAGATTTCACAACTGGAATGATGGTTAAAATTATAGTCTTTTTTTTCCTGTAAAATATGATTTTGTTATTTATCTTTCGTTTGTCCCCCCCCCCCAAAAAAAAGATTAATATTAAACCATGTGAGCTGTACATGAGAGTCTTCTATTTTGATAAAGCTACTAACAATTTCCTAAAAAATTTTTTAAAAGCAATTGCACAACTCGTGCAGTTCAGTCACACTAAACTCTATGGGTATGCCTGAAGCAAATGCTAATTGTGTGGGTCACTAATTCATAAGCAAGAAAGCATGTCAAGTGCTAGGTTTAGGGTACATAATTAGTCAGAGCACCAGCTGAGATTCAGATACTCCTGTACATGATTGCAAGTTAAATTCAAGTAAGCATGATTAGGATTACATCCTTCTTACCATGAAGAAAACATTAGAAATTTCATTTAAAAAATTCCTTCAGTAGCACCTTAAAGACCAACTAAGTTTTTATTTTGGTATGAGCTTTCGTGCGCATGCACACTTCGTCAGATACACTGAAACAGAATCAACCAGACCCTTATTTATATTCAGGGGGTGGGGGTGGGAATGGGTGATGGGCTGATAGGAGAGGTGAACCTGTTGATGGCTGTTAACGACTGCTGATTACTGCAATTGGTCCTGTGGGGGGGGGAGCAAGGTACAAAAGAGAGCTAGACCATGCATAATGAGGCACAAAAGAAAGCTAGATCAGAAACAGACAAGAAAGAGAAATTGCTGAATTGGAACTCATTACCAAGCTTAAAACCACCAGAGCCACCTGGGATGAACAGAGATATCGGATTCTTATCTCATGCATGATCTAGCTTTCTTTTGTGCCTCATTATGCATGATCTAGCTCATACCAAAATAAAAACTTAGTTGGTCTTTAAGGTGCTACTGAAGAATTTTTTTTATTTTGCTTCGACTCAGACCAACACGGCTACCTACCTGTAATTAGAAATTTCAGGTTGTATTCAGCTTCATTGAATACTGGTGGAAGACTCTGATTCAGTCAAGGCTTCTGCCAGTAGAAGAAAAAAGGGGTCATTTTTCTAACAATACCTGCTCCCAAGCTGTTCTAATGGGTTCCCCAGCCCTCTGAAACAGATCTTGAGGTCTTCAAATGGCACAGGGAATTCGGCAAAATTTGCCTCTCTTGCTGAAGGAAGGCTTTGCAGAATCAAAGCATCTTCCAGCCCCTCATTCAGAATTTTCAACCAATGCATATTATAGAAGAGGGGAAAGGCTTCAAACCAAGAAATTAAGAATTAGATTGCATTCAGATATACCAAACTATAGCATTGCATATAGTGTGCACTCAGTTACAAACTATACAAACTATATGTGAGGTACTGAGAAACCAAGATGATGATGATAAACTATATGTGAGGTACTGAGAAACCATGATGATGATGATGATAAAATTATTATTTATACCCCGTCCATCTGGCTGGGTTTCCCTAGCCACTCTGGGCAGCTCCCAACAGAATATGAAAAACGCAATAAAACATCAAACATTAAAAACTTCCCTAAACAGGGCTGCCTTCAGATGTCTTCTCAAAGTCAGATAGTTGTTTATTTCTTCGACAACTGAAACTGGAACAGCTTCTATAAATCCGGGACTGTCCCTGGAAAATCGAGACACTTGGAAGGTCTGAAGATATGAAACTACTGTTCAGGCCATTGCTTCATCCATCTCAATGGCTGCTGCTACATATGAAACTGAGTGTTGGTCAGATGGAAAAGGGAAGCAGAGAAGCAGCTCAAAACCATGGTTTTATCATGTATGTCTGGAAACTCAAACTATGCTGTGAGTTTTTAACTACGGATTAGCAAAAATAGTTGGTTGCAGAAAGGTGCACCTCTGGAAGCACATATTGATTGATATCCGCTTCGTTACCCTTACAATTTAACAATTCGAAACACAGCAGGTCACAAAAAAGCACCAATTAGGTGCTAAATAGATCCTTTGGTGTCTGGATGAAAGTGAATGTTGGCTTGCTAATTGCCAGTCTTTTGTACTTTTAGCAGATTCATTTATAGTGTTGAAACTTTTCTTTCGGAAAGCTGGGTCATTTAGCACACCGCAACTTCATTTTTAACATAGCTAGTCCCCCCAAACACAGTGTTTCCCAAACTTGGGTTTTCAGCTGTTTTGGGACTACAATTCCCATCATCCCTGACCACTGGCCTTGCTAGCTAGGGATGATGGGAGTTGTAATCCAAAAAACATCTGGAGACCCAAGTTTGGGAAACACTGACTTAGAGTCTTGGGTTCCAATCCCTGCCCAGGCATGAAGCTGAGTGGGTGACCTAGGACCATTTTTCAGCCTACTTTGCAGGATTGTGGAGAGCATAAAATGGAGAAGTGCAGGAGCAGTTTGCATTTCTTAGTACAGAAAGTGTTGATCTGATGTGTAGAGATCTTTCCTATTCTAATTAATTCAAGAGGGTTCTGGAAGCTTCTCTGTGTGAAAGAAACAAGCAGAAGGTTCATGATGTTTGGTTATTCCTTCAGAGAAGCTGGGTGCAGCTGGTTTAAGCTGGTTCTGTTATCTCTTCTGCCAAGGTCATGCTGACTATAAAAGTAGACCCAGAGGGAGCCTGAGTTTCATTCTCTCTTGCCATCTCTTTTCCTTCTGGCGTGGTGTTCTGTACATACTATGCTTAGTGTGAAGGGTTTAGACTTATTATAAGTTATTGTAAGTTTAAGTTAAGTCTGCTGCAACTGGATTTCTTATGGACAGGGCCAATCCTGAGTATTTTTGATTTGTGGCCATTATGCTCATTTGCCTTCAATAGCAGTAAAGGTCTCCTGGATGAAATACAATTGCCTCTGGTCTATTTTGGGGGGATCCTGCAATGTGTTTAAGTTTTCACTCTGCTAACTATACTGTACATTGGAATCTACTCTGGATCAGTATTGAGTAGAATTTAATAACAATGCTTTATAATGAATAATGAATAAAGCACCCCCCCAAAGAAACAATCTCTGTCAATTCTAAATTAAACTCATATGTCTATAAACATGACATATTATTATTTATTTATTTATTTATTTATTTATTTATTTATTTATACATACCCCACCCATCTGGCTGAGTCTCCCCAGCCACTCTGGGCAGCTCCCAATCGAATATTAAAATATTAAAAGCTTCCCTAAACAGGGCTGCCTTCAGATGTCTTTTAAAATTAAGATAGCGGCTTCATTCCTTGACATCTGATGGAAGGGCATTCCACAGGGCGGGTGCTGCTACCGAGAAGGCCCTCTGCCTGGTCCCCTGTAACCTCACTTCTCACAATGAGGGAACTGGCAGAAGACCCTCAGCGCTGGATCTCAGTGTCCGGGCTGAATGGTGGGGGTGGAGACGCTCCTTCAGGTATACTGGGCGGAGGCTGTTTAGGGCTTTAAAGGTAAACACCAACACTTTGAATTGTGCTCGGAAATGTTCTGGGAGCCAGTGTAGATCTCTCAGGACCGGTGTTATGTGGTCCCAGTGGCCGCTCCCAATCACCAGTCTAGCTGCCACATTCTGGATTAGTTGCAGTTTCCGGGTCACCTTCAAAGGTAGCCCCATGTAGAGCGCATTGCAGTAATCCAAGCAAGAGATAACCAGAGCATGCACCACTCTGGCGAAACAGTCCGCGGGCAGGTAGGGTCTCCGCCTGCATACCACATGGAGCTGATAGACAGCTGCCCTGGACACAGAATTAACCTGTGCCTCCATGGACAGCTGTGAGTCCAAAATGACTCCCAGGCTGCGCACCTGGTCCTTCAGGGGCACAGTTACCCCATTCAGGACCAGGGAGTCCTCCACATCTGCCCACCTCCTGTCCCCCACAAACGGTACTTCTGTCTTGTCAGGATTCAACCTCAATCCTCCAATCCTCCAATCACCTCCAGGCACTCACACAGGACCTTCACTGCCCTCACTGGTTCTTATTTGAAAGAGAGGTAGAGCTGGGTATCATCTGCATACTGATGAACACCCAGCCCAAACCCCCTGATGATCTCTCCCAGCGGCTGCATGTAGATGTTAAAAAGCATGGGGGAGAGGACAGAACCCTGAGGCACCCCACAAGTGAGAGCCCAGGGGTCTGAACACTCATCCCCCACCACCACTTTCTGAACACGGCCCGGAAGGAAGGAGCGGAACCACTGTGTGACAGTGCCCCCAGCTCCCAGCCCCTCTAGACGGTCCAGAAGGATGTTATGGTCGATGGTGTCAAAAGCCGCAGAGAGATCCAGCAGAACTAGGAAACAGCTCTCATCTTTGTCCCTACCCCGCCGGAGATCATCGACCAGCGCGACCAAGATAGTTTCAGTCTGAAGGCTGGCGACATGAACCCTGCCGTGTGGGAATCCCTTGCAGACGATTGCAGTGCCTGGAGACAGACAGTCAGGTTATGTGTCCACAGCAGTGGCCAGAGGAGGAATGAACTCTGGGAGGAGTGCAGAAAGAAGAAATGGCATGGTGCATCTCTAGCCTTCCTCTGCCCCAGCTGCAATAAACATGTCTCTCCCGTATCAGTCTCTACAGCCACAGCAGGCGCCGTAATTCTCCAACAGTTTAACTTTACCTTTGAAGGCACGCTCTTCCATTGTCTCCCGAGACAGACGTTTGCAAACAACAAGAATAGAGAGGGGAAGAGAAAGCAATTTGTTATTGCTGAACTGAGGGCATTTGAGATGTGATTGATTTATAGTATAAAATGTATCTACTATCCAAAGACAGTGCAGGCAATAACATTAACACTGAATCCTAGACTTCTGGCACGAAAGTGTAGATTTATTGTCCCATTATAATCTCTTAACTGACAGCCAACATATTAGGAAAGCAGTATTTAATATAATAATAAAAGCAAGTTTCCTCAATATCTTCCAGTGTAGGGTACAGGCTGGTGATTAACTTCATCATTTGTTTCCTAGAGGGGGGGATTGCATTTCTTTTTAAAAGAAACACTGATCATAGCCTTTGGAGTGGCTTTTATCATTTGTACAGAAAATCCTGTTTTCCTTCCATTTTGCTTCTGTTGTCAGAGAGGAGCCCTTCGTCTTTCTTGATATTTTTTTGACTCACAGCAAACTCATTGTCATTCAGCACGTGCTTTCTTGAATCACTGGGCATGATTCAACCCATGTCAAGCAAAGCTTTCAGCTCCGCGAATTTGAATACACACACTTAACATCGGATCTGGCTTTATATCTAACACGTGCTTAAAACAACAATCCTATGGACATTTAGTCCGAAGGCTGGTGGATTATAAAACGAGAGCCACTGCCTAACTTTTGAGATCAGTTCCACATTTGAAATGGTTACAGTCAGAGAGAAATGGACTGAGAATGCTTTCATCCTGAAGGAGGGTACTTTTTACCACATGTGGTGGACATGTACATTGGTAAAGGTTTTATGGGAAATGATATACAGTGGAACCTCTACTTGCAACCATAATCCATTCCGGAGGTCTGGTCCTAACTAGAAACGTACATAAGTAGAGGCTCACTTTTCCATAGAAAGTAATGGAAAAGTGAATTGATCCGTTCTAGACTATGAAAACACCCCCCAAAACAAGGATTTTACTGTCTAAGGAGACCATAGATCCATAAAATGAAGGCAATGTACTGTTGGCCAATCAGTGCCTGGGAGGAGGCATGGCCACGGGAGATTTAACCGTGGTGCGGCTGGGCAAACCCTCCGCTCTCACCCTTTCACCGGAACCGATGGTTTACCTTTAAATGGACTCCCTGCAGGTAGGTGGGAGTTGAGATATAGTCTGGCTTCACCCAATGCCTAAGCCAAACTGCTCACCTATAAAGTTGTGGTCTATTTGAACCCATAAACCAAAATACTTGTGTCCATTACAGAACTGTGGGTCACGGGGCCTTGGTACGCAAGTAGGCTTGATGTGCAAGACCACCTAATCGGTGGTATTTGATTGTATCCCTCCTGAAAATGGCTACAGTATGGAACCAACCTTGAGAGAAAGAGATGGCTTTGAGCTCCGATAAGACCTACTGAAGCTGCATTCCTGGGAATCTGAAGCAAGACACCGGATTCACCGCGTGCTGGGAGTGCAGGGCTATGTGCTTCAGTTGATGCTCCTATCTTTGTAAAGCAATTCCCGAAGACTGCGGTTATTTCTCCTCCAAAGAAAGTGAAGCTCAAGTAAGTACTGTCGCTGGGACTTCTCGTCGCTTGGAGAAGAGGGGCACACACTGGCAGAGGAAGAGGAGTGTGGGGGGAGTGCCCCGCCCCCGGCAGCGTGATCCCAGTGGGGTGCCATCGTGGCTGCTCCCTGCCCATGCTGGGCGCCCCACCCCAGGACACGAGCCAGCCCCGCCCCCACCTGCTCTCTGCCCCCCAGTGCCGGAGCATGAAGCTCCGCCACTGGGGGCACACATAATAATATATTTCTCAGGGAAGGGCTGCCAACCTTTTTGGATCCATCCGCCTATTTGAAAACTGGAGAAACAGGTGCGGGCACCATGCACACATACACACACCACAACCATTTCTCTTGGCTACAATAGAGGACTTCTTTAAAGCCTATTTCCAGAGGAGGGAAAAGCAAGGTGAGAAGACCATATAAGAGCCAAGGAAAGCCAAAGAAAGCTCTGCAGGTGCCTGTTCACCTATGGGTGCCGTGGTGGTCATCCCTGTTCTCAAGGTCATCTGCCAATTCCTCACTAAGCTTCCATTGCAGACTTGTCTCAGCCTACATTCATGGTTTTAAGATCCCAAAGTTTGTGATTCAATTTTTTCTTGAGAAAAGTCACACACACACACACACACACACACACACACACACACACACACACACCATTCTGTTTACTAAATAGAACAGCTATTCAATTGCTGTACATGTGCGAGGCTTTATTTTGCCTCGATCCCCGACTTGGTGTTATTTTCTGAAAGGCGAGGAGTTCCTGTGGTTTCTGCAGATCAGATCAGTTAGGGATCGCTTGTCTTCCCTTCTGTTTCCAAAGCAAACGTTGTTCCGCTGCGCTCAGCATCTGTGAAAATCTTTTGGGCAGATGCTGCTGCTTGCTTCCAGTCGGAGAAACCAGCTCTCGATCAGTCAGTGTGTGGCACATCCCTGCTGCATTTATATTTCCTCTTGCTTAAAATGGAGGAATGTTGCACACAGAAACATGCGCACACACATGGGGTCTAAGGAAAGAAAAGCAGTGGTACGTTACGGGTCTCAAAGGCAAAGGCAGCGGCAGACTTGCGGTTTTCAAATTCCAGCTTATATGATGCAGGAATTTGGTGCCCTTTGTCTCTTACATCATTATTGCAGTCCCCCCCCTGCAGCACCCCTTAAACCACTTATGGCAAAAGGAATAAAGGATTGCAGTTGTGTACAAATCCTTTGCAGAATGCAGATGAATTCAAGATCCAAGCAGACTAGATGTTCACCAGTCATGCTACAGCTAAAGGAGCACAGAGGACTGCCTTATACTGAATCAGGCCTTTGTCCCATATAGGGCAGTATTGCTTTCACAGGTTGGCAGTGGCTTTCCAGAGACTGAGGGAGGGGTCCAGGAGTCGTCAGGGTTTGAACCTGGGACCTTTTGCATGCAAAAGGCCTACCACTGAATCACAGCCTGAAGGGAACTGGGGGGTAGATCTACACACAGGGGAAAAAACACTACAAGTAAATCATTAATCAAATCATTATGACAAAAGGGGGGGAACCTATGTAAAATCGCATAGAAATGTTTTGTGCTCTACAGCGCCATCTGGTGTTGCATATTTATAACACAGATTGATTGATTGATTGATTGATTGATTGATATTTATTACGGCCATTGGCCCATCACACAACAATTCCCATACCAACATATATGTACATAAACCTCCAAATTTAAAACAGCCAAAAACTTTAAAAAACAAACAAACAACATACAATACAATAAATTTGCAACATAAACATCGCCCTCTGCTCATAAATTAATAAAAGACATCAATGATGATATCACCTAATTACATCCTAAAACATAAATCATGGTTTAAAAGGGTTATCCGAGCCGCACAGGAGTCCGTTTTACTTCTTTAGGGATAGGACGCTGATCAAGAATCTGGCAACCGTGAGTGATCTTAAGGGGTCTTCATCATTTAGTAGATATCTCAGTTTGGCTTCATTCGAATCATCGGCGATTCCCTGTAGATATGGAGCAAGAAACTTGCTCCTGGCCGATGAGTGAAGAGCACAATCAAGGATTATGTGATGCAACGATTCCGGTGCCCCACAATTACAATCACATAAGAGCGATATCTGTCCATTGGAAAATCTATTTCTCAGCACGTTTGATGGGAAGGTGTTGAATCTTGCCTTTATAAAGGCATATCTATGAGCTGAAGAAGTTAAGGAATTCAAATAATTTGGGAGCTTTAAAAGGGGTAATAAACCAAGGTTTAGAGGTGAGCAGGTACCATTCCCCAACACCATTTTCTGCTGCAATATTTACAACACATTTAAAACACTGTTTTTTTTACTAAAGTATCTGAGTCCTGGATGTGCAAAGCTAGCAACTTGCAGCATTAGTATAGGTAAAGGTAAAGGGACCCCTGACCATTAGGTCCAGTCGTGACCGACTCTGGGGTTGCGCGCTCATCTCGCATTATTAGCTGAGGGAGCCGGCGTATAGCTTCCAGGTCATGTGGCCAGCATGACAAAGCCGCTTCTGGCAAACCAGAGCAGCACATGGAAACGCCGTTTACCTTCCCGCTGTAGCGGTTCCTATTTACTTGCATTTTGACGTGCTTTCGAACTGCTAAGTTGGCAGGAGCTGGGACCAAGCAACGGGAGCTCACCCCATCACAGGGATTCGAACCGCCAACCTTCTGATCAGCAAGCCCTAGGCTCAGTGGTTTAACCACAGCGCCATATACCAAGGCTATTAATACATGGGGTACAATCAGTCCCCCCCCCCTAGAAAAAAAATGTGCCGGTACTCACCACACGTGGGAGGGCTCTAGAACCCTGTCAGAGTATCGCACCTCACTTCCTGAGCTGGGCAGAAGCTTTCCAGGCTTTGGGAAGGAGACACAAGACTCTGATTTGGGGTGGGTGGGGTGGTACTGGAACTACGTACAAAAATTACTTTATGTACTAAGAAAACTACCGCACAATTGCGCTCATTTCACACGCTAGCAAGGTTATGCTTAAAATTCTACAAGGCAGGCTTAGGCAGTATGTGGACCGAGAACTCCCAGAAGTGCAAGCTGGATTTCGAAAGGGCAGAGGAACCAGAGACCAAATAGCAAACATGCGCTGGATTATGGAGAAAGCTAGAGAGTTCCAGAAAAACGTCTACTTCTGCTTCATTGACTATGCAAAAGCCTTTGACTGTGTCGACCACAGCAAACTATGGCAAGTTCTTAAAGAAATGGGAGTGCCTGATCACCTCATCTGTCTCCTGAGAAATCTCTATGTGGGACAAGAAGCTACAGTTAGAACTGGATATGGAACAACTGATTGGTTCAAAATTGGGAAAGGAGTACGACAAGGTTGTATATTGTCTCCCTGCTTATTTAACTTATATGCAGAATTCATCATGCGAAAGGCCGGACTAGATGAATCCCAAGCCGGAATTAAGATTGCCGGAAGAAATATCAACAACCTCAGATATGCAGATGACACAACCTTGATGGCAGAAAGCGAGGAGGAATTAAAGAACCTTTTAATGAGGGTGAAAGAGGAGAGCGCAAAATATGGTCTGAAGCTCAACATCAAAAAAACCAAGATCATGGCCACTGGTCCCATCACCTCCTGGCAAATAGAAGGGGAAGAAATGGAGGCAGTGAGAGATTTTACTTTCTTGGGCTCCTTGATCACTGCAGATGGTGACAGCAGTCACGAAATTAAAAGACGCCTGCTTCTTGGGAGAAAAGCAATGACAAACCTAAACAGCATCTTAAAAAGCAGAGACATCACCTTGCCGACAAAGGTCCGTATAGTTAAAGCTATGGTTTTCCCAGTAGTGATGTATGGAAGTGAGAGCTGGACCATCAAGAAGGCTGATCGCCGAAGAATTGATGCTTTTGAATTATGGTGCTGGAGGAGACTCTTGAGAGTCCCATGGACTGCAAGAAGATCAAACCTATCCATTCTTAAGGAAATCAGCCCTGAGTGCTCCCTGGAAGGACAGATCGTGAAGCTGAGGCTCCAATACTTTGGCCACCTCATGAGAAGAGAAGAATCCTTGGAAAAGACCCTGATGTTGGGAAAGATTGAGGGCACTAGGAGAAGGGGACGACAGAGGACAAGATGGTTGGACAGTGTTCTCGAAGCTACGAACATGAGTTTGACCAAATTGCGGGAGGCAGTGCAAGACAGGAGTGCCTGGCGTGCTATGGTCCATGGGGTCACGAAGAGTCGGACACGACTAAACGACTAAACAACAACAACAACTAAGAAAACAGTGCGATATCCAGGTGCGATTTCACTCCTGGAAAGTCCAGCGTGTAGTGTGTTGGATTTGGCTCTCAGGTCTTGATAAATGTGACACTTTGCCCTGCATCACACACACACACACAAAAGGACATCGATTTGTATAAACTCTGCATGTGCTTACCTATGTGTATAGATGCAGATTTGGACATGCTTATTATAGTTTAAACAGGAACACCATGTTCAAGTCTGCTGCCCCCTGTGATGGACAACTTCACTCCCTTCATGTGGGGTTTTTTTTTTCCTAACCAGGCTTGGATTTGACAGCACTTTAGCCAGTCTGTCCACTGGCCATATTGCAGCACCATCCTCAGAATGGCCTGAACCAAACCACAAAATCAAGGCACTTGTGGGACTTGAGTAATCATTAGGGCTACTCTACATTTCCAAGGAAACAGTTTTTTGACTTCAGACATGGGACACAGTTACTGCAGTGTTACTGTATTTATATCCATGTCTTTGTCCCCCCCCCCAAAGCTTTTCCCACACTTTTCTCCAGAAGTATATATATGTTGTTCTGATAGGGCCCCCAGGAGATATGCCAAGAATGATGGAACAAATCAGATGTATTGTTCCTAACAGTAATATTTATTTATTTATTTTTTAAAAAGAAACTTTATGAATTAGCATCCTTTCCATAGTGTTGGCATAGCTTCCTCATGGGGTTAATGCTTTTACATCTGCACGGATGGCTTTTAATTAAATGCATTCATAAACAGACTTCGGAGATGACACGTCTTGTTGCAAATACAATCTGTCAGCGCACAGCAGCTGCGGCAGTCATTCTGTCATCTACCGCAAGCAGAGCATGGCTCAGTTCACTCTGCGCTGGAGATGATAGGTGGCACGGTTAACTCTTTGGGGTTGGTGGAACGATCACTGGTGCAAAGGGCTCATCTGCACTGGCGTCTTCCATTACCACAAACGAAAGGCTACTTCATAGACACTGCACTTTGGGGTATGGAATAATGATAATAATTAATAATAATAATAATAATAATAATAATAATAATAATAATAAATTTATTATTTATACCCCGCCCATCTGGCTGGGTTTCCCCCAGCCACTCTGGCGGCTTACAACAGAAAAATGAAATAAAATAATCTATTAAACATTAAAAGCCTCCCTAAACAGGGCTGCCTTCAGATGTCTTCTAAAAATCTGGTGGCTGTTTTTCTCTTTGACATCTGATGGGAGGGTGTTCCACAGTGCGGGCACCACTACTGAGAAGGCCCTCTGCCTAGTTCCCTGCAACTTGGCTTCTCGCAATGAGGGAACCACCAGAAGGCCCTCGGCGCTGGACCTCAGTGTCCGGGCAGAATGATGGGGGTGGAGATGCTCCTTCAGGTATACTGGACCGAGGCCATTTAGGGCTTTAAAGGTCAGCACCAACACTTTGAACTGTGCTCAGAAACGTCCTGGGAGCCAATGTAGATCTTTCAAGACCGGTGTTATGTGGTCTCAGCGGCCGCTCCCAGTCACCAGTCTAGCTGCCGCATTCTGGATTAGTTGTAGTTTCCGGGTCACCTTCAAAGGTAGCCCCACGTAGAGCGCATTGCAGTAGTCCAAGCGGGAGATAACCAGAACATGCACCACTCTGGCGAGACAGTCTGCAGGCAGGTAGGGTCTCAGCCTGTGTACCAGATGGAGCTGATAGACAGCTGCCCTGCCCAGCAAATCCCTTAGCAAGCCTCACCTTAGCAAACCTCTGACACAAGCCATTTTATGTTATCCTTCTCTGTAGTGAATCAATGCATGTGGGTGGCACATAGAGAAGTAGATGAGGGTTGTGGTCTAAACCACCGAGCCTCTTGGGCTTGCCAATCGGAGAGTCGGTGGTTCGAATCCCCACGACGGAGTGAGCTCCCGTTGCTCTGTCCCAGCTCCTGCCAGCCTAGCAGTTAAAAAGCCCGCCGGTACAAGTAGATAAATAGGTACCGCTGAGGTGGGAAGGTAAACGGCATTTCCATGTGTTCTGGCTTCCATCGCGGTGTCCCATTGTGGAAGCGGTGTAGTCATGCTGGCCGCATGACCCGGAAAGCTGTCTGTGGCCAAACGCCGGCTCCCTTGGCCTGAAACGAAATGAGCGCCACAACCCCATAGTCGCCTTTGACTGGACTTAACTGTCCAGGGGTCCTTTACCTTTACCTTTTACCTTAGATGAGGGTTTCTTGCTTTACCTGGCATCGTCTTGTGCATTCAATACCTGTGCTGTATTGAGGCAGAATAAATCAATTGTGCACTGACCTCTTAAGTAAAATTCAGCCCGCAGGCTCGCTCCTCCCTGTCTTTCCCTGACTAAAATCACCTGGCTTGGACCAAGCTGCTGCAAAAGTCCAAATTGGCCACTTGCTGTCATAGTGATGTCAGGTGATTGACAGGTGGGTGGAGCCCTGAGCACCTATGAAAGTGGCTGACCGAGGTCGATCCACCAGTCAGATCCAGTTCCTCTGGTCTAAGTGAAGACCCAGGTGGAATCTAGACACATAAAAAATGCTGTGTAAATGCTTTTTTAAAAAATAGTTTTGAAAAATATATAGAATTTGCCATCGCCATCTAGTGTCACATTTGTATAAAGCACTTAAAGTTCACTTAAATCATTATATTTTCAGCTGTATAGCTGAGTTTCCCGTATAGAATCTTGATAAGAAAAGCTTCAGTCTTAAGATGGGTTGTGGTGGTTCTTGTGTCTCATCTAAGGGCTTGCCCACACTCCTGCTTGTTCTAGGAAGCTCAGGTCCAAGTCCTTTCTCACATACCCCATGCTTTCTATCCATGGGTCTGAGTGCTTTTGCATTTCCCCTGCCACTTTTGCCCGGCAAAACCTACTAAATTGGAACAAGCAGCAATCCATGGGAAACTCAATTGCTCTTTGTTCCGATTCAGTACTAAACCATGGCTTTTCTCAGGGGAAAGTGGTGCGGCAAACAAAGGCATAGATAAGCCTTAACACTCTGCAAAGTTGTGTTCTTACATGGATCTGGCATTTCCTGGGAGTTGCTTTCTTTACCGATTCTCTTCCCTTGTATCCTCATTGGGGGGGGGGGAATAAACAAGAAGAAACTAGGCCAGTTTCTGGACCAACATTGTTTTCCTCCTGGTTTGGGGGTACACCAAGGTACACTTTTGTTATATGCTTTTGAACATCTCTTCAATTGGCCTTTCCTCCATCTAGTCTTCTGTCTCAGGGGCAGGAAACATGTGGCTCCCCATATGCTGTTGGACCAGAACTTCCATTATCTTGACCATTGGCCAAGTTGCCTGGGAACTGGAATCCAATAACATCTGGAAAGCCACATGCTCCACGGCCTAGTTCTATCACATCCTTGTCAGAAAATATTGTTTTTATAAGCATAGGACGTGTAGCACTCCCCGTTTATGAGTCCGCTAGATGACATCGCAAGGGATCATTGCCTTAGGAGAGCGAGAAAAATTCTCAGGGATGACTCACACCCCGGCCATCACCTCTTTAATCTTCTACTCTCGGGTAGGAGATATAGAAGTATAATCAGCCGTTGTTGTTGTTGTTTAATCGTTTAGTCGTGTCCGACTCTTCGTGACCCCATCTCTGAACATAGAGAGGTATGGCAAGATCTCTGAACATAGAGAGGTTTAGTCCTGTCCGACTCTTTGTGACCCCCATGGACCAGAGCACACCAGGCACTCCTGTCTTCCACTGCCTCCCGCAGCTTGGTCAAACTCATGTTCGTAGCTTCGAGAACACTGTCCAACCATCTCATCCTCTGTCGCCCCCTTCTCCTTGTGCCCTCCATCTTTCCCAACATCAGGGTCTTTTCCAGGGAGTCTTCTCTTCTCATGAGGTGGCCAAAGTATTGGAGCCTCAGCTTCAGGATCTGTCCTTCCAGTGAGCACTAATCAGCACTAATCAGCTGTACCAACAGACTAAAAAAATAGCTTCTATCTGTGGGCTGTTAGACTGTTGAACAAAAAATAACATAGCAAAATTGACTTGCAAGGTGGTGTGTTGTTTGATAAGAGATTGAGTGTTTGGGGGGAAGGAGGCTCATTTAATTTCATTGTACACAGGTTGTACAATGACAATGAAGGTATTATTCTTATTATTCTAACTTTTAGCTACAGAATGACACTTTATCAGTCAATCTTCTCCTCTAATGCTTCATGCATTACCCTCTGAGGTCAAGAAGTTCTCGTTATTCTTCCCCAGCTGCTGCTGTTTTTATCCAAATCTCTCTAACTTCTATATATTTTCTTGGCTCTCATCTTTCAGCTCTCAGCTCTGCAGAGCGGTTTTCTGTTGTCTCCCTACAGAATGAATGCCACCTTCAAAATAACCCAGGCTTGCTACACACACAAAGAGCGTGGGGTTGCATGTTGAAATATTCAGGACTGCTGATCCCTGCTAGAATTCTGATGTCCAATTTGATTCTCCGTAGTGGAATATGAACCCTGACGTTGGTATTTCAACAGCTGATTGGACAACTTGACACCTGATATTAGACATATAATGCAATTCTGACAAGGGCAACATCAGCTACTGAATTAAAAGGCAATTGCTTTGTCGACAGATTTCTCAGGCATTCAAACGAGGATGTTGAAGTCCATTGTTAACACTGAATGCCCTAGTTTCAAAGTGTCATTGAATGATAGCAAAATGAATGAATGCAAATCACATTGAAATTAATAGGAAGTGCTTTGTAGAAAAACAAATATGTTACTTTATTTTTATTTTCCAAATCAGAGTGGTCAGCTAAAGCTGGGATTAAGCAGAAATTTTACTTGTGTGTGTGTGTGTGTGTGTGTGTGTGTGTGTCAACTGAAATACCTTAATTAAATATATAGAATAAAAATAGAGTCGTACCTTGGTGGTCAGACAGAATCCATTCCGGAAGTCTGTTCAACTTCTGAAAATGTTTGACAACCAAGGCACAGCTTCCAATTGGCTGCAGGAGCTTCCTGTACAGAATCGGAAGCCGTGGAAGCCACGTTGGATGTTCGGCTTCCAAAGAACTTTTGCAAACCGGAACACTCTTTTCCAAGTTTGCACCGTTCAGGAGCTGAAACGGACGAGTACCAAGGTGTTCAGGATCCAAGGTACAACTGTATGACAACATTAGAAGACCAAACATAAGAAGACCAAAAGCCTATCTAGTGCAACATCCTGTTCTTACATTGGCCAACCGGATACCCATGGGAAGCCTGTTTAAATATTGAACAACTGGTATGCAGAGGTGCATTCCCTTTTGTATGTGAAATAATACAGCCATCATGACTACAAGCTATTGTCAGCCTGAATGTTGTTTCATAGATTATACAGTAAATCGGGGGTCAGCAACCCAGAGATGCATTTTAAATAAAAGGACACATTCTACTCATGTAAAACATGCTGATTTCTGGACCGTCTGCAGGCCAGATTTAGAAGGCGATTGGGCCACATCCAGCCCCCGGGCCTTAGTTTGGGGACCCCTGCAATAAATGCTGTAATTATTCTCTTTAGCTTATTTGGTTGCTATTTTATTAATAGTGGAGGGTTTTTTTTGTTTAAAATTTATTAGACTTTCATAACTTTAACCAATTTCAAACTTCAAATTTGTTCCACTTTTGACTTCCCGCCTTCTCTTCCAGACTGTTTTTTATGTTGTTGTTGTTTAGTCATTTAGTCGTGTCCGACTCTTCGTGACCCCATGGACCAGAGCACGCCAGGCCCTCCTGTCTTCCACTGCCTCCCGCAGTTTGGTCAAACTCATGTTGGTAGCTTTGAGAACACTGTCCAACCATCTCATCCTCTGTCGTCCCCTTCTCCTAGTGCCCTCAATCTTTCCCAACATCAGAGTCTTTTCCAGGGAGTCTTCTCTTCTCATGAGGTGGCCAAAGTATTGGAGTCTCAGCTTCAGGATCTGTCCTTCCAGTGAGCACTCAGGGCTGATTTCCTTCAGAATGTTTTTTATACCTGTTATTTATACCTATCCCTTTTATATACTGCATAATATCACAGTTTTTTTTCAATGCATATTCTTCTATTGCACCCCACATTTCATCTAATATATACTCCTCTATTTCATTGACATTTCTGCCCATTGCTCAAATTTCAAATCCTGCCTGTGATTTCATTTGGTTACTAAGGGGGGTTTTTCTTTCAAATAATCCCAAAAAATACCTCCACTCTTCCATAAATTGTCCATCGTGTTGATTTCTTATTATTCCCATTAGCTTTGCCAGTTCTGCTCGGTCCATTAATTTTAGGAGCTGTTCTTGTTTCATTGGTTTTTTTCCCCTTCTGTCCAGTTCTGCGCGTATAAGATTCTGGCTGCTGTTATTAATGGTGTTTAATTTACAGCATTGTAATTGTTTTATTGATAACTTGCTGATTAAGATAAAAGAATTTTGGAACAAATATATGAGGAAATGAAAAAGATGTTTAAAATTACCTTCGTAAAAAAACCGGAGGCATTTCTCCTCGGAATCGTGGGAAAAGATCTCCCAGTAAACTGTAGAGATATTTTTTTATATGCTATGGCGGCAGCTCGATTGTTGATAGCCGCCAATTGGAAAGGGGATAAAAACCCCTCAATAGGAGAGTGGCAAGTAAAGCTGCTACAATTTTTAGAAATGGCTCATCTAACGGAAAATCTAAGGGGAACCTCAAAACAACTATTTACTGAAAAATGGGAAAAATTTAGGAATTACTTGCAAGAAAGCGATAGCAACGATGGATTCTTCATGGCAGTCTTGGAATGATGATCGGTCTGTAACAAGAACTAGATTAATGAGTATGATTAGATATAATATGTACAAAAGAAATAACAAGAATATGATGAGTAAGGTCTGTACATTGGAAACTTAAAGTAGACACACAGCGGACGGTGACGGGAAGTTAACGGTTTTGTAATTATTTTATTCTTATTCTTTTTTGTAACAACGAAGCAGCAATAAAAGCTTTGAAGAAGAAAAAAGATAAGTTGCTGATTATTTTATCTTATTAATGCTGTATTTGTGATGTTCGATTATGTTTTAGTTGTTTGCACCTATCTGTCCCAAGAGACAATGGAGTGCTCCTCTGGGGGTGAAGTAAAACTGGTGCGCCAGTTTAGGACTGCAGTCTTAAACTTCACTTCCACTTTCAATATCTCCTCCATTTCTCCTTCATTTCTGCTATTTTCAAAGGGCAGGAGCAGACACAGCCATCCCTCCCATGAATGGGCTATGCCTTATGGAGTATAAAAATATATTGAGAAACCATCTTTTCAATTTTCCTGGAGATCTAAATTACATGCGGTTCATTGTCTCTTTTTTCACTCATAAATGCTAATTCCTCATTAGAAAAGGCAGGGTGAAGAGGTACATTACTTATGGATGCTTAATCTATTGTCCTCCAATGGATAGTGAACATTAAATAAGACCTTTCTTATATCCCTCCAAGGAGTCTTAATATTAATATACTGCCCTAGTCCATGAAACCAAGGTTAATTTAGTCTCTACGTGTGTCAAAAATAAAGTAGAGTAGAACTTTATTGTTTGTTTTGTTGCAAAGACAACAGAAACCCAGTGAAATAATAAATACTTTGAAGATGATATGAAGAAGTATTATCAAGTTCATAAATAAATTCCAAAATTGAAACCTTTGAAAAAACTCATTATAAGACCTTGTATATAGGTTGCATCCTGAGTTCCCCGCCTCCCAGAAAAGTGACACTGAGGATTTGGAAGATGCTCTGGAACAGGGTGGGAAGTCGAATGGGGGCAGTGGTGAAGAAGAAGAGTTTGGATTTGATATCCCGCTTTATCACTACCCGAAGGAGTCTCAAAGCGGCTAACATTCTCCTTTCCCTTCCTCCCCCACAACAAACACCCTGTGAGGTGGGTGGGGCTGAGAGACTTCAGAGAAGTGTGACTAGCCCAAGGTCACCCAGCAGCTGCATGTGGAGGAGGGGAGACGCGAACCTGGTTCCCCAGATTATGAGTCTGCTGCTCTTAACCACTACACCACACTGGCTCTCACCACACTGGTGGAGCAGGAAAGCAGGGGAGTTTGAATCCCCATGATGGGGTGAGCTCCCGTTGCTCCGTCCCAGCTCCTGCCAACCTAGCAGTTCGAAAGCATGCTAGTGCAAGTAGATAAATAGGTACCACTGCGGCAGGAAGGTAAACAACATTTCTGTGCACTCTGGTTTCCATCACAGTCTTCTATTGTGCCAGAAGTGGTTTAGTCTTTCTGGCCACATGACCCGGAAAGCTGTGTGTGGAAAAAACGCTGGCTCCCTTGGCCTGAAAGCGAGATGAGTGCCACAACCCCATAGTTGCCTTTGACTGGACTTAACTGTCCAGGGGTCCTTTTCCTTTACCTTTTTTATATCTTTTGCAGAAACATAAGAACAAAGAGCATCCTGGATTAGGGCAGTGGTCCATTCAATTCTCACAGCGGCCCCTGCAAAATTTACCACCCCTCTACAGAGGGCTGCAGGGAGGAGAGTGAATTGGCAGCAATTGCCTCCCTTCTATATCACCCTTGCGGGTCCCTTCCAACTCTGTGGTTTTATTATTCTTCCTCCACTGGGAGCACCACTGAATTGTGGTCCCTTTTGCAAACGGATTATTTTGTACCATGTCCATGTATCTATTTGGTTTCAATTTGTGAACTTTTTAAATAAAATAACAGGAGGCCTCATGAAAGTTCATCAACATTTTAGTGCAATTTTCTCTTAATACAGACATTTGTAAGCAATTTTGCTTCTCATGCCTGTTTTGCATAGAAATTCCCCCTAATGTAATCCCTTCTTAATATTAACTTCGCTTATATATTTATTTTATGCACGCTATGGTCATTTTTTTAGGCATCATAGAATCATAGAGTTGGAAGAGACCACAAGGGCCATCCAGTCCAACCCCCTGCCGAGCAGGAAACACCATCAAAGCATTCTTGACATATGCCTGTCAAGTCTCTGCTTAAAGACCTCCAAAGAAGGAGTCTCCACCACACTCCTTGGTAGCAAATTCCACTGCCGAACAGTTCTCACTGTCAGGAAGTTCTTCCTAATGTTTAGGTGGAATCTTCTTTCTTGAAGTTTGAATCCATTGCTCCGTGTCCGCTTCTCTGGAGCAGCAGAAAACAATCTTTCTCCCTCCTCCATATGACATTCTTTTATATATTTAAACATGGCTATCATATCACCCCTTAACCTTCTCTTCTCCAGGCTAAACATACCCAGCTCCCCAAGCCGTTCCTCATAAGACATTGTTTCCAGGCCTTTGACCATTTTGGTTGCCCTCTTCTGGACACGTTCCAGCTTGTCAGTATCCTTCTTGAACTGCGGTGCCCAGAACTGGACACAGTACTCCAGGTGAGGTTGGTTGGAAAACTGCATTGCAAAATTCAGGGAACTGCAAAGTATGACGGACAGCTGTGTTTTAGTGCCCGCATTGTTTTGGCCAGTGCCAATCAGGTACTTCACCTTTAAATATGAGCTGAATTGAATCTCTCCCTAATCCCTACTCTTGTCAACACTCATCTGTGACCTTTAAAAAGAGATTAATATAAACATTGTGGAACTGGTGGTGCTTTTATTGCATTCCTGCAAGGCGATACACAGGCGAAGGAGAAGCAGAAAATTGCCTCTGCCTTAGTGAAACAGGTGGAGACAAGGTTCAAAAAGAGAGATAAATTAGCCATGGAAGGAACATGCAGGAATCTTCATTTCACACCTCAACATTTGTGGTTTTGCACCATTCCTTTTCAAAAATGGTTTCCAATAAATTATCTTTGACCTTTTATCACCTGTCCTTTGAACAGTAAATTTGAACAGCCAAAGAAGTCAATTTTCATGAATTTGAATTTATATAGATATGTGTGGGTGGGGATTTTAAATGAAGACCACCCTAGACACCTTTGTACAAAACAAGCAACAAGCTGACCCCCTTCACTTCCCTAATCCTAAATAGATTGCTGTGGCATTTCTTTCTTTATTTCCCACCATTTGGTAATCTGGATCACAATTACCTTTTTCTAAAATCCCTCCCCAAATTCTTCTCAAAACACTCTAAGCAGGAACAATTAATGTAACAAAAGCTTAGCAATGCAAACATCAATAAACTGATTTTGCATTCAGAAAATTAATCCTGCTGTGTCCTAATCCTTAAGCCATTTTTTTTTTAAAAAAAGAAACTGATTAATGGAAGTTCCTTCAACTGCTCTCTTTTTTTCTGTAAACCCTCATTAAATGTTCTATAAAATGCTCCAGGAAAGTTTTGTACGCAGCCCTTTTGAAATTCTAGCCTTTAGGGTTTTTCCCCCATGCAATTTTATCAACTCACTCTCTTTCAAATCTTGAGCAAATCTAAATTCACCATCAGAAGAAGAAAAAACACATTATGCTGGAAGGAGAGCTCTGCGACAGTTTGCAACTTTCAAAAAGGCTAGACATGTGCTCCTGAATTTGCACACTGGTAGCATGGCTACATAATCTTAAAAAATAAATATGGTCCACAGACACAGATTTGCTAGTGATAATGTATAAATATTTCTGCAAATGTAGAGGTAATTACAATACAGTATACATACATGCCAAGTACCTGCCGGAAAAATAAGGGATTGGCGGACCGGAAGTAGCGCTGCCGCCATTTTGGAACTGGGCGGAGCATGCTCAGAAGCGACTTTTGATGCTGCTCTGCCCAGTTCCAAAATGGCTGCCACGCCGGAAGTCGCGCTGTGGCCATTTTGGAACTGGGCAGAGCAGCATCGAAAGTCGCTTCTGAGCATGCTCTGTCCAGTTCCAAAATGGCCGCTGTGCCAGAAATCACTTCTGCGTATGTCCAGAGACTCCAGGCATGTGCAGAAGGAGCCTCCCCCGGCCGGTAAGTAAACCGGGGGAAAACAAAACAAAAAAATCAATTTTTCCAGCTGGGAACGGCTGGAAAAGCGGGGGTTTCCCGGGGAATACGGGAGACTTGGCAGCTATGACAGTGCATCTTACATTGGTAAGGACTATGACCAGGTGGCCTAAAGTAGCTGCTCAGTCTGCTGGCAGTTTGGGACAGGCAACTCCTGCTTTTCCTTCTTAGGGGTCTTTATCTTGAACCTAGAAAGCCCTTCAAACAGAGAACTGTCCTTTGACACCCTTCAAATTGAAAACTGTCTTCTCTGAATAAGGACATCTGGCCACAGGATGAAACCAACTAGCTTGGAAGCAACTCTGAAGAGGTGGGGGAACTAGCACTGTACAGCCATTCCCACTTTGCACGGGTTATCCAAGAAAATCTGTCGCAGGAAGGCTCATCTGTCACCTTCATTAAGCGCCAGGCAAAAACATTCCTCTTCTCCCATAAAATATTGAACAATCTATGGCCTTTTAAACGAGGGGGGGGTGTCCCCCAATTCCTGGCTGAGCGAAGCCTAAAGGGACATTTATTCTAAAATTGTTTTGCTCTAAATTCCGTGGGGACCACTGGATGTTGAACATATTTTCATTGGTTTTATACTTCCAAAGAGAATGTAAGAAAAGAGGGCATACACAAGCCTGCCACCGTTTTCACTGGAGGGAGGGAATGTTTAGAAAAGAGCAAATTTTACATAGAGTAAACAACAAATCACTGTCTGGCTAATTAGCAGCTTTCTTCGGAGATCTATGGATGGCACAATGAAATGGCTACATGAAAGCAGATCACTTCCCCCCACCCCACCCCTACAAGTTTCTTTACAGTTACATTAGTTCAGTACAGTCTTCAGAGATTAGAAAGCTTTCCATCTACAATACTCAGGTGCTGCACTTTCAACTATGACAGAAAATTGTGGCCTACATTTATGAGATACATATTACATTTCTGGATACTAGAGATGCATGTTTCACTTGTAATGGAAGCCTTCCTGGGCATGTGAACAAGGATTTATATACTACAACAAATTGGTGCAGCGTGGAATATTCCCGCTCACTGTTCCATTCAGCCAGTCAGCCTTGTCTTCTTTCAGGATGCAAACGATAAATTGCAAGAACTCAGGCCAAAAGAAGATGGATTTCAAAAAAATCTTCACAAGGTTTTATTGATTTGATGCGGAGTTTAAATGGGAATCAATCCCAATGTTGAAGGCAAATAGAGATAAATTCCAGTAAAAATCAGGACAAGGCCCTGTTTCGACTATTCTTCGTCAGCTGGAATATTGAGAAAGTTAAAATGAATCTTAGAATAATTCTCCTTGTAATGAAAATTCATTCGACTCTCCAAACATAAAGTTTTATCATATATAAAGGACAGAGACTGTATTTAAATGTACATAACTGGTATATCTGTGAGTGACTGACCGTACATCAAACTTACATTCTGTTTTCTAAATAAGGGGTTAAATCATAGCTGCCAAATTCTCCCTTTTTTAAAGGGAAATTCCCTTACGCTGAATAGGCTTCCTCGCGAGAAAAGGGAAAACTTGGCAGCTATGGGTTAAATTGCTTATAATGTACAAAGAAAGCTTGTCTGTGCTTTAAATAATAAATCCTCTTAAAAAATAATAATCCTTATTTCAGGAATACATGTAATTTTCTAAAGACAAAGTTATATTACTTATAATAAACAGAGGTAGCTTACCAAAGATTCACAGGTCAAAGTGTACCAAGTATGTTTGCCTTGCTAGCTCAAATTGTTTGCAGCTTAAATGATAGAGGAAATGAAGTTATAACTGTTATGTACTGAGCTGAATCCTAGAACAATAGGATTCAGAATCAGCGGGAGCTACCCAATCCAACTCCAGGTGGAAGTGAATCCGCAACCTGATTGGCCTGCTGGAGCAGCCAATCAGGCGGCTGGCAGAAGCGAATCTGCTACCTGATTGGCCTGTAGGAGCAGCCAATCAGGCTGCAGGCAGAAGTCAATCCACAATATAATTGGCCCACAGGTGTAGCCCTGAAGTAGCCAATCACGCAAGGCCCATTGTGTAAATAATGTATATAAGCAGATGGTTTTGGGAAAAGAGCCATTCTTCTTCTCCTTGATGACTATGAGCTGAATAAAGAGCATGAAATTCACTCTCGACTCCGAGTACATTTCACTGGCGACGAAGGTGGGATCCTGCTGAGCTGACCGCCACCACGCACTGCACCGCAGCACCGCCACCTGCTGCACCGCTGCATCGCACCGTGCATCCAGGCTTCAGCTCCAGGACCCAAGGAACCCAGAATGGCAACCGACAGCAGCTTCTCGCCATTCAAACCAGCATCAGGAGACTGGGAAGGGTACGCCGCCCGTTTCAACTTCCTCCTGCAAGCGAAAGAAGTCACCAACGATGCCATGAAGAGGGCGACATTCTTCAGCGTCTGTGGAGAGGAGACGTTTGAAATCGCCCGGGCTCTCCTTGCACCTAGAGATGTCACTACCGTCTCTTACAAAACAATAATGGAACGGCTGAAGGAGCACTTCTCACCACAGCCCTCGGTGGTAGCTTGCCGAAATGCCTTCTACGCAAAGCGGCAAGCCCCGGGGGAAACCATAACTGGGTTTGTGACCTCCCTCCGCCAAGCCGCCCGGCTATGCAACTTCTCAGAGTTGGAGAACATGCTTCGTGACCGCCTCGTCGGTGGCCTGAGGGACGAGATGTTGCAACGACGCCTCTACGCCAAAAAAGACCTCACGTTCCAGATTGCTCTGGAGGAAGCCCTGGCAACCGAAGCCGCCGAGAGGTCAACGCAAGAGGCACGACCGGCCCCGCCATCCCAACCGAGGGTCTACCACAAAGACCTCACCGACGAATCCGAATCTGACAGGGAGGAAGTACACCGAGTACAGCGGCGCACTCAAGCAGCACACACACCACAGCAGCCTCGACGAGAAGGAGGGAACTGTGCAAGCTGCGGGGAGAACCACGAGAGGAGGACCTGTCGTTTCCGCAACGCAGAGTGCAGGCAGTGCAGAAAATTGGGACACATCGCCCGGGTGTGTCGGGCTCGACTCACCCGTCGACAAGCATCAGATGACCGACCCAGGAGCCCCAGGTCACACGGCACCATGCACCAAGGCAACTTGACGGAGATCACAGACTACCAGGTATTCCAGTTGCCCCATCCCAGCACAGAGAAAATTTATATAGAGGTACAGATAGAGGGAGCCCCATGCCGCATGGAGCTGGACACGGGTTCAACTCTATCCATAATCTCGGCCCGAACATTAAGGGAACTGTGCCCTAATGGGGGTCCCAAACTAAGGCCGGCCCCATTCACCCTCCGGGACTTCCAGAAACGTAAGGTCCCTACAATGGGGGTGGGGACCTTCAGGGTGCAATATCGAGGGCGAAAGCAACAATTGGACTTGCTGGTAGTTAAGGGCCCCTACGTTAGCTTACTGGGACTGGCATGGTTTGGACCTCTGGGGCTAGCCGTTACCGGGGTGAACCGCACTAGCTTACAAGTGGACGTGGACGCCATATGCAAAGAGTTTCCAGGGGTTTTCGATGGGGCATTGGGACGATATACAGGACCCCCCATTGCCCTACAGCTAGACCCCGCTGTACGACCCATCAGGCACAAGGCCCGCCGGGTCCCGTTCGCCCTGAAACCCCGCATAGACGAGGAATTGGACGGGCTCGTGGAGCAAGGAGTGCTGGAGCCGGTGCCCAACGCCCCCTGGGAAACTCCAATTGTCACACCCGTCAAGCCTAACGGTTCGGTCCGCATCTGTGCAGACTACAAATGCACCATAAACAAGGCTCTCACGGCCCATGCATACCCAGTGCCAGTGGTCAGCCATGTCCTCGCCACCCTGGCTGGGTCAAAAATCTTTGGCAAACTGGACTTGGCCCAAGCGTATCAACAGTTGCCTGTGGACAAAGCCACAGCAGAGGCTCAGACGATTGTGACGCACAGAGGGGCATTCAGAGTAAAGCGGCTGCAATTTGGCGTTAGCGTGGCACCAGGCATATTCCAGAATCTAATGGACTCTCTCCTTAAAGGGATTCCTGGCGTCACCCCTTTCTTCGATGATGTACTGATCGCCGGGCCCACACCAGAGGAATTTGAGGACCGCCTCCGCTCCGTCCTGCACCGTTTCCAGACGGCGGGCCTCAAGGTGAAGCAGGAAAAGTGTTTACTAGGAGTGCCGCAGGTGGACTTTCTGGGATTTAAGGTGGACGCAGAAGGGGTCCATCCAACCGGTGACAAGGTACGGGCCATTTGTGAGGCCCCAGCGCCCAAGAGCAAGCCCGAACTTCAGTCATTCTTGGGACTATTGAACTTTTACCATGCCTTCCTTCCCCATAAGGCAGCGGTAGCGGAGCCCCTACACAGACTCCTAGATAAAAGGGCCCCTTGGGTGTGGGGCCAGCGACAAAGGGCCGCATTCCAGGCAGTCAAGGACTTGCTCGTCTCGAACTCGGTCTTGGCACACTTCGACGAGAGGCTGCCAGTGGTGCTGGCATGCGACGCCTCTCCCTATGGCATCGGCGCTGTCCTGGGACACCAACTCCCGGATGGAAGAGAGGTGCCGGTGGCATACTTCTCCCAGACGCTTGCTGCAGCCGAACGAAACTACTCACAGATTGACAAGGAGGGTCTGGCAATCGTGAAGGGCGTAAAAAAATTCCATGATTTCTTGTACGGGCGGCCCTTTACCATAGTGACTGACCACAAGCCGTTGCTTGGCCTGTTTGCCCCCGAGAAGCAGACCCCCCAAGTGTTGTCTCCACGTGTCCTCGGGTGGTCAATTTTCCTTGCCGGCTACCAGTATGCACTAATCCACCGCCCTGGGAAGGCGATGGGCCACGCAGACGCCCTCAGCAGGCTACCACTACCAGAAACAGGCCCCGACCCAGCGCCTGCGCAAGAGGTTATGACCCTGGAGCTGCTTCCCGACCGACCCATTCAGGCACAAGAAGTTGCGCACCATTCCACAAAAGATAGGGTCATCTCCCGGGTCCTGGACTGGGTGTGGCGAGGATGGCCCAGCAGCAGCCCCGGGCCAGAATTCGCTGGCTACACAAACCGCAAACATGAACTGTCGGCCCACAAGGGGTGCCTGTTATGGGGAAGCAGGGTTGTTGTTCCCCAGCCCCTCCGCAAAAGGGTCCTCACAGCCCTACACGAGACACACCCAGGGGTAGTGAGGATGAAGGCCCTTGCCAGGAGTTATGTGTGGTGGCCGGGGATTGACAGAGAGATAGAGGCCTGGGTCCAACACTGCCAGACCTGCCAAGAATCCCGCCCGGATCCCCCAAGGGCCCCAGTCCAGCCCTGGGAGTCCGCCCGACATCCATGGTCACGCTTGCACGTGGACTTCGCTGGCCCCTTCCAGGGAAAAACATTCTTCATAGTGGTGGATTCCTACACCAAATGGCTGGAGGTCGCACTGGTACCGTCCACTTCTACGGCGGCAGCCATCCGGGTACTACGTAAGCTGTTTGCAACCCACGGGCTCCCTGACACCCTCGTCTCGGACAATGGAACCGCATTCACGTCAGAGGAGTTCCAGACCTTCACAGCGCAGAACGCCATCCGCCACATCCGCTCAGCACCATTCCACCCTGCCACCAATGGCCAAGCGGAGCGCATGGTGCGGACCACCAAGGACAGTCTCCGCCGCATGACACAAGGGGACTGGGAATACCGCCTTGCCGCATTTCTTCTAGCACAGCACAGCACCCCAAGCACAACGACGGGCCGGAGCCCAGCCGAACTACTAATGGGCCGGCGCCTTGCAACTAGACTGGACCGACTTCACCCCGACAGAGCTCAGGATGAGGTAGTGGTGGGGAAAGGCAGGAACCCCCGGACATTTGTGGCCCAGGACGCAGTGTACGCAAAGAATTTTGGGGCAGGCCCAGCATGGGTACCCGCCACAGTCACCAAGGTGACCGGTCCCGTGTCATACGAGGTACTAACGGAAGGGGGGCAATGTTGGCGCCGCCACTGCGACCAGCTACGGCGACGATTCCCAGGAGGAACCCGGGAGGAGAGCGGGACAGAGGGGTCCCAAGGGGACAGCAGGGCAGTGAGGCCTGTAGAGCGAGAGGGGTGGGCAGGGGAAGCAGAAGCAGTAGGCACAGAGGGGCACTCCGAGGCTGGAAGGACACCGGAACCAGAGCCACAACCTAGTGGTTCAGTGGCGCCAGACCAGACAGCCCCGGCACAGCCAGCAGCCTCGGAACACGAGCCAGAACCAGAACCCCTGACCAAGGAACACCCCAGGCCACAACGCACACGGAGGCGGCCAGCAGACCTTGGGGACTACGAATGCAACTTCCCGGGCAGGACTGGAACTTAGAGGGGAGGGCTGTTATGTACTGAGCTGAATCCTAGAACAATAGGATTCAGAATCAGCGGGAGCTACCCAATCCAACTCCAAGTGGAAGTGAATCCGCAACCTGATTGGCCTGCTGGAGCAGCCAATCAGGCGGCTGGCAGAAGCGAATCTGCTACCTGATTGGCCTGTAGGAGCAGCCAATCAGGCTGCAGGCAGAAGTCAATCCACAATATAATTGGCCCACAGGTGTAGCCCTGAAGTAGCCAATCACGCAAGGCCCATTGTGTAAATAATGTATATAAGCAGATGGTTTTGGGAAAAGAGCCATTCTTCTTCTCCTCTTCTCCTTGATGACTATGAGCTGAATAAAGAGCATGAAATTCACTCTCGACTCCGAGTACATTTCAATAACAAAATTAAAGAGACAGTATTACATCTATGCATACTGAAAAGTGTTAAGACAATTTAAAGGCATAGGGTCATAGTTAAGTTCAATGTTGTTTCAAAATGCAAAGTTGATTATAGAAATGGTGTGAAGTCTAGACTGTTGTTCAAGCCCCATGGGTGTAATGTGTTGAAGAGATGGATAAATTTGGGTTCCTGTTGGAGAAGGAGTCTGTTTCTTCAATCAATAGCGGCCAACAAGTCCATATTGGATTGTTTTAGGGGGGTAGGGATGCTATGAAATTTCCCTCCCTTTGTTTCCCTACCGCTGTAAACCTCAAGGCTCCCCAGAGCATAGATGTTAAGTACGGGAGTTCCCCTCTCCCTTCCGGTGGCTCACCGATAAGAATTAATGACCACTTGGTAGATTTATAGTCCTTTTTATTACAGAATTCTGTTACAAGCACAAACAGGCAAATCTTTGCAAGGATATCAATTGCCTACTCTGAATCATCCTCGTGACTTCCACAGCAAATAGCGCGCCAAAAGGAAGTTCCTCCCCCTTCTCGGTCTCCTTTGCTCTCTGATGGTACGAGGAGAAGGGGCTTTCTCCACACTCTCGATTGACGTATCGCCTAGCTGCCCCACTCCTTCTAGTTCTCTTGTCCTTGTCTCAAAACTGGGTAGCTCCTCTCCAAGCTGTTCGTCTGCTGTGTGTAATCTGACTCTCTCTCTGCTTCTGAAAGTGCTGGAGGCAAGGGTGGGGGTGAATATTCCCCCTCTTCTCCTGAACTGAGCTGGTCTGCCTGCGACTGCATTCCCCAACCTTCATCTTCAGCGTATTCCCTGACAATAGAGTTCCTAGAATGTAGACTTGGAAGGGACCCTAATCCGACTCCCTGAAATACAGTACAGGAATATGCAGTTATCTCATATGGGGATCAAACCTGCAACCTCGGCATTATCAGCACCACATTCTAACCAGTAACCCTGTTTTGGCTACCTAGCCATCAGAAATGAGTGCATGAGTTCATTGTTGGGCTGGCATATATCAGGAAAGGTGCTCAAACAGGTGCCTGGGTCCTAAGCCGTTTGGGATCATGGAAACCAACATCAATACCTTAAAGCAGGCTCAGAAGTGGACAGGCAGTCACTGTGGATCACAGGCAGCCACAGCCTCTGAACTGTCTTCAAGGGCAGCCCCACACAGAGTGCATTGCAGTAATCTAGCCTTGAGGCTTCAAGAGCACAAGTCACTGTGGCAAGGCTATCCTGATCCAAGAATGACTGTAGCTCTTGAGCAGGCTGGAAATGGGAACTCCTCTTGGGCCTCCAGCTGGATCCAGAACCATGTCCCAAGCTACAAAGCTGTCCTTCCAAGGAAAGAACAAACCTGTTCAATACAGGCCTGGTCTCCACTTCCTAGACTTGGAAACAACCCATTCAAAGCACCCTTGTTTTAAGAGGATTCCGTTTCAGTTTATTCATCCAGCCCTTTCCTGCATTCAGACACAGGTCCAGCAGCAACACTGATCCACATATTCTGTGTTTCCATTTGTAGTCTGAGAAAGTAGGGCATGGAAGCTGGTGTTTATTTAGCAAAACATTTGGAAAGCACTGTTCTATGAAGCCCAAGCTTTCAGTTATTTAGCAATATTATTTTGCCTGCAAATCGTCTTCTTCAGGTAGAAGGCAACTACCAATATTGACATGCTAGTGCCCTCTGGCTCCCTCATTGTCAGTGTGTCTGGCAGCAATGGTTTGATCCCACTTTGAAACGCTACCTTCAAGGAAGACTTCCAGAGGGGAAAACACATGAGCTCGTGCTTTGAACAGATACGCTTGGGTCACAATCTGCCTCGGCTGTTGCCTGGGGCTGAGAAACAAGGTTGCACAGCAAGATAGAGGGAAAGAATTCAGGTAATGAGATGACCTCTTCCAAAAGGTGTTCCCCTTCTCAGTGCTGTTGATTTATTCAAGTAGATTGTGAGCTGGGGCTGGTTCCACACCCCGAGGCCAGCGCACAAGCAAAGAGGAGCATTGCTCCCAATGATAACCAGCTTCTGTGGTTTCTCATTCATATGGCTTTTATAGGAGAATAAATACCATGTCACGAACTCGTGTGTGTGTGTGTGCGTGTGTGTGTGTTTGCTTGCAGCATTTAGAACAGGGGTCCCCGGACTTACCGGGCTTTGGGCTGGTGCCCGCCACGGCGATCGCGCGGCGGGCCGGAGGGCAGGGGAGTGCGCGCCCGTGCGCATGCGCACACACACTTGGTGGCGCGCTTCCAGGTCGGAAAAAATCGCCGAAAATTGTTTGTTCGCATGCGTATGGGCCTCCCCTGACCCAGAAGTCCACCGGAAATGACCTATTCTGGGTCAGGAGAGGCCCATACGCTTGCACACAAACGATTTTCGGCGCTTTTTTCCCAATCTGGAAGACCGCCGCCGCGCTGCGCACCGTAAGAGCAGGCTGCGGCAGTGATCGGCGGGGGTCGTCGCGGGCCGGATTGAGAGGCCAATTGGGCCGCATCTGGCCCGCGGGCTGTAGTCTGGGGACCCCTGATTTAGAACCTCCATTCTGAAGCCCCAAATGCTCTCAGAGTAGCTTGCAAAGGTCACTTCTAAGGCAGTTCCTGCCCTCGGGCTCACAGTCTAAAAAGACACAGCACACAAGCAGGGCCGTCTTAAGCTTATCTGGCACCATAGTGCAGGGATCCCTCGGGTGCCCCTCACCCCCACGGGGGTAACACACGTGCCTGCTGCCTCACCCACGCTTTCCTCAGCTGTGCACAGTGCGCTGAAGCTCGGCGCCAGGCCCTTCGCAGCAAAGGCTGAGCAGGTCGTAAGTCCAGGACGCCCTCGGCCACGTGGTACAGCTCCCGCACATTCGGGTAGCGCAGGAGGCTGCAGCCCATCCTCACGCCACAAACTGGCTGCCTTGGCCAGGGAAGAGCAGCACCAAAGCCTCCTCGGGAACCCGGCACGCCTTCCCGCCAGGCCCCGACCACGCCACCTCATCGTCCGCCATGTCCCACAACAGGCTTGCCATGCTCACCACCTCCCCCATGCCAGGAGGCCTCGGGGCTCTGCCTTGGCTGAGCCATCACCATGCGGAGAGCCGCAGGGCTGGGAAGGGGAGAGTGCAGCCTGCGGAGACGGCACTTCCTTTCCTTCCCATTGTGACGGCTCCATCCTGCCCGGCCCAGACTCACCCAAGCAGAGGGCAGCCAGGGGCCCCAGTGCGCCGTGTGCCCAGAGCGCCGCGGACGAGGAGGAGGACGCCACGTCCATGGCAGTGGGTCTCTTTGCCCGGGGAGGTGCTCTGAACCTCTAGCCCAGGGTCCCTAAACTAAGGCCCGGGTGCCAGATGCGTCCCAATCACCTTCTAATTCCGGTCCGCGGACGGTCCGGGAATCAGCATGTTTTTACATGAGTAGAATGTGTCCTTTTATTTAAAATGCATCTCTAGGTTATTTGTGGGGCATAGGAATTCGTTCATATTTTTTTCTTCAAAATATAGTCCGGCCCCCCACAAGGTCTGACGGACAGTGGACCGGCCCCCTGCTGAAAAAGTTTGCTGACCCCTGCTCTAGCCACTGCTGCTTCACCCCCTAACAGCACTGCCGCCACCTTCGCCACAGCTGAGCTTGGGGAGGAGGAGGAAGCGGTGTCGTGGAAGCGGCGCTCCATGTAGCGCTGCAAGGCTGCTGCTCGCGACTCGAGCTGCAGCCTGGCAGGAGAGTCAGCCGGGGAGGGAGGGCGGGGGAGCAGCTTTGCAGGGAGCTGGCGGGACTCACTGGGGCATCCCTGAGAGGCCAGGCGCCCTGGCGCAATGTGCCAGTAACCCCAAAGGGAAAGACGGCTCTGCACACAAGGGAAAATGGAATCGGAGGGAGGAGAGGAAAGAAAGCTCAAGCACAAGTTCTTAAAACTATAACTGATGTCCGTGGTGCTTCTGGAATTCTTGTAGGATATTAGCCACCAGAGGAGTATACTAGCTACCAGAGGAGATTCAGGAACAGAGATGCCGGGAGGACAGGTCAACTCCTGCCACACAGTTCTTATTACAAGTATAATGAGTAATATATTTGTTCTCCACTGTTCAAGACCCCCAAAAACAAAGTATTTCCAGAGAGGCAGGATGTGGATCGGTAAGCAAACACTTCTCTAGATTATGTTTCCCCCTAAGTGGCAGAGTTCCTGTGTCTGTCAGCTTCTTAAAACAACTTCATAGCATGCTTATCTTGCAACTGTCTCAAGAAAATAGTCAACGGACTTTGGAATACTTATGAGTATTCAAAGTTGATTTCAAAGTTATAAGTATGCAAACAAGAACATTGTGATTGTCCTTGCTTTACAGTTAGTCAAAAATATGTGTTATTTTCTGTATGTGGATTGAAAATTAAGATATAGTGGAGAGTTATAAATATACAACTGTGCTTTATTATATTATTTTATTTCTCCTATTTCTCTCTTTTCTGTCTTTCTTTCTTTCTTTCCTTCCTTCCTTCCTTCTTTCCTTTCTTCTTCTTTGTACTTTTTTAAGACTGGTTGGGTTTTTATTGTAACCTATGTTGAAAAGTCCTAATAAAATTGATATTTAAAATGTGTGTGTGTGTGTGTGTTCTTTGCCTAAACATTTGAAAAAGTCGCTCGATATCTACAAATTCATAATGTCCCAGTGCAGAAAAAAGTCATCACCCTTGAAAGGTATCATCCTCTTTGTTTGGAATCCTGAATGGGGCATTGTGATGTTAAGCCTGCAAGGATACACACACACACACACACACACACACACACACACACACACACAATCTCTGTCACAAATAAAAGAAAGAATGAGATGGCAGCAGATCCTTAGAATTCTAAAAGCCACATATTTTAGTATATATCCATTCAAAGGTGTAACTTGCCTTAAGGGGCTTTTGTTGGCAGAATATTTAATTAAGAGTACTTAGAGGTGGCCAAAGATTTAGAATGGGAGACCCAGGAGACTATAGTTCTATAAAACAAAGGTAAAGGTAAGCACTTGCATTTGTAGTGTAAAGATTTAAGACAGCTAGAAGGGAGAACTGCAAGTCCAAGCAATTAAGGAAATGAAATAAAGTGTGCATAAAGATTTCACCGAGAGAAGGAACCCATGGTCCAAAGTAAAAGATAAGCCATTAGATTGCTAAAGAGGAAGGCAAGTTATTGAAATAAGTTAAGCAGTGATTGTAGAGCAGTGACAGCAGTAATAGCAGGAGAGTCACTGTTCCAATGTTCCAAGGTTGTTGAAAGATATATCTAGGTCCGTTTGGATTACTGTGGGGCTGCCTATGGAGAGTGTTTAGAAACTTCAGCAGGTCTAAGATGCTGTGGCCAGGTTGTTGACCAGAGTCGGTTACAGAGAGAACAGAAAGTCATCCTTACAACATCTCCACTAGTTTCTAAGCACAGTTCAAAATGCTGGTTATGACCTACAAAGCCCTATGTAGTTTTGGTCCAGGCGACCTGAAGAACCATATCTCCTTGAACGAACCTGCCTGGGCTTTGAAAACTTCTGGGGAGGCCCTTGTCTTGGCCCCAACACCTTCATAGGAATTGTGTTGTAGTGTTAAAAACATATGCAAAGGACCCCTGGCAGTTAAGTCCAGTCGCGAACGACTCTGGGGTTGCGGCGCTCATCTCACTTTACTGGCCGAGGGAGCCGGCGTTTGTCCGCAGACAGTTTTTCCGGGTCATGTGGCCAGCATGACTAAGCTGCTTCTGGCAAAACCAGAGAAGCACATGGAAATGCCTTTTACCATTGTGCCGGAGTGGTATCTACCGCATTTTTCGCCCCATAGGACGCACCTGACCATAGGACGCACCTAGTTTTTAGAGGAGGAAAACAAGAAAAAAAATATTTTGCTTTCTTGAATTGTCCTAGGCATAGCAGCCAACTTCTAGAGGCCTAGGTGCCTTTGCCCGCCCTGCCCCCCATTAAATATTTGAGGAAGCTTCTTTTGCAAAGGGGGGAAGCTCCATTGTTTTTTAGGATCAGCTCAAAGATGTGCAGCTTTTTTTGCAAATGGGGAAAGCCCCGTTTGGGGGGGACGGGACAGCTCACAGTTGTGCATCTTTTATGCAAAGGAGGAAACTCCATTTTTTTATGATCAGCTCGAAGTTGCTGAGGTTCCTTGCAAAGGGAAAAATCCTGTTTTTATGGAGTTCAACTCACAGTTCTGCACCTTCTCTAGGAAAGCTTCTACAGTTTCCAGCATGCATTTGCTCCATAAGATGCACAGACATTTCCTCTTACTTTTTAGGAGAGAAAAAGTGTGTCTTATGGAACGAAAAATACGGTGCTTACACTTTGGCGTGCTTTTGAACTGCTAGGTTGGCAGGAGCTAGTACAGAGCAACAGGAGCCCACCCCATTGATTCGAACCGCCAACCTTCCGATCGGCAAGCCCAAGAGGCTCAGTGGTTTAGACCACAGCGCCACCTGCATCCCGTTAGATGTTATGCTGCTATTCCAAGTGTAGGTGTTGATGCATCCAACTGTCAGTCATGCTGCTGTTCTGGACTGTTCTTGATGGCAACAAAGCTGTTAAGAATCCACTTTTGCCTGGCCTCTTCTCCGAAATAAGCTGATAGGCACATTAGGTGAGGACAGAGGAGAAGGCCTTCTTGGTGGTTGCTCCCAAATTGTGGAACTCGCTACCACAAAAGGATAAACCTTCCCCCTCTCTGCTTTTCTTTCATCAGCAGAGAAGTACTGTACTTTTTGTTGTTTTTCCAACTAACTAGCTATTGTGTGTATGCACTGCGTCATGTGATTGATGATGTGGGGAAGGGCTTTTATTCACGTTGCCACATGCATAGAGTTCTACTTACCTGAAAGGTGTTTTTTGGAAGTGTGTGTGTGCGTGTGTGTGTTTAATCCTAGGAAGCTGAATGGTGTCTTTTAAAAGTAAATTCAATGAATAGCGTTAGCATCCTACAGCTGAAATTCTTCTATTTATTCAGTATTCAGATGGCTGAATTCCAACCTCCTATTATGAGATGCAATTATAAAAAGCCCATGTGCTTGTCGCTTGTTGCTTGTGCAGTTTAATGCATCTGGGGGCATTAAAATGCATGAAAGCAAAGCCATTAAAGAAAGCTTTTATTTAAGATTCCGCTAATAAAACACAAAAATATGTCCCCAAATCAAGAGTGACTTCTTTATTATGGCACTTGGAGCTCATGAGATCCATAATGCATGAGCAAAGGCGCCCATCTTCTCTGGGCATGTCCAATAGACTTGGCCCTCCTAGCAGATATCCAGGCGAAACACAGAGCAGTCTAGGTTCAGTTTCTTTAAAGTGCTCATTACAGTGCTGTTACTTCCACTGGAGGTGGCTAAGCTCACTGCTCTATTTGGGCAAAGGCTCTCTTCCTGCACATGGAGGGAGGGCAACTTGAATCATAGAGTTGGAAGAGACCACAAGGGCCATCCAGTCCAACCCCCTGCCAAGCAGGAAACACCATCAAAGCATTCCTGACAGATGGCTGTCAAGCCTCCGCTTAAAGGCCTCAAAAGAAGGAGACTCCACCACACTCCTTGGCAGCAAATCCCACTGTCGAACAGCTCTTACTGTCAGGAAGTTCTTTCTAATGTTTAGGTGGAATCTTCTTTCTTGTAGCTTGAATCCATTGTTCCGTGTCCGCTTCTCTGGAGCAGCAGAAAACAACCTTTCTCCCTCTTCTATATGACATCCTTTTATATATTTGGGCATGGCTATCATATCACCCCTTAACCTTCTCTTCTCCAGGCTAAACATACCCAGCTCCCTAAGCCATTCCTCATAAGACATTGTTTCCAGGCCTTTGACCATTTTGGTTGCCCTGCTCTGGACACGTTCCAGCTTGTCAGTATCCTTCTTGAACTGTGGTGCCCAGAACTAGACAAAGTACTCCAGGTGAGGTCTGACCAGAGCAGAATACGGTGGTACTATTATTTCCCTTGGTCTAGATGCTATACTCCTATTGATGCAGCCCAGAATTGCATTGGCTTTTTTAGCTGCTGCATCACACTGTTGACTCAATGTTGACTTGGAGTGAGACTGTTGCTGTAGGTAAGCTGCAATTGGGTTTGAAACTCACTCCATTTTGAAATGGAAGCAGTGCACCTCAGCTGAAAGACTTCTCTTCAAAAAGGTTCCAAAATATATACCTGTTTCCCCTATTTTAAGACGTAGTCATAAAATAAGCCATAGTGGGATTTTTAAGCATTCAAGGAATATAAGCCATACCCCGAAAATAAGACATAGTGATAGGCGCAGCAGCATTGCCGACCGCGGCAGGAGGAGGAGGAGGAGGAGGAAAAAAAAATAAGACATCCCCTGAAAATAAGCCATAGTGTGTTTTTTGAGGAAAAATAAATATAAGACGGTGTCTTATTTTCGGAGAAACACGGCAATGAATTTACCATTACTCACCACCGCCATCTAATGTCACATTTGTATAATGCGGTTTGCAACACATTTAAAATGTTTCATTTGCAGCTATATAGCTGAGTCCTTTAACTGTGCTCCCATCAACCATGAGTGTCACATTTCCCCCGCGTCACAGATGCCTTACTCATTTAAGCAAAATAATCATCTTATTGGACTCGTTCATGCACGATAGAACCCCCCCCCCCCAGTAAAATCTTATTGAAAGATAGTTTTCATGAAGTAATTCCGAAAAGCATGTGCCTTGGTGGCCTGCCAGAATGAGTTTGGGGACCTCGCTTTCAAGTGGCTCTCCTTCTATTTCCAGTCAAGCATAAAACTGTCATCACCTTGCACTGTGGGTACTTCAAGAGGAAATATTAGTCTTTACACATGTTGCATCTTCATTGCTGGGAAACGGGAATAGCTTCAGCAGCAACAGTAAAGGGTCGGTCGTGCTTTGCTTAGCTATCAGACAAGATTATACTTTCCGATACCAGTGCAGTTCTAAGTGGAGTGTCTGGCAATATAAAATGAACAGAGATATTTGACCTCCAATGGATTTTCAGAAATACACTGTTATACAATTTTTGTTGTATTATGTGTAACAACTTTTGTAAACTGCTCTGAAATATTTTTTAATGAAGAGCAGTATATAAACATGTTGTTGTTGTTTAGTCATTTAGTCGTGTCCGACTCTTCGTGACCCCATGGACCATAGCAGGCCAGGCACTCCTGTCTTGCACTGCCTCCCTCAATTTGGTCAGACTCATGTTCGTACCTTCAAGAACACTGTCCAGCCATCTCGTCCTCTGTCGTCCCCTTCTCCTTGTGCCCTCCATCTTTCCCAACATCAGGGTCTTTTCCAGAGAGTCTTCTCTTCTCATGAGGTGGCCCAAGTATTGGAGCCTCAGCTTCAGGATCTGTCCTTCCAGTGAGCACTCAGGGCTGATTTCCTTCAGAATGGATAGGTTTGATCTTCTTGCAGTCCATGGGACTCTCAAGAGTCTCCTCCAGCCACAATATTCAAAAGCATCAATATAAACATATTTCTAAATAAATAAAATATATTAGAAATGTGTTCAAGACTAAGAAGCAATGACTGTTCCTGAAAGATCTCATCATAAGGAATCTCAAGCACAGTGGCCGGCAATGCCTGCTGTTTGTTAAAATGCCTCACTTGTCTTCCCCTTTTAATAAAGTTGCCCTAAAATCTATAACACCTCCGAACCAGTGTAGTAAATAAAGAGAAGCTCGATACTTAACTACGTCAAACCAAAGCATAAGACGCAGCACTGAAGGATATAAATGTGTGCAGTGGTCAGAAACAGGCTGGTCCAAAACGTTGCTGAACTACGGGAGAGCAGTAGCTCTCAATTAGTGTTTGCTGGGTTTTGTTTTTTAAAGCTGAAATCTAAAAATTCAGGGCTAACCTTAAAAACAGGAAGAAATCAATTTCCCTCCCCCGCAGGACTCAAAATGGAAGTTGGCTTCTTCTTTTTCACACATACAGCTTAAACTGTTTGCCCACAGCTTCCATTTATTTCCTATGTTAACAAGAACCCATCATTTGCTTTCCCCTGGCTCATTTATCATTTGGGAAAGAAAGCCTTATTTAATGTATGATTTAGGTTGAACATTGGTGTCCTACGGCCTTGACTTTGCTTTTCCGTCTGTGTTGCCATGATACTCTGGATTTCTGCTTTTCTATTTAGATGCAAGTTACATTGATTTTTTTGGGGGGGGGGCTCTTTTTTCCCTTTAAAAAAATGTTATTTCCCACTTCCTGTTTAGCCAAGAGTTTGACCTTGGCTTGTGACTCGTGAGGAGAGAGCTTAATCACAATTCTGGGTTGAGGCAACATGGTAAGTCAAACTTTGGCTTAGGTAGGTATGTTTTGGATATACAGAAGTCCCAGAAGTCCGTTTGACTTCCAAAATGTTTGAATACCAAAGCACGGCTTCTGATTGGCTTCAAGAAGCTCCTGCAGCCAATCGGAAGCTGCGGAAGCCCCGTCAGATATTCAGCTTCCAAAAATAGTTCACAAACCGGAACCATCACTTCCGGGTTTGAGGCGTTTGGGAGCCAAAACGGTCAAGAACTAAGTTGTTCGAAAACCAAGGTATGACTAGAAAGAAAGAAAGAAAGAAAGAAAGAAAGAAAGAAAGAAAGAAAGAAAGAAAGAAAGAAAGATAGATAGGAAAGTGGATATGAACTGCCTTCCAGAATCCTGCACATTCACAAAGCACTAATAAACTATAGTTTACTGTGTTGTGTGAAATAGACCACTGTGCACAAACAATATTCATCCTTTAAATAACCACCACCCATTTGATAATAAGTTCTTAGAGAAAGTACAGCACTATAAAAATGAACCATTTTACATTACTGGGCAAACTGGTGGGATACAAACTAAATCTAGGGAAAACCAGTGTTCTTTGCATCAATGTGCATCTGTAATGTTTGAAATTCAGGGAGACATCAAGAGCACTGATGAGATTAGTTCCTCGTTTTTATCTTCTTTTTTCAGTACTCTGATTAAATGCATTTATGGTGTTCGAAGTTATTCACATTGTTTGTTCCATAAAGAGAGCAAAGTGCTTTGAACATCACAAAGGCATTATAATTAGATTACTTTAAAGAAAACCCAACAATTAATAGCTAATCATTTCCACAACCACCATGCTCACTGGCAGGTTCTGCAGTGAGGGTTGCAATTGCACCAAAGGGCAAGATACTTGAAAATGTGGGATTACTATAAAAGCAAATATTGTTTGCAAGACATTATTCTATTCTCCATGTGATTTCCTGTATCAGGGCTGCAGACCCTCCAACATCCCAGCGATCAAAATCAGGATGTTTGTGTCTGGGTCCCAAGCTCTCATGGGAGCCAGCTGACTCAAGAGTGTGAGACAAAAAAAAACCCTGAGCATCTTTGGGTCCATTGCTCTCATGGGCACTTGCTGAAATGAGCATATTTTGGTTCAGTGCTGATTCATACCAGAGTGCCGGATTTATTTATTTAAAAAAGGGACATTCCAGGATCCAATCAGACGCTGGGGTGGCTTTTGTAATTCTGGGATGTCGTGCTGCAATCAGGACAGTTGAGAGCTATGGGGCTTGCTCCACTTTGAGGGGTCCATCAGCAAATTGCCCTCATGTGAGTACTACAAATGTTCACCCAAGTGGACATACCTGTTGATGGCCACCTGGAGATGTCAGGGGCTAAACCTGAAACCTTGTGCATGCAATGTGGATATTCTACCTTTGCCCATAGCACGTACTGCTCCGCATTAGATTTAGGCCTTAATGCAGGCACCCCCAAACTTCGGCCCTCCAGGTGTTTTGGACTACAATTCCCATCATTCCTGACCACTGGTCCTGTTAGCTAGGGATCATAGGAGTTGTAGGCCAAAACATCTGGAGGGCCGCAGTTTGGGGATGCCTGCCTTAATGTTTAAAGATGGGTGATCATTGACAGAAGAATCAGTATAATTGGAGGGGGGGAGATTATCCTTGCCCAAAACATGTCAGGGAAACTTTGAGGAAACTTGATTTTTTTTCCCAAAAAAACACAAACACACACCACCCAAATCAATATTACCATGTGATTTTAAAACAGATTACATTTCAAGTTCCTCTTGCTGCAGCAGCAGTCTTTGCTAAAACGCTCGTGGCGTTTTATAGGCAGCCGTACCAAGAGCTGACCAGTACTTCAAGGCCTATAAAAATGCCCAAGAATTTGCCAAGAGGGGGTGAGAAAGAATATTATTTACTACCTTAATGCAGCATAAAGAGAAGACTTAAAACTACAAGATATGGTTCAAGCTAAATCTCAGAAGTACATTGTAGTCCCATAAAAAAATTTTTATTAACACTCACAATTGTTAGACTTATCCCAAACAATTTCTGCAGATGATAATATTTCTCAGAGCCGACAAATGCTCCAGCGTACAAATATCTGTCTATGGAACAATTGCCATGGGTGGCCTTACTGGAGGTTGTCTCCAGGGCTGTTGTGCCAACGATGGAGCAGACTTTTTTATGCTGTTCCAGAGGGCAAGACTAGCACAAACAGGCAGAAATGGCCAGGAAGCACATTTCAGCTCAACCCTGAAAGAAACTTCCTAACAGTAAGGTAAAAAGTAAAGGACCCATGGACGGTTACGTCCAGTCAAATGCGACTATGGGGTGTGGCACCCATCTCGCTTTCAGGCCGAGGGAGCCAGTGTTTGTCCGCAGACAGCTTTCCGGGTCATGTGGCCAGCATGACTAAACCGCTTCTGGCGCAATGGAACACCGTGACGGAAGCCAGAGTACACAGAAATGCCGTTTACCTTCCCGCCGCAGCAGTACCTATTTATCTACTTGCACTGGCGTGCTTTCGAACTGCTAGGTTGGCAGAAACTGGGACAAAACAACGGGAGCTCACTCCGTTGCAGGGATTGGAACTGCCAACCTTCTAATCAGCAAGCCCAAGAGGCTCATTGGTTTAGACCACAGCGCCACCCACATCCTAATAGTATGGGTTGTTCGACAATGGAGCAGACAGCCTTGAAAGGTTGTGAGCTTTCCTTCCCTTGATGGTATTTTAACAGAGATTGGGCAGCCATCTTTTGGGGATGCTGCAGTTGCATCTCATGTTGCAAATCCTTCAATGGCCGGAAGGTGGAACTAGATAACTACTAAGGTCCCTTTCAGCTCTGCGATTCTATTTCAGAGCAGATCTGACCAATTCCGGGGCTTCATACTGCAAGCCAGCCAGTCACATGGGCTCATGTTGCATACCCCTAGTTCCCTCTGAGGTTGAAGGATTCTGGCTCACAGGCTAAGTTACACCCCTTGAGAGTCCTACTAAATCCTTGGCAGTGCTATGCAAATCCCTATCTTACTTCAATATTAAATAGTTTCCTTAGATTGCTCTTCATTCTGATACCAAAGAATTTGATTATTCAGACATGGCCTATCAGGAGTAAAAGACTGGTATCGATGAACTGGAAAAGTAAAAATGCAGCTCCCTTTAATGATTGGGTTGAAGACATGTACGAACTCGCTACACAATTAACAAGTTGTGTGGAAATGTAGACTTGCCATGGACAGATTTAACTATATTTGGAATTCGTTTTGATAAACACCATATTAGGTTAAGTTCTGGTTAACTACAATAACGATTCAACCCCCCCCTTTTGTAATGTACACAGTATCTTTTCTTTCTTTCTTTCTGCATGGGTACTATTTCTTGTTTCTTCTTTTTGTGTACGTCTTATCTTACTTGGTGCACTTGTAGTTTTGTACTTTTTATTTTTCAATAAGGAATATACAATAAAATAGAAATGGGTTAACCTGGGATCATTAGGAATGGACAATTGTGACCCTCCATAGGTTGTGAGACTTCCAACTCTCATCAGCCCCGGCTAGTGCAGCCAATGAGGAGAGATGATGGGAAGTGTAGTCAGTGGCTAAGCCGCTTGCTCCAGCACCAGGGATAGAGAGCAGGCGGGGACGTGGCTAGTGCGTGTCCCGGGGGTGTGGCGAGCGTCCCAGGGGCGTGGCATGCCGCCTGTGGGGATGAGGTTGTGTCCTGGGGGTGTGGCGCACCACCTGACGCGAGAGCGTGTGTGGCGCATGTCCGGGGGGCAGCTGCGATTGTACCCCGATAGTGCCAGGGACGGTGCGCTCCCCCACCTCTCCTCCACCAGTGACTGTAGTCCAAAAAAACCTGAAGGGGTATAGATCTCCCCAGCCCTGCCCTACACAGTGTCTTGAGTCAAAGGTAGCTGTACTGAAGTCAAAGCTACGCTGATTGAAAGGGATGCCTGGCAGCTCTGTGTGCTCCATGGTACATTGGCCTGATACGGACTATGGATGAGGAGCTCTTTCTAACTCATACACTGGAAGGAGGAAAGAATCAGGGAGAGCTGTATATGCCTGTTGGGTGGGCTCATAGAAAACTAAGAACTGTGAAATGCTGTCAGGGTGATGCATTGGTTTAGTGTGTTGCATATGGTTGTGGAAAATCCAAGCTCAGTTCCTCACTCAGGTGTGAAGCTTTGTGAAATTTACTCTCTTAGCCTAGTGTGCATTGAATTGGGGAGAATAAAATGTTGATCTGGGCTCCTTGGAAGATAGAAATGCAAATGCAGGGAGGGAGTGCTGAGTTCTTGGACTGCTCTTTGCAGATGCCCGTGATGATGATGATGATGATGATGACGACGACGACAACGACTATGCATCTAACCTGCTCTTTGGCTCAAATAAATTCTCCAAGCAGCTAACCAAAGAAACAGAAATCCAATATGCAACATTAAAGCTGAAAATTAATACAATAATTAATAGCAGCACTCATTAGCAGCAGCAGTAAAATATGTATTACATTTATTTATAAATCGATGCAGGTCTCCCTGAAAAAGGCTGCAGCTTGAAATGCACTCACTTTACATGGCAGAAGTTGCATTGATTTGTTCCTTCTTACACTGGTAGGTTTGTTTCATCTCCTGCCTTGCATCTCTTGGTGGGAAATGCAGCATTTAAGCTTCTCCAGCTTTCCGTCCTTTGGCTTCCCTCGGCATCCCTCAGATCTTTTGCCCAAGGAAGATTCCCCAAATTTGTTTCGAGTGAAAACACCTTATTAAAGTGTGTGTGCATTTTCTCATTCTTCTCCTTAGCTCAATTTATGTTTTTTAATGACTGGGTCTACAAATTAGAAGAAGCCTGCTGGGGAGATACCAATCTTCCACATCAGAAGAAGAGAAATTTGGAAAAATGATAAACCGGGAGAACCAAAATTGACTGTTCCGTCTATCCCTAATCAATCCCTATTCAAATGGAGACCATAGCTTTGTGATAGAATACATGGTTTTCATGCAGAAGGTCCCATGTTCAATTCCTGGCCAGTGGCATAGCATGGGGAGGGGGGCACAGGGGCAGTTGCCCTGGGTACAAAATTGTTAGGGGATGCAAAATTTCAACACCTATTACTGCCTCAATACAGCTGCATACTTCTTTTGCTAGGCTTCATTGAAAATGGCTTCTCTGTGCGAAGCAGAAAGTGACCTCTCCAGACAATGGAACAACTCTTCAGTGTGCCAGTGTGGTGTAGTGGTTAAGAGCGGTAGACTCCTAATCTGGGGAACCAGGTTCACGTCTCCGCTCCTCCACATGCAGCTGCTGGGTGACCTTGGGCTAGTCACACTTCTTTGAAGTCTCTCAGCCCCACTCACCTCACAGAGTGTTTGTTGTGGGGGAGGAAGGGAAAGGAGATTGTTAGCCGCTTTGAGACTCCTTAGGGTAGTGATAAAGCGGGATATCAAATCCAAACTCTTCTTCTTCTTCTTTTCTTATCTCTGTGGTTGCAATCTCCTGGGTGACATGGGTGCCATTAGGCAGTTGAATGTGCTTGCGTATTCTGCCTGTTTCCCTCCCATCTATCCCTCCTCCATGTGGCCCCAGCCACTGGCAACCCACACTGTGCCACTGTTTCTGGTATCTCCAGGTAAGTTTTGGAAGACTCTGTCTGAAATCCTAGAAAGCTGCTGGCAGTCAGAGTGTGCAGTACTGAGCTAGATGTTCCAGTCTTCTGAGGGTATAATGTAGCTTCCTAGATGGGACTGATAGCAGTGTTTGATGAGGAACATTTATCTGGCTGTTAAAGAACTGAGGGATACCTACAATTTCTGTCTCCCAGCAAAATAGGTTATACTCAGAAGCTTCAGAATACCAATCTAAGTAGCAAATGTAAATTGGATAGGAACAGAAATTCAGCTCCACAGGGGAAGATTAAAACCTTGGCCAATGCAGACATCACACACAGACTGGCTGTGTTCTGCCCAGAGGGCACCATACTGTACCGATGGCCGATGCTATTATTCTCTGTGTTAATGAGCAGGGAGCATTGATCATCTGCACAAGCTTGGGGGGAACAAACCCACTTGAAATATTTGAAGGCTTGCCACATAATGTCAACACGGCGGCAAATGCATTCGGTGTATATTCAGTGATCAAAAGAGAGGCTTCCGTAAGAAAATGTCGCTTGCTAGTCAAACAAATTGGAAGGCGCCTCAAAAGACAGGGACTTACCTCAAATTCTGAGGGACAGGACATGCAAAAAGGGAGGGTGCCCTTAAGTACCTAGCAAATCACCTGCTCTTCTAACTTCATTTCTCTGGAGAATAACTGTATCGGGTGTTCATGTGTCCTAGGAGTTCAGAATCCTACTAATCACATGGGCTCTGTCAGCATTTCACTCCTCCGTTGCTGGATGTGTGATTGTTATATCACATGTCAGTGTTTACTTCCTAGGCTTGGGAACAGGGCCGGCGCGTCCATTAAGGCGAACTAGACAGTTGCCTAGGGCGCCAAAATGGAGGGGGCGCTGGCTAGCCTGCCCAGGGCCGTCCTGGCACATGGCATGGCCTGGAGGGCACTGGCAGCGCCACTCCACCGCTTCGGCTGAGCAGGCAGAGGCGGCACAGCCCGGCGGAGCGCAAGTTCGCCGTTCCGCCTGCCGTGCCACGCCCTCCCTCCAGCTCCCCGTCACGCCCTCCGACAAGGCCAAGCACGGTGGGCAGCCAGAGGGTGCAACAGGAAGCTGGAGGGCGCGGCGTGGTGGGTGGGAACGCCAAACTCACACTACGCCAGGCTGTGCCGCCTCCGCCTGCTCAGCCCCGCTGTTTTGGGGCGAACCGCGAGGGAGGGCTCCTTTTTCCTCCCTCGCAGCTTCCTTTGAAGACACAAGGGAGGGAAACGGAGCCCTCCTTCAAGGCTTTGAAGCAGCGAAGCTGGGCAGGATCATTACCCGAGGAGCCGTCTTGAAGCCTTGAAGGAGGGCTCCATTTCCCTCCCTCGCGGCTTGTTTTGGAGCTCCTGCCTAGCCACGCTGCTTTGGGGCAAGCGGTGAGGGAGGGGTCCATCTGGGCTGCTTTCCCTCCCCCCCGGCCCCACAGTAAGCCAGGAAGAGGGACACGGCCACCCCTGCGAGAGGTGGCGACAGGATCAGCGCTCCGAAAGCACTCCTTTCAGGGCACTCATCCCACCACCGCCTCTCACAAGCGCAGGCTTCCTCCCCCCTCCTTTCTTTTTCTCTCTCCCTTCTCTCTCTCCCTTCTCTCTCTCTCTCTCTCTCTCTCTCTCTTAACCCACCCCTTCCTTCCTTCCTTCTCTCTCTCTTCCTTCCCTCCCTCCCTCTCTCTCTCTATTTCCCTCTCACCCCCTCCCTCCCTTCCCTCCCTCCTTCCCTCTCCCTCCCTCCCTCCCTCTCTCTTTCATCCCTTCCTTCCTTGCCTTCCTTCCTTCCTTCTCTCCCTCTTCCCCCTCCCTCCCCACCCTGAACTATTATTCTGTGGTAGCAGGACTGCCACTGCTTTGGAACATGTAGCAGAGATCATGGTTACAAGGAACAGGTTGGATGTGAAATGGATGGAGGAACGTAATCTTTTTTGTGCGCCATCAGCTTTTTTTATAGTGACACAGCCAGAAGTGTCTTTGAAGTTTCTATTTCTGCTGCCCACAAAGTACCAATTTAGTAGCTTGCTGTAGAAAAACTGTGTATGCAGTTTGAATCTCAGTACCTAATGGAAGACCTTTGCTCATATGTACCTACCTGTGCCTTGAAACCATCAGTGGAGACCCTGGTTCAAATGTCTCCTGTGGCTGAAGCACAGAGAATGCCTATGAGTGAGAAGGCCTTTTGGGCAGTGGCCCCTTGATTGTGGAAGACTCTCCTTAGAGACACCTGCCCGGGGCCCATTTTAACGTCTTTTCCGCAGCAGGCCAATACAGTACATTTATTTATTCATATAACAATCAACATTCCAACAGCTCACTGTAAAGGGAGAGCCACTTACACGCTCTGCACAGATCTCGCTAGAAAAGAATATTCTAATTGCCTATCCAACTAAAAAAAATGGCACTGAAGGTTTTTAAGATCAATGCAAGCTAAAAAGCATTACAGGGGGTTGGGCTAGATGACCTGCAGGGTCCTTTCCAAGTCTACATTTTTCTGAAAAACACACATGCACAACCCAACTATGGTTGCTCTGCAGTCCTCGTCCCAAGCAACTGTGTGTGAGACTTGCTCCCCAGAAAGTGTGCCTTGTCTTCCTACCTGTGGTTTTTCGTCTCTCGTCAACCCCCACCCCCTAATCTATTCATATTCCTTTCTGCCTAATCTCCAATATTACATTTTCCTCTGGCTGAGATTTAAAACAGAAGGCCCTAATTCCCAGCTGTGTTTCTTGCTGCAGTCCTACTGTCTACTCAGAAGTAAGGTCCTATTACATTCAGCAGGGCTTACTCTCGGGTAAGTGCAGTTAGGGCTGCAGCCTTTGTGACCCAAGTTTTGGGTCCTTTTTAGGTTAGAGATGTCACTGCTTTACACCCACCCACACCCACCCCACACCCCACAATATTTGAAAACATCAGCTGGTCAGGGATTTTTTTAAAAAAAAATGTTTTTCCACAGGCTAAGTTGCCGAGGCCTTATTTTATTGCCAATGATAAAAAAAACCCCTCTGTTTCCACCGCCAAACGTATAAGGAGAGTCTTTGCAACAGTTTGGCACCATTTTTGAGTGAATTGGATAACGTCAGATTTTTGGTGAAATTCTGATCCGCCAGTCAGGGATTTTTTCAAAAAAATGTTTTTCCGCAGGTTAAAATGTTGAGGCCCGATTTTTCTGCCTATGATAAAAACCCTTCTGTTTCCACCGCCAAAAATATCAGGGGAGTCCTTGCAACAGTTTGGCACCATTTTTGAGTGCATTGGATAACGTCAGATTTTTGGTGATATTCTGACCGGCGGGTGAGGGATTTTTTCAAAAAAATGTTTTTCCGCAGGTTAAGTTGTTGAGGCCTGATTTTTATGCCTATGATAAAAACCATTTTGTTTCCATTGCCAAAAATATCAGGGGAGTCTTTGCAACAATTTGGCACCATTTTTGAGTGAATTGGATATCGTCAGAGTTTTGTGAAATTCTGACCGGCGGGTCACTGATTTTTTCAAAAAAAGTTTTTCCGCGGATTATCTTGTTGACGCCTGATTTTTCTACCTATGATCAAAACCCTACTGTTTCCACCGCCAAACGTATCAGGGCAGTTTGGCACCATTTTTGAGTGAATTGGATAACCTCAGATTTATGGTGATTTTTTCGAAAAAATGTTTTTCCGCATGTTAAGTTTTTGAGGCCTTATTTTATTGCCTATGATAAAAAAAACTTTCTGTATCCATCGCTAAACGTATCAGGGGAGTCCTCGCAACAGTTTGGCACCATTTTTAAGTGAATTGGATATCGTCAGATTTTTTGTGAAATTCTGACCGGCGGGTCTGGGATTTTTTCATAAAAATGTTTTTCCGCAGGTTAAGTTGTCGAGGCCTGATTTTTATGCCTATGATAAAAACCCTTCTGTTTCCACCGCCAAATGTATCAGGGGAGTCTTTGCAACAGTTTGTCACCATTTTTGAGCGAATCGGATATTGTCAGATTTTTGGTGAAATAATGGCCGGCGGGTCTGGGATTTTTTCAAAAAAAATGTTTTTCCGCTGGTTAAGTTGTCGAGGCCTGATTTTTCTGCCTATGCTAAAAACCCTTCTGTTTCTACCGCCCGAAATATCAGGGGAGTCTTTGCAACAGTTTGGCACCATTTTTGAGTGAATTGGATAACGTCAGATTTTTGGTGAAATTCTGACCGGCGGGTCAGGGATTTTTTAAAAAACAAATGTTTTTCCCGCAGGTTAGGTTGTCGAGGCCTGATTTTTATGCCTATGATAAAAACCCTTCTGTTTCCACCGCCAAATGTACCAGGGGAGTCTTTGCAACCGTTTGGCACCATTTTTGAGTGAATTGGATAACGTCAGATTTTTGGTGAAATTCTGATCCGCCGGTCAGGGATTTTTTTAAAAAAATGTTTTTCCGCAGGTTAAGTTGTCGAGGCCTGATTTTTCTGCCTATGATAAAAACCATTCTGTTTCCACCACTAAAAATATCAGGGGAGTCTTTGCAACAGTTTGGCACCATTTTTGAGTGAATTGGATAACGTCAGATTTTTTGTGAAATTCTGACCGGCTGGTCAGGAATTTTTTCAAAAAAATGTTTTTCAGCATGTTTGTCAAGGCCTGATTTTATTGCCTATGATAAAAACCCTTCTCTATCCACCGCCAAACGTATCAGGGGAGTCCTTGCAACAGTTTGGCACTATTTTTGAGTGAATCGGTGGCGTTCGAGCGCTGTGTCCCTCTGCTCGCGGCTGCGGAAAACCGTGAGCAAGCCATGGCGCTAGAGTGCCGCCGCCGGCAAACCTGCTCGGCACGCACTTTGCCTCTTCCTGGGCAAGGGGCGGGTCAGGGATCCTGTGTTGAGTTTCCTGTGTTGAGGTTAATCACCCAAGGGATGGGCCATTAGGACTGCAATGGGTCAAAGGAACTCACCATAGACAGCAAAGAAGTGAGGCCCTTTCGCTCGAGAGATAAAGCCAAGAGCTTAGAGAAGAGAGATAAAGCCAAGAGCTTAGAGAAGAGGGGGAAGGAGCAATGTGGGGCCAGAAACTTAGAGAGTAGGTATTAGGTGACAAGAAGAAAGCAGGAGGCAGAGAAGCAGCGGAGATCTGTTGGAACCCAAGACTGCTCCTATGGTAGAAGCAAGACTCTCTAGGGATGTGAGAGCAGCTCAGGTTGTATATGTGTGTAAATAAACCATATATCCGAAAGACGCCACAGTCTCATTTTGCCGAAAGGAAGCAAGGAAGCACAGACCTGAGTAATTGTTGCCTGAAACCCCTGGAATCTCACAACACTTGGAGATTGGGGTGGCTTGTAACAATATGTTACCCAAATTATAAATGCTCGGTAGACACTCTTGCTTGCTGAATGCTGTTTCATTCAGAAATATATGCTAATACGTTAAAAAAGAAGAAGTAATAATCCTTAATGTGTGGGGGGTTTGGGGGGTTGGTTTTTTTTACAGTATCCCTTACAATCATCCTGATTAATTCATCCCTATTCCTTAAGTAATGGCACTTTATAGAGCAAAGTCTCTTGTTGTCACTACTTGCTAGTATAGAACAGGCTGATCAACATGCTAATTACAGGGGTTCTTTTTTAACAGTCTTTTATATTATTCTCAAATGAAGAATGCACAGCAGCTGTGACATTGAACAAGGGTGGTATAATTGCAATAACCAAAGCAAGAGAGAGATTGTTTGATAGTCTCATAAAACGCATAGCCTCCTTCCAGGACAGATTTTTCTTGCCCTGCCTGTGATTTAAGAGCCATCCGCCGGCGTTCGGATTCTCATTCGTACTATTGGATTAAGCAGGTGGCATTGACACAGGTGTGGAACTCAGTGGTGCCATATTCAGCAGTTGGGGCTTCTTAGCACCATCTGCCCAACATTACAGAAGCATCCCCAAAATTGGCCCGTCCCCCGTCCCCCCGTCCTCATTCCAGTACCAGCTTGATTTGTCAAAGAATAGCATTGGCTTCTGTGTTCCTTCCGCTGATGTTGATGTTTTCCATCTGAGTCACAGTAAGGCATAGGGGTGTGTGGGTGCTTTGAAATGATCGCAAAAACAGAGGAATATCGCTTTCAAATTCAATATATGGCAGAAGTCTACTTTCATAATACTGTACATGAAAACAAGAGACAAAAGTGATATCTAAAGGGGAAAAGATTGCTTGAGAGAATAGGGGATTGTGTTGTTGTTGTTGTTGTTGTTGCTGCTGCTGCTGCTGCTGATGTTGTTTTGCTCATTGCAATGCATTTGTCCACCCGACAGACAAAAACACTGTGTTTTATTTGTTTTTTGTTTTAAAATCCAGTTTAATAATGGGATATTTTGACACTTCTCATATACTCAGCTCCCTTTTTAGTAATAATATTTTATTGTTTGTTCCATATGGAAAGTTACATTTGTTCCTCAACAATTACATTCCAATTCACCAGAACTACGGTAGTGACTTTCTGCTCACCCAACAAAGCTGTTTTTAACTCAGATTGCATACATTTGCATTTTAAGGTTCTTTCTTATCTGCTTTCAGCCTCCCTAACATGTTTCTTAATATATTCTGCTATTTTCTTACACTTCAAACCCCCAAACGTTAAAATGCTATCACCGCATTCAACCTTCTCCTAGGCCAAGCGTTCAGAGAAGGAGAAGGAAATGACTACTATAGAGTATCGTACTAAGGAACTTCACCAGGGTCCCTCATTGTTCCCAACCTGCACAAACCCCCACACACAAACCCCCACACACTCACAGTATGTAAAATGGGGAATGCCTTCGCAAGAGAACTCTGCTTCATACTTTTCTTATTAAGCTTTAGGTGCCAGGCTATTATTACTTGTCTGAGCCGTTAGCAGCGCCGTCTTAAGCGCCCCTGTCGCCATGGTGTGCCGGATCTCTCCGGCACCCTTCCGCCCCGTTTCCCAGTGCGGTGGGCGGGTGGGCGCGGCGCTGCTGCGCGGCGGGCGGGCAGGCACAGCACGATCTCTCCGGCGCCCTCCCGCCCCGTTCCCCAGCGCAGTGGGCAGGTGGGCGCCGCGCACAGCTTCGCAGCGGACCGGCGGACCGGCCGGCCAGCGGGCGGGCGCAGCTCGCGGCGCCCTCCTGGCGGGCCGGCGCCATGGTGCCCTGCGCCACCGGGGGTCTACGACGAGCCGGCCCTGGCCGTTAGTGAGCAGCTCCTTTTTTCCCCTCCGTTAAAAACTTTTGTACAGTATGTTTTATTTCTGGTTCGATCTGATGCTTCCATAATTTCTTTGCGTCTGCAGCTGTTTTTATTTGCTGTTCTATTTTAAAGTGGGTTCTTTCTCTTTTTTAATGTTCAGAAACATAGGAAGCTGTATTGTCCTGAGTACACACTATTGATTCTTCTAGTTGAGCGGGCAATTGATCTAGCTAGCTCAGTGGTGTCTACACTAAGTGGAAGCATCTCTGTAAGATTTCAGACAGGCTACTGTCCTAGCCCTCCATGTCAAGGATTGAAGCGGAATGCAAGACAAATGAACTGTATGGCTTCCCCATTTATTGTGAGCTCCTGGGTTGTTGTTTTTCTTTATAAGTAGGATTTTTTACAACAACAAAAGGCAGTTTTCATATATAGAGAAGGAATAATAATAATAATAATAATAATAATATTTATACCCTGCCCATCTGGTTGGGTTTCCCCAGCCACTCTGGGTGGCTCCCAACAGAATATTAAAAGCACGATAAAACATCAAACATTAAAAACTTCCCTTAATAAGGGTTGCCTTCAGGTGTCTTCTAAAAGTCAGATAGTTGTTTATTTCCATGGAGGCGCAGGTTAATTCTGTATCCAGGGCAGCTGTTTATCAGCTCCATCTGGTACGCAGGCTGAGACCCTACCTGCCCGCGGACTGTCTCGCCGGAGTGGTGCATGCTCTAGTTATCTCTCGCTTGGAGTACTGCAATGCGCTCTACATGGGCATTGGAAACTACAATTAATCCAGAATGCAGCAGCTAGACTGGTGACTGGGAGCAGCCGCCGAGACCACATAACACCGGTCTTGAAAGACCTGCATTGGCTCCCAGTACATTTCCGAGCACAATTCAAAGTGTTGGTGTTGACCTTTAAAGCCCTAAACAGTCTCGATCCAGTATACCTGAAGGAGCATCTCCACCTCCATCACTCTGCCCGGACACTGAGGTCCAGTGCCGAAGGCCTTCTGGCGGTTCCCTCACTGCGAGAAGCCAAATTACAGGGAACCAGGCAGAGGGCCTTCTCAGTAGTGGCACCCGCCCTGTGGAACGCCCTCCCGCCAGATGTCAAAAAGAAAAACAACTACCAGACTTTTAGAGGACATCTGAAGGCAACCCTGTTTAGGGAAGCTTTTAATCTTTAAGAAATTAATGTATTTTAATATTTCTGTTGGAAGCCGCCCAGAGTGGCTGGGGAAACCCAGCCAGATGGGTGGGGTATAAATATATTATTATTATTATTATTATTATTATTATTATTATTATTATTATTTCCTTGACATGGGAGGGCGTTCCACAGGGCGGGCGCCACTACCAAGAAGGCCCTCTGTCTGGTTCCCTGTAACCTCACTTCTCACTATGAGGGAACCACCAGAAGGCCCTCGGAGGTGGACCTCAGTGTCCGGGCTGAACAGTGGGGGTGGAGCATAATGGGTCTACTCTAAGTAGGACTTTGTTGAATTCCATCCATATTCATCAATATGCATTACAGGAGCTCAGCTCCAGCACCTCTCAGGTGGGCACCATTGCCATTTCCATTCTAAGAGAACAAGGGAGAAGTTCGTTGTGAGCTCCAGCACCTGTTTTTCTAGGGGGGGGGAAATAGCCCTGCATAAATGTGCTGTTGAAGAGGAGATTTATAATGTTGGAAGGGGACCTGAGGGCCCCAATAACTGGCAATAAATAAAGATCAAACTCCACTTGTTTGTGTGAATAATAAAGTTGCAATGGATAAGAAAACAGATAGAGATTCCTGTGAACCAGGAGTTTAGAACTGCTGTCAGCCCCAGGAGGCATGGCCCATGACCAGGAATAATGGGAGTTGTAGCTCAACAACATCCGGAGGGCTGAAGATTCCCTACGGCTGCTGTAAAGGTTAACCCTATTCAAGCTTTCATTGATGGTCTCCATGCAGAACAAGGCCAATCACCCTTCACCATTCCTGTTTTGGGCGAGGAGGACTGAAGCGAAATTGGAAACTGGGATGGTGGGACCCAGTTACAATCCACTCCACAACCAGGATATATGATCACAAAGAAGACTTAAAACCTTCCCACTGGGTGGGATTCAAGGGATCGGGGGATATGTCACAAGGACACAAATATGGCAGTGTGTGTGCATGTGTGTGTGTGTGTGTGTGTGTGTGTGTGTGTGTGTGTGTAATGGCACCTGATGTAATCTCTCTCTACAAACAGCTTGTTAATATGGGAGTCAAGTCTTTGAAATTTTGACACCTACCCTTTGGAATCTCACCCCAACTCCTATTATATATCAGACAGACACCCTCTCTGTTGTCTTTCCAGCACCTATTTAAGGCCTTCCTCTTCCAACAAGCCTTTTAAGTACAGCTCTTTCCCAGGCTGCACTTGTATTGGAAGTGATTTTAGATGTTTTCCTCCTTTTATCATTCGTGTGGCTGCCAACCAGGGCTCCACTGGGAGGAAGGGGGCAGAATATAAATGTAGGAACGGAAGAAAGAACTGTGGCTAGGTTTCCGGGTTCAGCGCCAGCGCCGATCGGCGGGGTTTCGTCTTGTCTCCGAGATGGCCCGTCCCTGCTAGGAGTGGGGAGGGCAGCGAGAGCGACGCTGCGCCCCTTAGAACCTCGGGAAGGGCGTCCCGGGGGCAAATTTGCTCGGCACAGCCCCAATCCGGACTCCCCAACCCTTCGGCTAGCTCTAATAAGAGCTCCGGAGCGAGGAGGGTAGAAGTCGCGGGGGCCATTTTGAGCGGCAACGTTATTCTAGCAGGGAGAAGCTTCAAGCCGAAGGCGGAGAGCGCTGGATTCTTCCGAAAATAAAACGATTGGAAACAAGACTGTAAGTAACCTCACGATTTGGATTATAAAACAATTTGGATCTGGGAGAGAGGGGAGAAAAGAGGAAGCCACCCCCCCCCCCACGGCAACAAAAGAGACAGTAAATAGAAACCCGAAGCCGTAAACAGAAGATTTGCAATTCAAAAGGATCCCTCAAAGGCATCAAAGAGAATCTCCCCTTTGATGCAGGGTGAAAGGGGAGAGAGATTGTGGTTGTGAGTGCCCTGCAGCAAGAGGTAAAGACTAAGAAAAACCTTTCTTTTCCTCGGGAGCCGGCAGCCCAGACAACCCAGTGAGTTGATCAGGATTTATAAGTCAATTTTTATTTCACTTTGTATTTCTGGACTTTGTGGAATTTCTTTTTTGGTTTAAATGTTTGTGAAATGTGAGTTCGAACTTTATTGTTAATAAGACTTGAAGAATGCAGCCAGTTTGTTAAAATGGAGTCGAGAAAATAAACTGTGATCATATTCCACCCCACGTGACAAGTTTTGACCTTGGCAGGATTGAACTATGTCAACAAAAAAGTGTTCCCCTGAGTTCCAGCGGTCTGTTTTGACCTTAATGTGGGAAACAAGAATAGAACTATGTCAAGAGGAGACACGACGGCAAGAGTTACAGCAACAATTTCAGATGGTGATGGCAGAATATGATTTTTTAGAAGATGAAGCTTTTGACACTGAAAAAGATGAATGTGAGAATGACAATGATGGTGACTGTGATTTGGAAGGAAAAGATGAAGATGAGGACTGTGATGATTCAACACAAAATGAAGCACACCACGAAAAAAATGATGACTTTACTCTACAAAAAGTTGGATGGAGTGCCCTGCCTTTGAGGGGGGCACGATTGGTATTACTGGAACTCCAGAACGCCCACAGGGAAGAAGGAAAAAATATGCAGAGAAGAGAAGAAATTCAGGGGTCCTGTATGGTGGCCTGGATGGCAAAAGACTGTAAACAGGGGGTGGGGTGAAGGGAAAGTGATGTTGTGATTATAAGGATGGATTAACAGGTTTATAACTGGTCTGCTGATTATGGAATTTGCTGGATTGGGGGGGTGGAGCCGGTAATCGGGGATGTAAGGTTAAATTGAGAATAGTTATAGTTTTAAAAGTGAATGGATTTTGGAAAAATGTGAAAATATGGAGGCTTATAGAGGGAGTAAAAATTAGGCACGGGAAGATAAAATGGGAGTTTGATTTTTCAGTGATTTGAATATTAGATGAAAATGTTAACAATTGATTTATAAGTTGTATAAGATACAAAGGTGTATTTTTATAAAGTAAGAAACTGTTGCAGATGATAAAAAAGGGATGAAAACCGGGGAAGGGGGGGGAGGGGAAGCCCACAAAATATGGTTTTACAATTATGAATGTAAGAAAAAATTTTCTGTTTTGTATTGTTTTTTTCTCTTTTTTTGCCCTTTCTTTTTTCTCTTTTTTCCTATTTCTATTTTTCTCTTTTTTTGGTATGACAATAGATGGTTGGATGGATGGCCTCCTGCGTACTGCCCTGGTTTGCTGGAGCTCCCTGGTGGCAGGGGGGGGGGCTTTGGGGTCAGGGGAGGGGGAGGAGGACAGAAATCCAAGCATAAAATGGACCATCTCTGACTGTTCACATACATGGGATACTTCTGTGGCAGGGGAGGACCCATGTGGGTGGGTAGGAAGGAGGTGGAAAAGGTGTTTATGTATGTACCGTTTGTTTTTTTTTTGTATTTTGTAAAATTAATAAAAAGTATGTTTTTTATAAAAAAAAAGAACTGTGGCTAACAGCGCAAGTCTGTTCAAAAGTAAGTTACATTGATTTCAGTGGGGCTTACTCACAAGTACCGGTAAGTGGGTACAGGATTGCAGCTTAAGTTTCCCCCCTTCTAAAATTAAGAAAGCATCTTTCATCTTAGCAGTGAGGCAGATCTGAAAAGCTTTTTTAGATGAGAATACTGTACCTGGAACGTTTAATGGCAGAAATACTATTTCGCTGGCAGTCGCAGATCCATACTTGTGATGGAAAGGTTTTCACTCCTTTGTGATAACTTGCTGTCCAAAGCCATAAGAACATTATTTAGGCGCATTAAATCTAACACCTTCACACACTTGCCTCTAATGTTTCTTAGGAATGACAATGTGAACATTTTCAAGGGCACAGACCACAGGGATTATTTATATGCGGCGTGGGCCAAGTTAAGGTAAGCATTGACATAATATTTATAATCTCAAAGGTTACTAAATCAGAAATACTGAAGAATTCCATTAGCAAGGCAAGCTGCATCAATGGGAGGTTGTGATTTATTCAAGTTATAAATTGCTCTAGAAATGGATATGGTCTCCTTCAGGCTGTCCAAATACACCTGAAGATTCATTAGTTTGGCAGGGTAATTTTAGCTTATTGGGATGATTATAAGAGGAGGTGGTACTGAACTAGGTCAGGGCTCAGGAAGCTTTTTCACCTTGAAGACCACATTTCTCCTGGGCAAGCTTCGAGGAGCCACATGTTAACAATGGGTGGAACTTTATCATATGTGGTGGTCATGTGCAGTGGTAAAAGCTTTCTGGGAAATTATGTCTTCCCTCAAAGAGGGCACGTGTTGCTGTGAGACCTGGAGACCGACCTCCTGTGTTGTGAGTGGGTAAGATTGGTCAACCACAACACCTGATTGGTAGGTCCCTTGATGTTGGGTTCAATCTGGCCAATGGGGTGCAGTCCAAATGGATCAAGGGACCTATATTACACATGCACGTGACCCAGAGCTTCCTCTTTCGGTGCGTGCATTCGGAACACCCACCCGCCTCTCCCTACTTTTAGGGCTTTGTTGCGCTTGACCTTGCTATGCCATCGTGTGTCGTCTGTCGTTGGGACAGGGGCACGGCAGGAATTTTCCCTACTTGGCTGATTGGCTGGTGCCATTTGGGTTTCGTAGCAAATTGTCACAACTTGTAAGGTTGCAGATAGGCAGATAGGCACTGGTTCAGGTGATAGGGATGGGATAACGCTCTTGCCATCCCTATGTGAAGGGTATTCTGTTAAAGGAATCCAGGGACTCAAATGGTTTGGTCAACCCCTGTGAGGGGGTTGCAGCCGTGCCTGAGTCCAGGGGAACATCTGGCTGGTGGACTGGCATGACCCTGCCTCCCACTGTGCCGGGTGTTCACCCAAGGCTGACCTATGGTGTGCCCTGGGTCAGCGCTACCTGCAACGGTGCAGGGAGCTAGTCGAACCAGAGCCTATGCAACCACTCACTTGCTGTAATCAATAAAGTTGTGGCCTAAATTCTGCCAAAAACCAAACCAAAATTTGAGTGAGTGTTGTCTGAATTTATTTAAGGAGGAAATTTAAAGGTCTAAATATGTAAACAATGACACTTGTAATGTAAAATGGATTTTGGATACTAGGATTATATAGATTACAGTAAAAAATGCAGGAACAAAATTTAGAATTGGAACCCATGGAGGGAGGGAAGGAGGTCTCAAAGTCCGAAAGAACCCTTTTCCTTTTTTAATATGTGAAAATGTTACATTTTATGTAAAACTAATAAAAATTTATATACATAAAAAATGGATGGGGCAAAGTGGGTGGGGCCAGAGGCAGAAGTGGGTGGACCAATGAATGTGACTGTTACTTTTGTGTAGTAGGCTAGATTCCAGCACCACAAAAGCTAGAGGTTTCAACACACACACTAACAATTCTCTCTCATCTTCCAGGCAGGCAAAAAAGAGTTCAATGACACATTCCAGCCAGGCAGCGACAGATGTACTATGAAACTTGTAGCTTAAATTTAAGGGCCCCTCTGGGAGTAGGGACCCAAGAATTGACTTTAGTTCACATTGCTTTAAAAAAGGGGGCCGAGTAGACCCAGTTTGAATCACATGACTAAAACTGATTAATTTTTTGTTGCATGTTTTTCAACAATCCCAAAAAGTCAGTAGTACAGATGTTGTAAAGGAAGAAGATAACAGTATTCACCCAGACCTCATTGCTGGTTGCAAAGGGGCTCCCATAATAGTTCAAGCCCCCAAAATGTAGGTCTACCACTGCAGCAAGGTAAAACCTTTGGAGAACAACATGGAGTAGGACTAGTGATGGTCCTAGTCTTTGAACTAGGATCTTCAGTTAAAGTCTACCAAACCCAAGTGTTGGCAATTACCATAAATTGCTGGATACCTAAATGATCACAATCTTACCCCTTCTCTGTGTCCTGCTTAGGGTGAAGCCTTTGTGAATGATGGCAAGAAATAGGGCCTACACCAATATTGTGAATCACTTTGGCCCATGAAGCACAAACAGTCTTCTCTCTGACTATGTCCAGCCTATTTTTATTCCAGCACCTTTGGCCTGCTAAGCACCTGCTGTTTTCAATAAGAATTCTGTTTTATCTCTGAGATCTGCATTCATTATATTTTTAATATTCTGTTTTTAATGATTCGGTCCTATGCATGTCCATTTGAAATAAGGCCCACTGAGTTGAGTGAGGTTTGCACCCTGGTGTGCATAGGATTACACTGCATAAATGTGTTTTTATTTTATTTTTTAATGTCTTTAATGGTTAACCTGCAATCTGGATTGGAAATGTGTACCAGGAGGGCAGAAAGGGTGGAGCCTATTCCTCTTTTCCCTTACTGACTGTTTTTCTTTGCCCAGGCAGGTACACATTATGTGACCCATGAGAGCAGCAAAATAACCAGACTATACAACGGTGATGGGATAAAATCAGGCCAAATCTTTATTGACAGCAGCAGGCAGCGCAAGGGTTGGCATGGCATTGGGTCCCAGGATCAGTTTATCATTTCACAAGCCCCATGTTGGTGGAATGGATCTCCTGGGTTTGGATCACTCCAAATCTGAATGATGGGAGTCGGCCAGTGTTGAACCTTGCTGTGATGCAAGCCAAGCAAGCAAGGTCTCATGGGGGACCAGGGTGCAGATTCCAACCAGGCAGATACCGAACCCACACTCAGGTTTTTCTGTGGTCAATGCTCCCCTCAGGCCCCTTATGGCCCCCCTATACTTTGTTGATTCTGCCCAATGCCATTTCCGCTCTCATACAATGTTCTTCTGCCTAAGGAAAGCCATAATTTCACTGTGGGAAAGGCAAAAACAAAAAAACAAACCCCAACCAAGTGCAAATCAGAAAATAATTCTGTTATGTACTGAGCTGAATCATAGAACAATAGGATCCAGAATCAGCAGTCTGATTGGTCCACTGGAGCCACCCAATCCAACTCCAGGTGGAAGTGAATCTGCAACCTGATTGGCCTGCAGGAGCAGCCAATCAGGCTGCTGGCAGAAGTCAATCCACAAACTGATTGGCCCACAGGTGTAGCCCTGAAGTAGCCAATCACACAAAGCCCATTGTGTAAATAATGTATATAAGCAGATGGTTTTGGGAAAAGGGCATTCTTCTTCTCCTTGATGACTACGAACTGAATAAAGAGCATGAAATTCACTCTCGACTCCGAGTATATTTCAAATTCATTTCCGGCCCTGTCAACCAGTGACCCAAAATTTCTCAATGAAGTCTCTAACCCAAGGGTGGGCAGGCAGGAAGCCCCAGGGGAAGCAGTCTTACCGGTATATAGGCTTTTCCCTTCCCTTCCCTACAGCAAGGGCTCATGGGACAGCTTTTTTCCATGAGCCCATCACACACAGAGAAGATGCTGGGGAAAACCTTGCCCAGTATTTTGCTGCAATCTATGGGCCACCAAGAGGCCAGCAAAGGCACCCCATGCTTATGGGCACAGAATGAGGCTTAAAAAATAAACCACTTCCGAGATGCTTTTCAGTCCAGGTACGAATTACATGAGTACAGGGGAAAAAGGACTGTGTTTGCTTGCACCTTGTCCTCTGTGCACTCCCATTGCCTTCTTAGCTCACGCCGTGCATTTGATAACATTTGATGGCTTTGAAATCACGTCTCCACGAAAGGTCTGTTGCTCTCTTAGGAGTCAGAGCAAGCTGAAGCTGCAAGTCAAATAAGTCGTTCTCGAGCAAGAGTGGAACTCATGTCTCATGCACACAGCGGATGTTTCCTTTGAAATAATCCCTGCAGCAGCTCCCACTCCTGAAGGTGAATGCCAATCTGCTCTCCCATCTAGTTGGTTGATCCTCTGGGAATGGGAGGTTCTGCAGATAAATCCACAAAGGAAAGTTTACCCAACACCCTCGTTCATGTGCAATTGGCCTCTTTGAATCACAGCTAGTTGTGGGTTGTTGTTCTTTCTCCAGTATTTCTTCCACCTTCCTGTGAGCCCTTGTATAATGGAAGCATTATTAATTTTTTTAAAAAATAGCCTCTGGTGCTTCTGCTACTTAATTATGTGATCAGAATTAAAAATTAACTATGCTTGTCAAATAAATTGCAGTTGGAACATTCTTTTGCATCTTTCCCCTTTATGTTTATATCTCTCCTTACCTCTCAGCTCTTGGCTTTGCCATGATTTCTTCTTATTTAATTAATCCAGAATAGACCACAAAAGGGTTGTGTAAAATAAACCACAAAGGGGCCAAACTAACATTCAAGGCAATTTGAATGGCTTTCTTTCAAAGTAAGAAGTGGGCATCTAGGGCGATCTGCTTTAGGACCCTGGTGGAGCTTTAACACAGACACACACACACACACCACAGTTCAGGTTCAGAGAATCCACACACAAACCCCCATTGCTCAGCCCAGACACTGAGGTCCTCCTCCGAGGGTCTTCGGCTGGTTCCCTCACTGTGAGAAATGAAGTTACGGGGAACCAGACAGAGGGCCTTCTCAGTAGTGGCGCCCTCCCTGTGGAACACCCTCACTTCAGATGTCAAGGAGATAAAGAACTACACAACTTTTAGAAGACATCTGAAGGCAGCCCTGTATCAGGAAGTTTTTAATACATACTTGATATTTTACTGTGTTTTTATATGTGCCATAAGCCACCAAGAGTGGCTGGAGAAACCCAGCCAGATGGGTGGGGTATAAATAATAAAATGATGGTGGTGATTTGGGCAACAGTGAGGAGCAAATGTTAAATCCCACAACTCTCCCCTGCCAGGGCCCTGATCCCCTGGCACCTTCTGCTCGCTTTTAAAAAGCCATTCATGCTGTTGCTAATTGTATGAATGGTGCCTTGCCTAGTCTGTTCCATAATAAACAGACTAGTGATCATCTCAACAGATGCATGAAACATGGTCTTCAGTGTTATGCCTGAAAACTAAGGAGAACACTGCCTGCATCCAATGAAGTGGCTGGAACTCTAAGAAAGCTTATGCCAAAATAAATGTGCTAGTGTTTGAGATCCTAAAAGATTCTGGCTGCCTGCAGAAAAGCTATTTATTAAGCATTCATCCTGGTTTGCCTGCACAAAGCTTGCAAGGCCACATCTTTATTGAGCATTCATTCTGATTTTTCTGCATGACCATTATTCAACAATGAGAAATCACCCCAAACTGCTTGTTGCAGTCTTTATACTGGATTAGGAAAGAGTCTGGAAAGTAACCTTGGTGCTGCCAACCAGTATTGTGGCTTTTAGTTTCAGATCCTTCCAACATGCTGCGTCATTTTCTTTGACTTGTTTGTCTTTTATACATATTAATTCAGGGAGCTGAACTTACGGAATATTTTCATTCAGTTGCTCGAATCTAGGATTTGCTTCACTGAGTTAATGCATAGAAATATCGATGTATAGCAAGTTTGCATTTTTAGGAATCAGTGTCACACGTGCAGTTTAGTCCAAAGGCAGCATCTTGTCAATGAAATCGAACGGACTCCCTCGGGAGGTGGTGGACTCTCCTTCATTGGAAGTTTTTAAAGCAGAGGTTGGATGGCCATCTGTAATGGATGCTTTAGTTAAAATTCCTGCATTGCAGGGGGTTGGACTAGATGACCCTTGGGATCCCTTCCAACTCTCCAGTTCTATGATTCTATCTCAAACTTTTCAGAGGATTGCTTTTTCAAACCACAAAAGGTCAGGTTTTCATTTTGTTTTCATTGTATTTGTTGCATTAGGGCAACAGGGCACATTAAGCCAATGAATCACACCAACTTAAATTTCTGCGGTGCGCCTGAATCTGTCCCACAAAATATTGACAATCTGGACACAGCCTTTATTGTTTTTGCTGCAACAGACTGACGAGTCTCCTTCCTTATAAGATTTTAGCCAGTCATGCAGGTATTGATTATTTTATTGTTGTTGTTTATTAAAATTGTATACCGCCCTTCGTCTGTAGCTATCAGGGGTGATTCACCACATAAAAATACAAGATAACTGTTAACAGTACACTTAGAAACTCCAATAAATACTTCGTAAACCTTTTACAATTCATGCTTTTGAATTATGGTGCTGGAGGAGACTCTTGAGAGTCCCATGGACTGCAAGAAGATCAAACCTTTCCATTCTGAAGGAAATCAGCCCTGAGTGCTCACTGGAAGGACAGATCCTGAAGCTGAGGCTCCAATACTTTGGTCACCTCATGAGAAGAGAAGACTCCCTGGAAAAGACCCTGATGCTGGGAAAGATGGAGGGCACAAGGAGAAGGGGACGACAGAGGACGAGATGGTTGGACAGTGTTCTCGAAGCTACGAACATGAGTTTGACCAAACTGCGGGAAGCAGTGGAAGACAGGAGTGCCTGGTGTGCTATGGTCCATGGGGTGACGAAGAGTCGGACACGACTAAACGACTAAACAACAAACCACAGCAACAAACCTTTTACACTCTTTATTCCGGGAAAACAACTGTTTCTGCTTTCGGATCCTTTAGTTACATCTTGTCTCATGTTCAGAGTCGATGGCTGAAAATTCACGGTTTCCCCTTGGAATTTAAGCATGAAGATTAAATAGCTCCATTCATTCTCCACTTCTGAGTGGAATATGCCTGCCTGCATGCCAATCAGTCATTGCAAGTTCAGATCCAGAAGGAAAGTAGCACTCTGTCATAATTTAGGCTAGCAGAAATTCTCTTCTGGCTGAGTGGATACTCCCCACTTCAAAATAACAACAGTATTGCTGCTAGCGAGGCATGGATGATATCGCAATGAAAATCCATTGAAATGAAGCTTTCGATACTTTGAAGTGCACTGTGGGGTGAAGTGGGTCTTTGGCGATGCTTCTCAGATGCTAATCAAATGGAGCACGAGCAAAATTGCAGGGCATCTAATGACTAGAGCGAACCTCTTCAAACTAGAGAAGTATGTATTTACATGCATAGCTGTTAATCTTCCCCATAGATGCAGAATATAAAGGGCACAGCTACTGTGCTCCCCTTCCCACGGATGAAAAGAGATATTATCTTAACTGTGCTTGCAGAACCCTTGTAAGAAATGATTTCTGCCTGTGCCTCTTGAAAACAAACAACATGGAATAGCGGAGATGCTCCACGCAACCTTTGAATATCATTTCCAACAGATGTCAAGGCAATAAGCAACTATCCTACTTTTAAAAGACATCTGAAGGCAGCCTTGTTTAGGGAACTTTTTAATCCCTAACACTGTCTTGTGTTTTTAATATTTGGTTATTCGGTCGGGAGCCACCCAGAGTGGCTGGGGAAACCCACCCAGATGGGAGGGATATAAATAAATTGTTGTTGTTGTTGTTGTTGTTGTTGTTGTTGTTGTTGTTGTTGTTGTTAACAACTTTCTGTGGATTTGGTATTATAAAGAGGGTCCTTTATGCCAGGAGCAAGAAATCTGTGGCCCTAAGATGTTGTTGCATACACTATCCTGTCCGGGGCCTTTCTCCAGGCTCCCTGCCATTGGACATACGGTGGCAACTGGATAAGGGAGAGGAGGATACAACTAGACTGAGGTTCCTTCCACTCACTCATGCACCACCAAACCATCTAAAATGGACTGCTCTGTTTGGATGGACACCATCTTTCTTTTCCACTCCAGTTGTACATTGGTAGCTAGCAACTGACACAAACATCCTTTCTGTTCCTACTGCAAAGGAGAAATGTTGCACCAAGAAAATCGGAATTTTCCTGCAGGGTGAAAAGGGGAAATGTTTCACTTTTTGGAACAAACACTCTACCTACTTAAAGCTGGCAATCCACTCACTAGCCCTAAGGGGGACAGACTAACATGTTCAGTGGGGAGAGAATAATCATAACAGACTATGGGTACTCATAGTCAGATTTTATTGTTGTCCCTGGGATTGTTTTTATTACTACTACTACTACTACTATACCACCCTATACCCAGGGGTCTCAGGGTGGGTCACAGAATAAAATCAAGATATAAAACCACAAAATCTATATATATTATATATATATATATATAAATGTAAAAGGTCCATGTTTGTTAAAGTCCACTTTTCTCCGAAACAGCTTGCCCGATTGCGTTCAAATTTGGCCACAATGTCACATGCGAATATGCGAGTGTTTGCATGTGCTTAGATTGGACAGAGGTCACACCTATGGCAGGTAAAAACCTGAATTTGTGTAAAAAACCATAGCGCCCTCCAGTGGACATCAAAGGAATAGACGCCATTGTGTAGCAATAGGGCCATAATCCTACCCCCCTCCTCCTCCTAACTCACCGCGCAGCCCACCGAGATCTAGGCAGTCCACTGAGATCCAAGCCGCCCCAGGAGCCAGGCCGCCCACCAAGATCCAGGCCACCGCGGGAGCCAGGCTGGGTCCTGCAGGCCTCGCCGCCCACTGAGATCCAGGCCGCCTTGGGAGCCAGGCCGCCCCAGAGGCCGTGCCACCCACCGAGATCTAGGCCGCCCTGGGAGCCAGCCCACCGAGATCCAGGCCACCCCAGGACCACCCCGGTCCCGCCGCCAGGCCACGCCCCGAAACTACCTCCACCATGGGGAAAATGGGAGACCCTCCCCAACATTACCTACAGCTACCCCCAGTGGGGACCCCCACAGACCCTCCCCAAATGATGAATCCTTAATATGGGGGGGGGGACAGACAGGGGTCAGGGGTGGGTCACATCCTCCCCCTGTCCTGGAAAATGGGGGCCCTGACTAAGCCACAGCAACGTGTGGCCGGGTACAGCTAGGAGGGCCTAAGAAGGTGATCTCAGGGTCCACATAGGTTCATACGGAAAAAGACGGTCCTTGAGGTATTGTGGTCCTGAGCCGATTAAGGCTTTATAGGTCAAAACCAGCACCATGAATTGGGCCCCAGAAACTAAATGGTAGCCAGTTTAGCCAGACCAGGATCGGTGTAATATGCTCAAACCGTCTTGCTCCGGTGAGCAACCTGACCGCTGAATTCTGCACCAGCTGAAGTTTCCAAACCGTCTTCAGAGGCAGCCCTATGTATAACACATTGCAGTGTGTTCTTAAACCAAAGCCATTCTTAAACCCAGCTGCGCTTTCCCTAATGAGGCCTCACACCGCCGGTGCCCTTCCACCATTTGGCTTCTGTTTGTAGACTGAGGTAAAGTTCGCTAACCGGAACACTACTTCTGGTTTTGCGGAGTTCTTATACCGAATAGTTCGTAAACAGAGCTGCTCTTAAAATGAGGTACCACTGTAGTTAGATGGGGCATAGCTGGGCCACCAGCCGAATCTGATGGAAGGCACTCCGGGTCATTGAGGCCACCTGAGCCTTGAGAGACAGCAAAGGATCCAGGAGTACCCCCTACCTACAAACCTGCTCCTTTAGGGGAAGTGTAACCCCATCAAGAGCAGGCGACCTCCCACCCATCTCATCTAGGGAACCACCCACTAACAGTACCTCAGTCTTATCTGGATTGAGCTTCAGTTTGTTGGCTCTCATCCAGTCTAGTAAGAGGATAACTTCTCTGCAGTGAGGCTCGATCCTGATCTCTCCATGGCTATAATATCACGAGTACCATTCCCTCTATTTCCAATATAACTTAAATAGTCCTATGCAAGCACAAGAGGGATGCATCAGCAAGCAGAAGTACAAAACATATTTCGGGGAGGGGGGGAATGGAGACTGCAAAAAAATATATGGAGACTGCAAAATAATAATAATTGGGGACTGCAAAACAGGCTAATGAGGACTCAACTGCCATGGAATGCCGATTGACTGGAAGTAAAACTGGGTTTGTGCAATGGCTTTCCACAATGAACCCATTCTGTTGCATGGCTCACTTGTCATTTGACTAATGCACTAATCTCAGGTTTCCCTGGGCAGCGGATAATCTGGGTAGAAAGCATTTCCTAGGTTTGTCAGTTTCCCAGTGATTTGCGCATCTGACTGTTAGGAACCAATTTTTGCCCCTGGGTCTTTCTGTAATGGAGTTGTGTACTAAAGTTAATAGATTATTTTTACCTGATAGCTCCTAGTTAAAAAGGATTGCCTTTGGCCCAGCTTAATCATGACGAGTCTAATAAATGTTGCTCTTTTGAGCCTCTTTCTGCGAGCCTAAGTCTAAGTGACTTGAGTAATAAAGCAGCCCGGTCTTTGTAAAAAAGTCAATATTTTTGGAATATATTAGCACTAATTGCTTTAGGGTTATCTTGCTAGAAGTACATACTGATCGACCTAAATGTCGTAAGTATATGGAAATAGCTCCTGTGTAATATTTGATTTTTTTGTGCAGGCCAAAAATATATGGTACAGCTGAGATGCCTATTGCTACTCTCTGGGGCTCACACCAATCTACCGTACCTGTTTGGGATTCTATGCTCTCCTAGAAGCAACATCAAAAGGTTAATAGTGGCAGGAGAAGCTGAAAAAGAGGCAATATAGCAAACTGGCTCCACCTGCAGAGTTCCGAGAGCAATTCTTCCATCATTTGTCAGTCATGATATTATTCGTGATGGTGCCCCCAAATTAGGCATACACCGAAGGCACCATTTACCATGCAGTCATAACAGGGACCCCCATTGCATGACCAGTTCGATTCTCCCTCTCTCACACCTACACGGCATAAACATGCTGCCAGGAAGAGCCCAAGTTTTAGCACATATAATATATATATTTATTGAATTTATATACCTAAAGATATATATTTAAATATCATATATATTTAAAGATCACAATATATAATATATAAAATAAAATATATAAAATTCAATATATAAAATATATAACACAATACATAACACATATATAAACACAATACATAAAATATATAAAATATAAACACAATATATAAAATCAAAATAGAAACAATAACCCAATAAACCCCCCCCCAAAAGAGCCACATTTTATAGGATGTTGACCAGGTCAACCAAAGGCCTGGCTAAAAAGGAACGTTTTTGCCTGGCATCTAAAGGTGTATAATGAAGGCACCAGGCGAACTTCCTTGGGGAGAGCATTCAATAGACAGGAACCCACTGCAGAGAAGGCCCCGTTCTCATGTTGCCACCTTCTGGACCTCCCGAGGAGGAGGCACATGAAGGAGGGTCTCAGAAGATGATCTCAGGGTCTGGGTAGGTTCATATGGAAAGAGGCAGTCCTTGAGGTATTGCCATTTAATATATGAGCCATTTAATATACCATCCCAGTGGTCACAAGCTCAAGCAGCAAACCACCATCAGACAGCAGTTTGAATTTCCTGGCAAACCAAACAGCCTGACAATGGCAGGAGTGAATTTAGGGCTGTGCAAGAGGTGCACACACACTGGGCGCTGAGCAGAGAGGGGCGCCTTCTCAAAGCCCAGGAAGTGAGACATCGGGTTTTGGGAAGGAGGCACAAGTCTCTGACAGAGTCCTAGAGTCCTCTCACCTCCTTCCCAAAGCCTAGTAGTTAGTGCTTTCCCAGCTTTGGGAAGGAGATAAGATGACACTATGAGCCTGCCAGAGCCTTTCACCTTCTTCCCAAAGCCCTGCACCTTTCTTACCTGACTTTAGGAAGGCAGCATGAGGGCTGGGAAGGGGATGTGAATTTTGGCCTCAAACAGGACACCATATTACCCAAGTCAGCCTCTGTGAGTGGGAAGGATGGAGGAATTGTTTTCCAGTTTGGATCAAAACTATAGCCAGAAATGAACTTCAGAGGTTTAATGTTCACCTCTTATTTGACTCTATATCTATATATCTCCTGGTACTTACGGTATCTTTCAAGGAAGGCTATAGAGCAGGCACCCCCAAACTGCGGCCCTCCAGATGTTTTGGCCTACAACTCCCATGATCACTAGAAAACAGGACCAGTGGTCAGGGAAGATGGGAATTGTAGTCCAAAACATCTGGAGGGCCGAAGTTTGGGGATGCGTGCTATAGAGGAAGACCTCCAGTAATGGAGGCAGTATGCCTCTGAATACCAGTTGCAGGGGAAAATATTGTTGCACTCCTGACCTGCTTGTGGGCTTCTCATAAGTCTCTTGACGTTTTGTGAACAGAATACTCAGTTAGACAGGGTTTTTACCCAATGGTAGGACTCATCCCGGTAATAACTTCTTGGTCAGTCCAGAATATCCCGGTAATATAAATTATGAAGCATAGCTGAAGCAACCTTTTCAATGCATTTGAAGATAAACACTTTGAGCTGCCTCAGACGTTAGATAGATGTAGAGACAGTCTTTAGGTGAATAACTAGCATCTGTTGTCATTATTGTCATTATTGCTAACGTTATTATCATTATTAAGCAGAGTGGAGAGGCAGATGTCATGCCACCTGTTCTTCCAGAGTTCCCCCACCCCAGCCATTCCTCTCTGATAGAGCTGTGTGTGCTTTGTGACCTCTAAGCTAGCCTCCTGCCCTCAGAGTTGGTGGGGGATGCTGTTCCATTACCAGTAATGAATTAAATGTCCTCCATGCGTCCTTTTTATTCTACATTCATGACAATTGTGCCCATGATGGTATCCAGGCTTTCAATACCCACCAACTGGTAGATGAAGGTCTACCAGGCTTGTGTGGTGAGGCATGGGCAACTTACAGTCAGGTTGTTTATCCACAACAGTGACCAGAGGAAGAATGACAGCTGGGAGGAACACAGAAAAAAGAAACGCCATGGTGCATCTGCAGCAGCACAACCAGACACCTCCCTCTGCCCCAGCTGCAATGAAACATGTCTCTCCTGTAGCGATCTCTACAGCCGCAGCAGGTGCTGTAAATCTCCAAAGGTTTGAGTGCACTTTTCCATTTTCTCCTGAGATGAACAGATGCCAACCCACCAATATAACTTTCAGTACCTGCTGTAACTTCCTGCTGAGACCCTGTAACTTTTTATACCACAAATGTTCCAGGGTTTGGTTTGGTTTTTCTACCACTTTTGTTGTGCTGTAGAGGAAGTGTGCCTCGGTCCAGATGGCAGTAATTTGATAACACTGGGGAGGCATCACAGAACAACTTAACAAGAGAAATGATGTGTGCTGGTCCAGCATAAACCCACTATTATTGTGTCAATGACACATTGTGGGATGAACCTGCAAACCACACCAATCTGGAGGGCTCCATAGATTCAACTCACAGCTTCTATATGTCAAATAGTTGGAAGCATATTCCCCCCCCCCCTTTGCCTCAGGCAGCAAAATTTCTTGAGCCAGCCCTGATTATTATTGATGCTTCTGGAACAATGTCTAAAGGACGAACAGGCACACATCTATTTTTGCTGGTGTCTGTTAATTACTGGAGCACTAAAGAAGTGAACTTTACGGAGAAAGTCAGGAGGGATGGAAGAGTTTGCCAACTGCCCGAGGCAACAAGCAGTTTACTCATCTTTCTGAAGCTTCTTCTACCTGCCTGTCCTTGGGGAGGATTTTCAAGCCATCTTTGGCAGCACCTATGAAGAAAATAAGTCAAATGACTAGAATATCCCCTCATAGTTAAATGCAGCTCTATTATATTTTTTAAAAAAGCCATTGTGCAATGGGGAAGATTATTGTACATTTCATTTGACTAAGCACAGTGCTTATTTGATGTCACAGATAAGTACATTTTATAGCCTGGCCTGAAGATGCTTTGGGATTTCCTGGTTACAGGCAGGGGATCAATAATTTTAATTTATTAGGGATATTAGAAGTCCACTAAAGGTCATTACTCATTCACTGTCTTTCTTTTACTTGATTAATTGGTCAATGAAGCAATCTAAATTAAATATCACAGTAACTCACACGGCGGGTTTTGTCTTTTTTGAAGATTGCCCTAATCCAGACAAGCCAAAAGGCTGCTATGGAGTCAGAGGGGGAGTTCCAAATTCAGTACAGTAGTACCTCTGGTTGTGGATGGGATCCGTTCCAGAGGTCCGGCCGGATCCCAAGGTTTTCGCAACCGAAGGACTGCTTCTGCACATGTGCTCGCGGCAAAACCCGGTAAAATACTTCCAGGTTTGCCGCTTTCACATCCCGAAGTTTATATAACCAGAGGGTTACATAAACTGAGGCACTACTGTGTCCAGTTATACACTGCCAAGCTTCTGAACTATGGGTGTGCTGTCTAAGATGTGATCGGTCATTTCTGAAAGTGCAGATCAGTTGCTGGGAAAACAGAGTCCCAGCATTCCATTCCTTCCTTCCTACCCACCAAATAGTGTGTGTGTGTGTGTTTGTGTGTGTGTGTGTGTGTGTGTGTGTGTGTGTGTGTGTATGATATAGATATATATAAATTTTATTGAATTTTCTGTTTTACAATTTATGTTGTTGTTTAGTCGTTTAGTCGTGTCCGACTCTTCGTGACCCCATGGACCATAGCACGCCAGGCACTCCTGTCTCGCACTGCCTCCCGCAGTTTGGTCAAACTCATGTTCGTAGCTTCGAGAACACTGTCCAACCATCTTGTCCTCTTTCGTCCCCTTCTCCTAGTGCCCTCAATCTTTCCCAACATCAGGGTCTTTTCCAAGGATTCTTCTCTTCTCATGAGGTGGCCAAAGTATTGGAGCCTCAGCTTCACGATCTGTCCTTCCAGGGAGCACTCAGGGCTGATTTCCTTCAGAATGGATAGGTTTGATCTTCTTGCAGTCCATGGGACTCTCAAGAGTCTCCTCCAGCACCATAATTCAAAAGCATCAATTCTTCGGCGATCAGCCTTCTTTATGGTCCAACTCTCACTTCCATACATCACTACTGGGAAAACCATAGCTTTAACTATACGGACCTTTGTCGGCAAGGTGATGTCTCTGCTTTTTAAGATGCTGTCTAGGTTTGTCATTGCTTTTCTCCCAAGAAGCAGGCGTCTTTTAATTTCGTGACTGCTGTCACCATCTGCAGTGATCAAGGAGCCCAAGAAAGTAAAATCTCTCACTGCCTCCATTTCTTCCCCTTCTATTTGCCAGGAGGTGATGGGACCAGTGGCCATGATCTTGGTTTTTTTGATGTTGAGCTTCAGACCATATTTTGCGCTCTCCTCTTTCACCCTCATTAAAAGGTTCTTTAATTCCTCCTCGCTTTCTGCCATCAAGGTTGTGTCATCTGCATATCTGAGGTTGTTGATATTTCTTCCAGCAATCTTAATTCCGGCTTGGGATTCATCTAGTCCAGCCTTTCGCATGATGAATTCTGCATATAAGTTTACAATTTATAATATTCATTTAAACAACCTTAAAATGTCAGTGACTTCCCTTTCCATGGTTCATTTTGCATAACATTAATCCCTGCATATTTTATAGGCTAAACCAGTGGTTCCCAACAGGTGGTCCGGGGACCCCCAGGGGTCCGCGAGCTATGCCAGAGGGGTCCGCAAGATGCTGTTAGAATAAAAAATATATTAAATATATTTCGTATGATAACAGATTTTTTGTTTTGGCCGCTTCCTGCATGAGCAGAGTCTAGTGCAAAACTAGAATTAGATAGAGGCAGTAGTTCTGCCGTATGCCGTTAGGTGGCACTTTACAAACACTACTGTTTTCCAAAGAGGCAGCGCGCACATTCTACTAACGCTCACCTCCCCAAGATGCTTTGCGCGCGTCGGCTTCATTTGTGCGCTACTGCGCAGGTACCCTGTCTTCTCCATTCCCCTCCCTCCTCCCTGGCGCGCGCTGCCTCTTTGCAAAGCAGTAATGTTTGTAAACAAAGCGTTGTTTTTCGCAGAAGCTACAGTTCGCATAGTTAAAAATGGACTGTTGGTTAAAAAGTGGTTCGTTAAAACGACAAAGGCCTACAGATGAAGAGGAAGATAATGCATTTGATGTTCAAGCAAGTAAGTCAGTGACTCTCGAACCGATCTTGTCAGTGTCCATTGAACCTAAATCGTCGGCGTCCCTTGAACCTAACCCTTCCAAGATCAGTGTTAAGCTTACTGGAAAAATTAGATTAGGAATTAGGAATTAGATTTAGGATTAGGAATTAATGGGGGTCCTTGTCACAATAGCGGCTTGATGAGGGGTCCTCAAGAAAATTTTGTTGGGAACCCCTGGGCTAAACCATTTGGTATTCCAATACAGTGGTACCTCGGGTTACAAACACTTTGGGTTAAAGATTACACTAACCTGGAAGTAGTACCTCGGATAAGAACTTTACCTCAGGATGAGAACAGAAATAGTGCCGCAGCAGTGCGGTGGCAGCAGCAGGAGGCCCCATTAGCTAAAGTGGTGCCTCGGGTTAAGAACGGTTTCAGGTTAAGAACAGACCTCTGGAACGAATTGAGTTCATAACCCGAGGTACCATTGCATTACATTTATCTTTATAGCATATAAACATATTCAAATATAATATATTTGAATACTCCATGGACAAAGACAACAGGCATTTAAATATATATATAGATATTCAAATATAATATATTTGAATATCTATATATATAAAAATGCCTGTTGTCTTTGTCCATGGAGTTTTCTTGGCAGGGATACTGGAGTGGCTTGCCAGTTCCTTCTCCAGGTGGATCACGTTTAGTCAAAACTCTCCACTATGACCTGTCCATCTTGGGTGGCCCTGCACGGCATAGCTCATAGCTTTTCTGAGTTATTCAAGCCCCTTCGCCACGACAAGACATTGATCCATGAAGGGGCTCTAAGCTACGAACATGAGTTTGAACAAACTGCGGGAGGCAGTGGAAGACAGGAGTGCCTGGCATGCTATGGTCCATGGGGTCACGAAGAGTCGGACACGACTAAACGACTAAACAACAACAACATATATAAAAATATAAACTGGCCGTGTCCATTGGTTTCCACTTTTCACCGAAACCGCTTGAGCGATAGCGATGAAATTTGGACACAACGTCACATGCCACTATGTGAGTGTTCCTAGCTACATGGGGTATACAAATGTCACACCTGCGCAAGCTAAACCCCCTTTTTAGGACCTAAAAAGTCAGCCAGGAGACCCTGTCGAGCATGCTGGGAAAAGAACCAGGTTACAAAACATTGCCCTCTAGCGGCGGCTACACTGGTACTGCAGCTACAAAACCTTTGCCCTCTATTGGCGGCTAGAAAACCTTCCCTCTCCACAGCACCTCAGCTTACCTTTACAGACTAAGCCGAATGGAAGTGGGGGTTGGGGGAAGGAGGAGGCAGGATATGTCATTGATCAGGACAGGGTGAGGGGAATCACAGGGATGAGCTGGGGGTGGGGTAGGGGGACTGGATATCTCATGGGTCGGGACACGGTGGGACCACTCACAGGGATGACCCGGGGGTGGAGGGAGGAGGGGACGGGATACGTCATAGATCAGGACAGGGTGGGGGGAAATCACAGGGATGAGCCACACTAATGCGTGGCTGGGCCAGCTAGTATAATATATAAACATTCAAAACATATTTGAATTTATCTTAACGCTGCCCACATTTTCAAGTGTACACATTTCCCCCCCAACACATATTCAATAAATGGTTTCCAATCTTCTTTAAACGTACAGTGGTACCTCTACTTACGAATAACTCTACTTACGAATATTTCTACTTACGAATGGAGCTCCATCCGCCATCTTGGATGCGGTTTAGATAGGATTTTTTCTACTTATGAATTTTTAGATAGGGTTGCTTCTACTTACGATTTTTTTCTCCCAATGCATTCCTATGGGATTCGACGTACAAATTTTTTCGACTTACAAATGTGTGTTCGGAACGCATTAAATTCGTAAGTAGAGGTACCACTGTATGTTCTTCTTGTTCTCTTATTCTATATGTTAGGTCCACAAACTGCACATATTCCATCAGTTTAAGTTGCCATTCTTCTTTGGTTGGGATCTCGTTCGTTTTCCATTTTTGGGCTAACAAAACATGGGCCGCAGTGGTGGCATACATAAATAACATTTTTTTTGACACCTGGGAATTTCCATCTGAATTATCCCCAACAGAAAGGACTCTGGTTTTGTGTGTGTGTTTTTTTTGAAAAACAAAAACTAATAGTTGACCATTGCTGTAAGCCCAGGAAAGCCAATGTGGCACCCTCTAGATCAGGGGTGTCAAACTCAAATTCATCGGGGGCCGCATCAGCAGTTTGGTCACCCTCAAAGGGCCGGTTGTGTCTGTAGGACTATGTGTCCACTCTTTATTATCATAAATTATTGTCACTGCATTTAATTATTCTTTTTTTATGTAATGATGTAAGCTCATTCCCGCCCCCACGCGGATCACATTCCTGCATCATGGCGCGTGTGTGGGAGGGGATGTAAACGAGGGAATTTTGAACAAAAGGTGGGGATCGACGGCTTGCGGGGGGGGGGCTCAACTAAACCTTTGGCAGGAAGGAGAAAGCCACTGCTGGGATTAAAAACCTGCAGATGGCTTCCCTCTCCCGCCCTGCGCACACCCAAACCCCGCTAGGCAGGATGCCACACGCTGCAGTGCAACCCACCCCATGCTTTGGAGAGGGGCAGGAACATGCAGTGCAGCGCCAACTCCCTGCTTTGCTTTTGCATCCTCCCTCCTCAGCGCCAGAGTCCCTTCCCCTCGCGCTGAGGGAGGGCAGCGGATTTCCCGAGGAGGAAGGCGGCGGCAGCCCCAGTGGACGTGCATATTCGCCTCAGAGCTGCTCTTCCCCCCACCCGCGCTGTTGTCGTCTTCGCCGCCTCCTCTCCCTACCGGGACTGCAGGCAGAGGAGGCTTGAAAACCTCCCCCCCCCAAAAAAAAATTCCCCTCCCACCTACTCAAACCGCGAGGCGACTCCATCTGGAGCCCTACATCACGAGGGGTGAGAGGAGGCGGCGGCAGAGCAGGAAGAGCAGGAACCCGTGCCATCGTCTCCGCCTCCCTCCCGGCCGCCCCCCGGGGAGCAGCTCCGCCGGAACTGAGAAGCCAAAGGGCGGCTCGGGGGTGGGGGGCAGAGCAAAAGCCAGGCACCCTCCCGAGTGCCTATGAGGAGAAAACGGGGGAAGAGGGAAGAGAAACCCAGCTCCATCAAGAGAGCTGCTGTTGCGCTTCGCCTACTTCCCCCTCAGGCTCACTCCGCGTCCCTTTCGCCCGCTCGCTCGCCCACCTCCCGGATGCAGCCAAGGAGAGGAAGGGAAGCGGCGGGCGGCGGCTCCCCAGTGCCGCCTCACTCGCTCTCGGAGACAACAGCAAAGCCCGCCCAAAAAAAATCCAGCACTGCTCCGTCCTGGCACCAACTTTGCCGGCGGCGCCTGTAGGGCTTTCCTACCTCCTCGGCGGGCTTCCTCCTCCTCCTCCTGCATCTCACTTCCCCGTCTGGCCCCTGTGCCACCGCCTCCCTCAGCCTCATTCGAAATTGAAATTCCCTGGCCAAGGCCGTCAGCGCGGCTCCAGAGCCCCGGCCTCCGCCTGCAGCCCCGCCCCCGGTTTTGACCCTCGGCCAATCGCAGGCTCCAGAACTACTGTCAGCGGCTACTGGCGGCGGCTACGCGGGCCACATGACGAGGTCTGGCGGGCCGGATTAGGCCCCCGGGCCTTGTGTTTGACACCCGTGCTCTAGATGTTCTGGGCTACTACTTCCATAGTCATTGGTCATGCTGGTTGGGGCTGATGGGAACTGGAGTCCAACAGCATCTGGAGAGCACCACATTGACTACACCTGTTATAGGTTTTGACAATGCTAGATTAATTACTAGAAAGTGTTCATACATATCAGACTGGCCGAAAGACATATTTATAAAGCTGTAGTCTTACTTGTCTATCTTTGGCATGCTGCAGTAGGCTTGAGTCAACTGCTCAGTACTTCCTGATTCATTTTTCAGCTGCTTCCCACTGGGAGATCATCTGACTCTGTCTATTTCTACTTACTTTCACTCCTCATAATACAGTCCTGGGAAGTGGATCTTCGGGGCAGTGATATTTTTCTAGTAAAGGAGGTGCCGTAGCTCACCGTGAATGAATGCCTTGTTCTCTTATAATGTCAAAGGTGCCCATCTGAGAGGTGCAGGAACGGA